>NC_046324.1:7891365-8211915 GCF_009819535.1 Lacerta agilis | reverse complement strand
CCTTGCTCCTGCCATCATTACTAGTAAACACCATGTCATCCGTGAACGTTTCCAATCCCCTTTTAAAAGTCATGGAAACATTCCTTATGAGGAATGGTTGGGGGAGTTAGGTATGTCCAGCCCAGAGAAGACAGAGGGGCAATACGATAGTCACCTTCAAACATCTGTAGGGCTGTGCCCCATGGAAGATGGGGCAAGCTAGACGAAGATGATGGAATATGCTGAACTTGCAAAACTGACTGGCAGGGTCCGAAACCAAGATGAATCAAAATTCCAAAGGGACTGGAGTAAATTTGTTGACTATATAAGATCTAACCATGGAAGTTTGAAGACACTAGCGGGATTGGAATGACCCTATGGCATTGTTGGAAGGATCAAAGTAAGAAACTGCGTGATTAGATGATTGGACTAGAAAACCTGCTGACGTGATGGAGGGAAGTCGTAGCTCAGCAGAGCGAGGATTTGTATGTTTATGATTTGTTTAATTTGTTTAATTGGAAAATTTAATAAAAATTATAAAAAAGGAAGATGGGGCAAGCTTGTTTCCCGCTGCTCCAGAGGGTAGGACCTGAACTAATGGATTCAAATGACAAGAAAGCAGAGTCTGACTCAACGTTAGGAAGAACCTTCTGGTGGTGAGAGCTGTTTGATGGCGGGACAGACTCCCTCCAAAGGTGGTGGACTCTCCTTCACTGGAGGTTTTTAAACAGTGTTTGGATTCTTTAGTTGTGATTCCTGAATTGCAGGGGATTCGACTAGACAATCCTTAGGGTCCTTTCCAACACCATGATTCTACAATTTAAGCTAGAAGCCATCATCACACCTTTGTTCCAAAATAAGTTGGGGGGGCACAAAGAGATCAATATTTGCTCTTTCCTTTTTTGCTGGCCTGATCTGATTTGTTTCCACCTTCCCTCTTGTTGCAATGCTCTCCCCGGCACCCCAGACATTGTGGCAACTTTTTTTGCTGCAAATTGTCAGCGTCTGCCTTCCCCTGCTGAGGTCCTTGGCTTTACTCCTAAGTTCCATCAGCTTCCCGAGTTACAATCGCAGTTTGATCTAATTGCAGAGGTCAATCAAACTTATTGCTGGGGGGCAGGGACAGGGTGCAAGTGGGGGGTGGTTTGCTCATGGGTTTAGTTACTGGAATGCCGAAAAGAATGGTGAGGGAATTCTGGAGAAGATCCAGACATAACTTGTGTGTGTGTGTGTGTGTGTGTGTGAGAGAGAGAGAGAGAGAGAGGGAGGGAGGGAGGGAGAGAGAGAGAGTCTCTGTGAACCATTTAACCTTCCCCTTATGTCTTCCGGAAGCTGGGGGCCAGAAAGAGTAATGATCCTTCAAGGAAATGTTCAAAGTGGAGCTAGCCGGGCATCTAAGCACGGCCCTGAGATCCCTGAGGGGAATATCCACGTTATACTTTGGTCTAAAGCAAAAGGCTCTCCGTTACAGAAATGTCTATGTGGGTCAGCCTGAAATAAATGTTGTTTGGTTGGAAGATTGCCAGGGTGCAGTTGTGCCTTGTGAGCTACTATTTAGAACCCATTTTTGTTCATCCTTTCCTGAGGGGATGAATGGCATCTGCTCAGGAACATAAGGGGGGGGGAGAGGATTTTTTATTCTTATTCCCCGGTTCCATTCCATTCTTGTGCTCCTGGTCCACTCTGCCCTGTTTTCCCCCTCCTCCCGATTTATAACTAGGAGTTCTTCCTCATAATAATTCTAAAAATTGGAGCTTTGCCACAGACATTAAATTCCTTGTTCTCACTTGCACCTCTCCCTCATCACTCTGTGATAGCTGCACATGGAGGGTTGTCATATTTCAAAAAGTAAAAACCAGGACACCCCAAAAGTTGTTGAAAGTGCTGCCTTTCATGAATTCCCTCTGGACATCAATTCTGCCTTTGAAATCTTGGTGATGTCTGGGAAAATCCGGACGTTTGGCAGCACTATGCACATGTTAACATTGATCTAATCAGCCCTGTCTTTAGCATATGCGCCGCTGGGGTGCAAAGATCCTCCCAGCGCCCCCAAATTTAGTTTAGCCCCCAAATTAACTTTTATTATGCTTATGTCAGACACCACACTTACGCCTTATCTCTTGTGAATGACAAACGCCGCCGTTGAGTCTGACAAGTGCCACCATTGTGAATGACAAGCACGGCGCATCTTTGGTAAATGAGCGCACAAAGTCGAAAGTCCTCTAGTGAAACAGTAGGTATACATTTCGGTAATACCTAGGTATATACAGTGGTACCTCGCTAGACGAATGCCTCGCTAGACGAAAAACTCACTAGATGAAAGGCATTCGCTAGCGAAAGGCTGTCTCGCAAGACGAATTTTCCTATGGGCTTGCCTTGCAAGACAAAAAATTTCCGTGATTTTTTTTCTTTTTCGTCAAACTGCTCTTCCCCCGTTGGTGCTTCGTAAGACGAAAAATTCGCTATACGACAGCACTCACAGAACAAATTAATTTCGTCTTGTGGGGCACCACTGTATGTATTTTGTTTTTCTACCTTGATCAAAATTATTTATTATTTCATAACAGGTAGATAGTTAAGAGCTTAGGCGGCTTCAGCAGCGGGCGCCCGGTGCCCCCCAGAATTCGGCGCCCGGGTGCCCCGCACACCTTGCACCCCCTGGATAAAGATGGCCCTGGGTATAATTCAGCAAAAATCCTGCAAAAAAGCAATCACCATGTGATTCCCAGTATTGTGGCATCAATGTTACTTTTCTGCAGTGTTTTAACATCAGGGATAAAGCACTTCACCCCTGAACTTGAACTGGAAGGAACAAGAGTCCCGAAAGAAAATGGGAATCATATACACCTTTTCACCTTCCATACAGGACCTGTTGACTACTCTAGAATGTTTGCAGCAGTACGTTTTTCTCAAACTTCCTCAATAGCTGACCATCTCGCAGGATAGCTCATCTGGGGGTGAGCTATGTTCCGGGGTCTCCTATCCCTGTCACCAGTGAGGACCCTCAAAACCTGGCAAGCAATCCCCCCCACTTTGAAGTGAAGCTACAGGGAACTAGGCAGAGGGCCTTATTGGTAGTGGCACCCACCCTGTGGAACACCCTCCTATCAGATCTCAAAGAGATGAGTAACTATACAACCTTTAGAAGACATCCAAAGGCAGCCCTGTATAGGGAAGCTTTTTGATGTTTAATGGTTTATTGTGTTTATATATATATATGTTGGATTATGGAGAAAGCTAGAGAGTTCCAGAAAAACATCTACTTCTGCTTCATTGACTACGCAAAAGCATTTGACTGTGTCGACCACAGCAAACTATGGCAAGTTCTTAAAGAAATGGGAGTGCCGGATCACCTCATTTGTCTCCTGAGAAATCTCTATGTGGGACAAGAAGCTACAGTTAGAACTGGATATGGAACAACTGATTGGTTCAAAATTGGGAAAGGAGTACGACAAGGCTGTATATTGTCTCCCTGCTTATTTAACTTATATGCAGAATTCATCATGCGAAAAGCTGGACTGGACGAATCCCGAGCCGGAATTAAGATTGCCGGAAAAAATATCAACAATCTCAGATATGCTGATGATACTACCTTGATGGCAGAAAGTGAGGAAGAATTAAAAAACCTTTTAATGAGGGTGAAAGAAGAGAGCGCAAAATATGGTCTGAAGCTCAACATCAAAAAAACTAAGATCATGGCCACCGGTCCCATCACCTCCTGGCAAATAGAAGGGGAAGAAATGGAGGCAGTGAGAGATTTCACTTTCTTGGGTTCCATGATCACTGCAGATGGTGACAGCAGTCACGAAATTAGAAGACGCCTGCTTCTTGGGAGAAAAGCAATGACAAACCTAGACAGCATCTTAAAAAGCAAAGACATCACCTTGCCGACAAAGGTCCGTATAGTTAAAGCTATGGTTTTCCCAGTAGTAATGTACGGAAGTGAGAGCTGGACCATAAAGAAGGCTGATCGCCGTAGAATTGATGCTTTTGAATTATGGTGCTGGAGGAGACTCTTGAGAGTCCCATGGACTGCAAGAAGATCAAACCTATCCATTCTCAAAAAAATCAGCCCTGAGTGCTCACTAGAAGGACAGATCCTGAAGTTGAGGCTCCAGTACTTTGGCCACCTCATGAGAAGAGAAGACTCCCTAGAAAAGACCCTGATGTTGGGAAAGATGGAGGGCACAAGGAGAAGGGGACGACAGAGGATGAGATGGTTGGACAGTGTTCTCAAAGCTACTAACATGAGTTTGGCCAAACTGCGAGAGGCAGTGAAGGATAGGCGTGCCTGGCGTGCTCTGGTCCATGGGGTCACGAAGAGTCGGACACGACTGAACGACTGAACAACAACAACAACAATGTTGGAAGCTGCCCAGAGTGGCTGGGGCAACACAGCCAGAGGGATGGGGTACAAAATGATGGTGATGATGCTAATCCATGCCTGTTAAAATATCAGGAATGCAAGAAACTGACTTATACCAAGTCCAGAAATTGAACAAATGCACAGAGTCTTGGGTTGCATGTTACAGGTTGCCTATGGTCTCTCTTCCTTCCAGAGGGCCAGAGATACATTCTGTGATATGATAGCCATGTTCAAATAGATAAAAGGATGTCATATAGAGGAGGGAGAAAGGTTGTTTTGCTGCTGCTCCAGAGAAGCGGACACGGGGCAATGGATTCAAACTACAAGAAAGAAGATTCCACCTCAACATTAGGAAGAACTTCCTGACAGTAAGAGCTGTTCGACGGTGGAATTTGCTGCCAAGGAGTGTGGTGGAGTCTCCTTCTTTGGAGGTCTTTAAGCGGAGGCTTGACAGCCATCTGTCAGGAATGCTTTGATGGTGTTTCCTGCTTGGCAGGGGGTTGGACTGGATGGCCCTTGTGGTCTCTTCCAGCTCTATGATTCGATGATTCTATGTTTCTATGATTATTTGATTTAAAATAATGGGAACTGATAGCCCTTCAGTATAGTGAGGATGAAAACCTGCCCACCTCTCCAATGGAATCCCAGCTGCATACCACATTTTTTTGTGTGGCACCAGAAAACTGCCACTGAATTCTAGAGTCAATGCATCCCTGCATTGATTGTGAGTACTGAAGAGCATCTCGTTTTCAGACTAGGCTCCCTTGGTACATGCACTTCTTGGGTTGCAACAGTCACTGCTGATACTGGGTTGTTTCATACCGGCCATGAGTCCCAGTTAGGGATCAGGGAAGAGATTAATTCTGTTTGTATTTTAATGCATTTCTTGCAAACTTTCCAAATACATACCTCCGAAAACCAACATGTGAACCAGAGCACAGCTCTCCCTTGAAACGAGCACTTCTCTCTGAATTTTGGTGGGCAGTTCTCCGCACAAAGAATGCATACAAAACTGTGTATATTTGTGACAATAAAAAGTTCCTTCCCTTAGGGGGATGTTTCTGGCTCAACAAAAAATGTATACAGAAATGTGCAGGGGGGGGGAATGCATATGGATTTTCATGTGGACATTTTTTTAATGGGGTGGGGATTCACAAAGGGGAAAACGGAAAATATTTCAATTATAGTAGCTCTATGCCTCTATGCATATGAATTAGATTGCTAACAATTGTGCAACATATATAGGTATGGTGTCCTGCAAAGGCTTCTGGGAACTGTAGTTTGTTAAGGAGATATTAAGGAATTGTAGCTTTGCATGGGATCTCCTAGCACAGTCATAGGCAAACTCAGCCCTCCAGATGTTTTGGGACTACAACTTCCATCATCCCTAGTTAACAGGACCAGTAGTCAGGGATGATGGGAGTTGTAGTCCCAAAACATCTGGAGGGCTGAGTTTGCCTATGCCTGTCCTAGCAACTCTCAGTGCCCTTAACAAACTACAGTTCCCAAGAGTCTTTGAGAGAAGCCATGACTGTGAAAGTGGTAAAAGAGTGCTTTTAATGGAAGACAAACATAGCTAAAGAAAATGTTTGCTACTTTTGGCTATAAGTAAAGTTAAAACTGGCAATTTGCTCGTGGAAACTTTGCACGATGAACCATCCATATATGAACAAAGGCACTTCTGAGCAATTCTAGTGCCACCGTCACATTTTTCTAACCCCACCCCTTGGCTGTTTTCCTGGATGCAAACCTGAACAATTTTCAAGTAAACATGCCCAGCACTGCACAAGCAGGATGTCGAATATGGCAGATTGCAATCCCTCTGACGGCATCCCAGCACACACCAGGCATTCTGCTTTCAAATGTCACCAGTGCAAGCACCCAAATCCGGTTCAGCTGAACATCAAACATACCCTTTGTGTCACTTGTGCTTAAATCCAGAGCTTATTTTAGAAAGCTCCAGGGAGCTCTCCTAGTTGTCTAATGTGGAAGGGAAATTAGCTTCACCACCACCAGAGTTTGTCTGTTGTAACTCTGTGAAACTCGAGAGGGGGCATTTTGGCAATTTTGAGAGTGGGGCAAAATGTGAGAGAAACTTGGGGTGGTACCAGAAGGAGCAATCTCTCTCCCACCTGTCAGGTGGGCTAAAGCCACATTAGAGCTTCACTGTCTGCATCATCATCATCATTTATTTATTTATTTATTTATTACTTGTTGTTGTTCAGTCGTTCAGTCCGACTCTTCGTGACCCCATGGACCAGAGCACGCCAGGCACGCCTATCCTCCACTGCCTCTCGCAGTTTGGCCAAACTCATGCCAGTTGCTTCGAGAACACTGTCCAACCACCTCATCCTCTGTCGTCCCCTTCTCCTTGTGCCCTCCATCTTTCCCAACATCAGGGTCTTTTCTAGGGAGTCTTCTCTTCTCACGAGGTGGCCAAAGTACTTATACCCCGCCAATCTGGCCGGGCCTCTCCAGCCACTCTGGGCAACTCGCAACAGAATATTAAAAGCACAATAAAACATCAAACATTAAAAACTTCCCTAAACATGGCTGCCTTCAGATGTCTTCTAAAAGTTGTTTATTTCCTTGACATCTGACGGGAGGGCATTCCACCGGGTGGGCGCCACTACCGAGAAGGCCCTCTGCCTGGTTCCCTGTAACCTCACTTCTCGCAGGGAGGGAACCTCTAGAAGGCCCTCGGCGCTGGACCTCAGTGTCCTGGCTGGATGATGGGGGTGGAAACGCTCCTTCAGGTATACTGGGCATAACAGGTTCGCACATTCATGTTTACACTAAGTAACTCCAAACCAGTTCATAGAATCACAGAACTGAAGGGGCCATGAGGGTGATCTAGTTCAACCCCCTGCAATGTGGAGATCTTTTGCCCAACACAGGGCTCAAACCCACAACCCTGGGATTCAGAATCTCATGCTCTACCATCTGAACTATCTCCCAGGTAAACTTAGGCTGAAATCCTATATGCAATAGGTAAGACCCATTGAAACTGAACCTTACTTCTGGGTAAATCTTGTATAGCAATATACAGGTGTTACTGAACTACAACTCCCATTATTATTCACCTTTGGCCATACTTGCTGGGGCTGATGGGACTTGTAGTTCAGCTACATCTGGAAGACCACACGTTTCCCACCCTGATGTAAAGGATTGCACTGGGCGGGATATAAATAAATTATTATTATTATTATTATTATTATTATTATTAATGCAGTTCTCTCTTCCATGGGAAACACAAAGGTAGATTTCAACCTACCAGTTCTTGCTTTGAGTACACACTGAAGACACCATTGCCAGATTGGTTTAACAGTCAATATCTCATCTCAGGGAAGTCTGGGAACTGTAGTACTGTGAGAGGAATGGATTTCCTAACAAACACTCTCAAAAAGCTAAAGTCCCCAGGATTTTTTTTAGCGGGAAGCTAAGGTTGTTTAAAGGGATGCGGGTGGCGCTGTGGGTTAAACCACAGAGCCTAGGGCTTGCTGATCAGAAGGTCAGCGGTTTGAATCCCCGCGACGGGGTGAGCTCCCATTGTTCGGTCCCAGCTCCTGCCTACCTAGCAGTTCAAAAGCACATCAAAGTGCAAGTAGATCAATAGGTACCACTCTGGCAGGAAGGTAAACGGCGTTTCCATGCGCTGCTCTGGTTCACCAGAAGCGGCTTGGTCATGCTGGCCACATGACCCGGAAGCTGTACTCCGGCTCCCTTGGCCAGTAAAGCAAAATGAGCGCCACAACCCCAGAGTCGTCCATGACTGGACCTAACAGTCAGGGGTCCCTTTACCAGGGGTGTAGCGAGGGGGGCGGGGGGCATGCCGCCCCGGGCATCACCCTGGGGTGGGGGGCACCGCCCCCGCGATTGGCGGCACCACGCTTGCTGGCTTAGCCAGCCGCTGGCGCCTGCTTTCCTTCCCCCCCCCGCTGCCAGGGCGGCCAGCGAGGAGGAGGGTGTCACGCTTGTCACAAGGGTGACACCCCATCCTCGCTGGCCCCCCTCGCCCCTGTGGGCGGCTCTGCCTGGCAGCTGGGAGAGAAGCCCTTTTAAAAAAAGAAAAGCCAAGGCAAGCAGGCTGCTTGCCTTGCCTTTGCTTTGCTTTTTCCCCCCACTGCCAGGGCTGGAGCCGCAGTGACGTCACGATGCCCTGCCCCCAGGGGTGCCTTCAGTCACCACCCCGGGTACCGAGGAGCCTTCCTACGCCCCTGCCTTTACCTGTAACTATGGCTGTTTAAGTGGTGTGATCCTGCTAGAAATGCATAGTGGACATGGGGCCTGGAATGTGAACTTGCTCCAACTTTGCACTCTGTTTTGCCCCCATCAGGTGAAGTGGGATCCAAGCCATTGACAGCAAACAAAAAAATCCTGTCTTCCTGCCCTGTGCCGCTCCATATCCCTGTGCTGAGCTGGCCTAGATCAGAGAACATGGACCCATGCAAACAGTCAGAAGACTCGGTTTCATTTCAAATGAGAGAAGGCTCATCCATCTGGCTGTGGTATTTATAGCTTCTCCAGCATCATTGTACTTGTTCAAAAATAAAATCGCAGAAAGAGAGAGGGAGGGAAGAAGGGAAGAAAGGAAGGATTCCAATGGCAGGCGCAGAACAACACCCCCATCACACGATTTGTTTCTGGACAGGGCGGGCATCAGGGATGGGCAAATCTGTCAATTTTGGGTGTCCTCTCCCTTTCTCATTTTTCCAGTCTTAAATCCCATTTGCCACATTTCCACATCTGTTTGCAATGCATTATTATTATTTCTTTAAAAATGAAATCCTCATGGAAATTGATCAGCATTTTAGCGTGCCTTTCTCCGAATGGACACGCATTTGTCTGCGGCTTTGCTTCACGTACGTAGCACATTTATTTCTTGCAGAGCAGTTTTGTGCACACGACTTGGCTGGAGGACTGCGCTGCAAAATTGGGAGAAGTGCACACTTCGAAAGTGGGCTGTATTTCGGTTCATGTGTCCTTCCAGAAACTGCAAATTCACGGGGGAGCCTCCTTCCTTCCCACAAGTCTCCTTCCCAACCCAACTCTCCCTCCTTCTTGCTATCACTGCCTGTTTACCTGTCCTCTCTCTGCATGCAAGTAGCAGCAGGTGTAGCGAGATGCAATAGCATCCTCTAGGTCGGTGTGAGGAATGTAATCCCTCAAATGATGGAAGGATATTTTCAGTGGCATTTGGGAATAGGAGGACCACAGCCAAGCATTCCCCCCTGCTTGAGCACAGCTTTGCTCCATCTAGATTTTGCAGGAGAGGGAAAGTTATAGGTTTTTTTAAAAAAAAAAAGTGACATGAAAGCATACATTTAAAAACAAAAACAAAAAACCAAGAACCTGTTTTGTGGAGTTTGATGTTTGGTTTAAATTTATAGGGACCAGTGCTCCACCCAAGATGGCAGCAGTGCTTCCAAGTCCACTATGGAAGTCGGATACAAAAGAAGATGGGGCTCATGCGCCTTTAATAGCTATTAAAGTTGGACCCCCCCCCACCCGCCACTCTGTGACAGGCAACCCCTGGGACTTTCTCAGTATTCCAGATGTCCCCAGTGGCCCATAATGGTTGATTTAGACCTCTGGTTAGGCAAAGATAATGTTGCAAGCCGGGATATCAGCCAGGGCTGCCATATTTCAAAAAGTGGAAATCTGGATACAAAAGTTGTTGAGCTTTTCTTGCAAAATCTCAAAATAAACAAACAAATAAATAAAGCCATTTTGGAGCTCTTCTTAAGGAAATTTGCCAAAATCTAGACTTCTGACAGAGGTTGCCATATGCAGAGCCATAGAATCATATAGTTGTAGAGTTGGAAGGGACCCTGAGGATCATCTAGTCCAACCCCCTGCAATACAGGAATATGCAGCTGTCCCACACAGGGATGGAACCTGCAACCTTGGAATTATCAGCACCATGCTCTAACAAACTGAGCTATCCGTGGTAGGTGTATAGCTAGGTGATCCGTGGTATAGCTAGGTGATCTTTCGCCCCTGGCCGAACTGTCCAGATTGCGCCCCCTAGCCACGGACAAATTAGCTCTTCTTTCCACCCCTCCTCCAACCCACTCATTCAATTCACCCTCTATTTAAAACCTTTTCTTATGAGGCAATGATGATTATTTTTATTTATAGACATATCCATGGACATATTTTTAGCTGATTTTGCGGGGGAGGGGTGTGTGTCTCGCCTGTACATCTGGAGGGGGCCCAACTCACCACTCCTTAGCTACGGTCATGACCATACCATATTATTCCATCTATAAGACACCCCCATGTATAAGACGCCCCCTATTTTGGGGGACTCCAAATTAAGAAAATACCCCTCAGCACTATCCGCGTATAAGACGAGCCCCAATTTTAAACCTAATTTTTTGGTAAAACAAAACAAACAAATCAAAAACCTAGTCTTATTCACGGGAAAATACAGTTGTTGTTGCTGTTTAGCTGTTTAGTCGTGTCCGACTGTTCTTGGCCCCATGGACCAGAGCACGCCAGGCACTCCTGTCTTATAGAGTAGGTCCAGATTTCCCCAGACATTTCAGCAATTTCCACCCGGACACTGTTTGCGACGTATGGCAACCCTGTTTTTCAGTTTGGCACAGGCTAAGAATAAATCCTTGGACCGCTCTTTGTCCAAAGCTACTTTGGGGAAAAAACCCAGAGCAGACGGAAGCTGATTAATCCAGTCTCAGGACTACAGCAGATGTGACACCGGAGATCAGCTCTGTTGTAGGATCTCACAGCTATTTTGATCATACTTAAAAGTAGCTTCAGGGGCTCCTATTTTAATCAGCACAGGGGAAGGAGTTGCTTAATCCCTTTCCCCACACCGTTTTGCAATCCTAATGCAGCTCTTACCTTTGGGAAGAGGGGCAGCAGCTACCTAAATCATGGCTGCGATTGTTCCCCACTCCCCTTGCCCAAGCTGGAAAGGAGCAACAATTTACCATATTTTTCGCTCCATAGGGCGCACCGGACCATAGGGCGCACCTCGTTTTTAGAGGAGGAAACAAGGGGGAAAATATTTTTCTGGTTTCCTCCTCTAAAAGCGCTGTTTTTTTGAGGATCAGCTAAAAGTTTTGCAGCTTTTTTTGCAAAGGGAAAAGCCCTGGTTTTTTTGAGGATCAACTAAAAGTTTTGCAGCCTTTTTTTGCAAAGGGAAAAACCCTGTTTTTTTAGGATCAGCTAAAAGTTTTGCAGTTTTTTTGCAAAGGGGGAAAAGCAAAGCTCCTTTTGCAAAGGGGGAAAAGCAAAGAGGAAAAGCTCTGTTTTTATGGGGTTCAACTCACATTTCTGCAGCTTCTAAAGGAAAGGGAGCCTTTTCTACAGTTTCCAGACAGATAATCTAATCAGCCAGTCACATGTAGCTGGGGAAACAAACAACCTCCCTCTGCAGCACATTCAACAAAGGAGGGCGGGGCTGAAAGGGAGCCGGGGACTCTTATCTCTCTCCCGATCTCTTGCTGATCAGCTGCTGAGCGGGGTCCTTTCAACACCCCCTTTTCTCTTTGTAAAATAAAAAGCATGATCGTCTTTTGGCCCCTGGGCAATTCAGCTCCAGGGACCACCATTCGCTCCATAAGATGCACAGATATTTCCCCTTACTTTTTAGGAGGAAAAAAGTGCATCTTATGGAGTGAAAAATACAGTAGATTGAAAACAAAGCATTGGAGGGAAGGGTTAAGCACTCCCTCCCCCAGCACCAGTGTTTGAATTAAATTCAGAGTCCCACGTGGCTGCTTTAATATATTTTTAAAAGTCAATGACAGATCTCTCGTGTCACTGTTACTTTGGTCCACAGCAGGGACAATATTTGCCAGGCAGGTTGAAATGAAGCCTTATTCCCCCCCCCCCCAATTGGCAGAGTGCTACTTTGATTATTTTTGGATTCCAGAGTGCTAATGTTGCCGTGAAATCTCACACTTCCTGTGAGTTTCTTTAGGTGTCCTTGTCACGCCTGTGCAACCTGCACGTTTGTGAGTAAACAGATTATACAAAGGTCTGTACATCTCGGGTGTCCTTTCCTCCAAAGACAACTGACTCTGTAAAGTGATGTGGATCAACTGCAATTCTCATCATCCCTGGCCAGTGATGATGCTTGCTAGGCCTCATGGAATTTGTAGTTTAGCAACACCTGACAAAAAGAAACCAATTAAGCATGAGGAACACACCCACCCTCTGCAATTGATTCAGGGCCAGGGCCGGATTGGGTTGGGTGTTGCCCAGTTTGGGTAAAAGTAGGGGTGCTCTAGGCAGAGCCCTACATGGTACCATTAGTAGCAATTGTTCTGAAATGCAGAGTCCAGGTTCAAGGCAACCCCTGCAAAATGCCCGCTGATATAAGCTGGGCTTATTGCGACGAGCATCACCAGGCAGAAGCCATTAATATTTCCCACAATGCCCCTGATGTAGCCTTGCTCCGGGGGCTTTGTGGGAATTCTATATGGCAGCCCTCACTGTGGCCTTGTGAAATGTTGCTGGCTATAAAAAAGAAAGCCCCGGATTAAACATTCATCATCATACCTCACCAGAGCATGACTCCATGGCAAATTTGTTGTTGTTTAGTCGTGTCTGACTCTTCGTGACCCCATGGACCAGAGTACGCCAGGCACTGTCTTCCACTGCCTCCCGCAGTTTGGCCAAACTCATGTTAGTAGCTTCGAGAACACTGTCCAACCATCTCCTCCTCTGTCGTCCCCTTCTCCTCCTTGTGCCCTCAATCTTTCCCAACATCAGGGTCTTTTCCAGGGAGTCTTCTCTTCTCATGAGGTGGCCAAAGTATTGGAGCCTCAGCTTCAGGATCTGTCCTTCCAGTGAGCACTCAGGGCTGATTTCCTTAAGAATGGATAGGATCTTCTTGCAGTCCATGGGACTCTCAAGAGTCTCCTCCAGCAGCAGAATTCAAAAGCATCAATTCTTCGTTGATCAGCCTTCTTTATGGTCCAGCTCTCACTTCCATACATCAACTACTGGGATTTTCTGGGGGATGAAGTGGGCTCAGAGCAGGTGTCAAAAGGGGTCCTGCCGACTGAGATCCTAACAGACTGAACCTATCTGAACCAGAAGCCTCTGAAATCTCTAAGGAAACATTAGGCCTGGGGCCCAAATGTGGACCTTGGGACTCTCCCCAGACCACACCTTTCATTGGCCTTGTTTCTTATCTACTGGAAGTGCTTTTGGCTGGCTGGAAGTGTCCTTGACCTCTTGCTTGCCTGGATGGAGGATGGGGAGGGTTGCGTGAACTGAGACTATTAGACAAAAGTAAAAATTGCATGAATTGCTCTTCCCACATTTGACTCTGACCTTACTCACCAATGGCATGTGGTCCCCAGGAGGCAATGTGGCCTTTTGGCCAAAAGAGGTTCTATGGCTGAAAGATACTCGGAGTCCAGTGTGACTTTCATGCTCTTTATTCAGCTCATAGTAGTGAGGAATGTAGTTCCCCCAAAACGTTTGCTTTATATACACTATTTACACAATGGGCCCCACGTGATTGGCTAATTCCGGGATACTCCTGTATGCCAATCAGAGTGCGGATTCAATTCCACCTGGAGCTGGATTGGGTGGCTCCTGCAGACCAATCAGACTGCTGCAATCTCAATCCTATTGTTCTGGGACCAATCAGACTGCTGCAATCTCAATCCTATTGTTCTGGGACCAATCAGACTGCTGCAGTTTGGATCCTATTCAACTCAGTACATAACAATGGCCCTGCTCTAGGGACTGACTCAGAAGGAAACTAGGATGGGAAGTTGCCTTCTGTGGCACTCCCCAGAGATATGCAGGAGATATGTCCATTTTTGTTGCTCTTGCCCCACTTTGCATCCTAGTTGCCTCCTGAGTCACTCATGAATCATGAGGACTTGAATCGTGAGGGACTGGGTACCATTCACATACCTTCCAAGTGTCCCAGTTTTCTAGGGATAGAGAAATGTCAGGCCCTCTCTCGGTTACAGCACTGCCTGCTTATGGAAATCGGGATTTATTTGCATCTGAGTTTTGTAAAGTGGGCCAGAATGCCTTCTCTTTACGAGCTCTTCCTTGATGGGTACTTAAGGAATATTCTGAAACCAATGCCTCTGCTGAAAAGATATCAAGCCCATTGTTCTATGCTGACTGATATTTAATTTGAAGTGCACCGAGCAGAACGGGATCCCGGCAGCACCGTAAAAAGGCTGCCTTTTGTTTAGCTGAAATCAAAGTGGGACTTCGGCACCAACACCATGCAAACACAACAGAGGCAAACAGCAAGAGCTTTCACTCTACACCTTTTACTCAAGTCTGTCTATATTATTACTATTACTTAATTTGTTGCTGGCCCTTCACCCTGAGGTCCCAGGGTGGGTTGCAACATTACAATGTTACAGTGTTTAAAAAACTTGCGATTTAGATTCTCTGGGCACAACAAGTGGGCCTCAGACCACTCATCATCCCCCCGTTACTGGTGTTCACATGGTGCATTAAGGGAGTGTACAATCTGTGTCTCTGTGCCCACAAATAGCTCATCTGTACACACTCGTACAGTTAACCACATGTACAGTTTGACAAGCATACCATCTGTGTACTTGGGTACACAAGTAACTGAGCTGTACAGTTGTACAGTTGTTGTTGTTCACATGGCGCATTCAACAAGCGTACAATCTGGATGCCTATAGGCGCAGTAGTTGAGCTGCACACTTGGAACCGTTATTCACACGTACTTGTGTACATGAGAGCTGAGCTGTGCCAGCATATACTCTTTCACCCCAACACTTGTGCATGTGTACAAGTATGAATATTTTGCATAGATAATCCATGTGTGGAAACGACTTGTACCAGCATTCAGTGTCCTGTGTGAACAAGTCCGGGCTTGTGTGGTCTCATGAGAGATGCAGCTGGTGGAACCTAAGGGGTGGTGCTATGCAGGTTTGGCAGTGGTGACTTGTGGGGACAATGCCAAGAAATGTCTGATGGGGGTTCAGGAAGAGATCTAGCCTTTTTGGAGAAGGACTGTAGCTCAGTAGCAGAACATCTGCCAGCAGAAGGTCCTATCTTCAGTCCCCTGAAATCTCTAAGTATGGCCAAGACTCCCTGTGTGAAACCCTGAAGAGCCTCTGCCAGTCACTGTAGACAATCCTGAGCTCAATGGACCAGTGATCTGACTCAGTAGAACAGGCATAGGCAAACTTGGCCCTCCTGATGTTTTGGGACTACAACTCCCATCATCCCTGACCACTGGTCCTGTTAGCTAGGGATGATGGTAGTTGTAGTACCAAAACATCTGAAGGGTCGAGTTTGCCTATGCCTGCAGTAGAAGGCATCTCCCTAGGTTTTTATATTCTACTTGAGGAAGGACCTCACTGTGCTTAGCTCTCTTGGAGGAGCCTGGGGGACATTGTGCGTGTACAAACAGCAACATCTCTGCTTGCATCATGCCATTCTTGAATATTGCATTTGTTGTCTCATTTATTGGCATGTATCACATGAATTGCTCATTAAGATTACTTTTGATTCATTCCTCACATTCATCTCCCTGGATTCTTTCTTTGGCAGGAGAGTTGACTTCAGCATCATTTCGCAGGGGTGCCACTCCCCACCCCCCACTGTTTTCCTACCACCCTCAAAATGCTCAGGGATGACACAGCTTCTGGGCCATTTTGCAGGCAAGGGGGTCGGGTGGGGGATGGCAGTCACTGAAGCTCATTCTCTTGCAGCCAGACACATGATGGCTGGGTTCAAACATCTGAAGGGCTGCTATGCAGAAGGTGAAATAAAACTTGTTCCTCATTAATCTTGATAACAGGACTAGAATGAACAAGTGGGAGATATGGTGTGCTGTGGTGGTTAGATTGTTGGTCTAGGGCGGGGGTCTGCAACCTGTGGCTCCGGAGCCGCATGCGGCTCTTTTACACCTTTGCCGGGGCTCCGGGGCGGATACGCCTGTCCACTTCTCCAGCTGGCCAGCGGCAGCGGCCGCCCTCCAGCTGGCCGGCGGCCCGCCCTCCGGAGGCTGAGGGTGCTGCTGCTGTGCTGCTCTGCTCATGCGTCATGCCTCGTTTCTGCCAGCGCAGGCGCAGCAGCAGACAGCAGCAGTTTCCCTCCAGAGGTGTGGCTGCTGCTGCTGGTGTGGAGCTGCTGCTGGCTGCTGCATCGAGGCGATGACGAGGTAGGCAGCTGTGGGCTGGGCCAGGGGCGGCGGGTGGTGGGTGAGGGCGAGGGGGGAAGCCCTCCTTTTAAAAATGGTCGAGGAAGCTTCGCCTGTTTCCCTGCCGCTGCCTCCTTCACTCCTGGTTCCGCTCGCAGCCTCAGACCGCGCTCGTCTCTCTCCGCCCCGAAGCAAGGCCGGGACTCGCCCTTGCCCGGGACCCGCGTCTCAGGAGCCAATGGGTGCATGTGTCGCGAGGGGGCTTGGAGGCTCCTAGGAGCCCGAGCATGCACAGCAGGGACGTGGCTGCTTAAAAAGGCTGCATGGAGGAAAAGGCAGTTGTGCGTTCTTCCGCAGCAGCGTCGAGCGGAGCTGCCGCCGGACCTCACCAGGCAAGGTTAGTCACGTCGCCCCCGCCTTCCAGGGCGCAAAGCTGGGCTGGCTGGGCAGAAACCACCGTCGAGCTCTCTGCCTGCCGTGGGCGGGGGGCTTTGCAACCCCCCAACGAGTCCCTTGGGGTGGGGGACTGGGACTGGGGAGGGGGAGGGGGAGTCCTCTGCCGCTGCTTCCTCAGGTGTGTTGCTTAGGCTGCCGGGCGGAGCGCGGGAGCGCAAGTTGGCCGCCTGCACCGCGCCCTCCGGCTGTGGCCTCTCCAAAGTGGCCTCTCCAAACGCGCGGCGCAAAGAGCGGCGCCTTGGCTTTGCCCCGGCTTGGTTGGGCAGCCTGTGGCTGGAGGAGATCTGGGGGATTCCTCCTCGGCGGCTGAAAGAGGGGCTTGTTCTCCCGCGCTTTCTTTTCTCCCAGTTCTAGGTCACTCGACCCACAATAGCACTTCTTTAGTCTCCTTGCCGCACGCGCTGTGGCAACCTTTCAGGCTCCGGCTTGCGTAAAAACTGGGAAAGCTTTCTCTCGCTTCCTTCCCCCCTCCCCCTCCGATGCTGCTCTCCAACCACCTACCTGCTTGTCACAAGTTTTGACCCCCCCCCCACTCCTAGGAAGGGTTTCATTATTGGAGCTGAGCTTGTCCCCTGCTGAGGTAAATGACTTATTGCTCTGCTTCGACCGGGGTGGGTGGGTGGGTGGGCTGGTAAAGAAAACCAAACCTAAGTAACTTATGCAGAGGCAGAATTTACTAGGTGGGGGAGAAGCCCCTGTTGTGACTTCCAGGCGTTTGGAAGCACGGACAGCCCACCAAAAAGAAAACTTGTGAAAATGCTTCCTTCGCGAGGGCAAGGAGTAATAGGGGTGGAGATGGGCCGAAAGTCCAAAGGAAATGATTTCTTGAAGGGGGAGGATGTACTACGGGAGGCAGAATAAAGGGCTGGTTCTCACAGAGACATGGGTAGGAGAATGACGCCCCAAGAGGTTGCAGTTTTTCCTCTGTCCTGAGTGTGTGTTAGGGGAGCCTTGACAAAGCACTTGTTGGCGTGGAAGAGAGGAGTCCTAACTTGGATCTGTGTTCATGTGCAAAAATCTATCGCCATTGTCATTAAGGGGGCAGGGAACTCCCCTAAAAAGGTTTGAACACTATGAACTACTACAGCCACCTGTATGCAAGTCAGCACAAACATCGCAGGCTTCTATGGTGCAATTCTGTGCTTTATTTAGCAAGAGAGGAGGTTGGAAGAGGTGAGCATAGCCTCTGGTCTGGAATATTAACGGTAAAAGAAACTAAGATTATTGTAAAAGCCAGCAGTCTTCAATTAGACATGGGACAAACATTTAACACAAGTGTGCAGTTGAGGACTCATTTTTTAAAAAAAACAACAACAAATCAAATATTTGTATGCTGTTGCAACCCATCTTGGATCAGGCTGTGACCTGGTAGTGGTCCCCAGGGTGGATAAAAATGAATGATTAAATTTTTTTTTTAAAAAAATGGTTTTTTAAATTTAAATCAGATTTTTTAAATTTAAATCGGATTTTTAAAAATAAAATGCAGTGTTATATTTGTTTTAAATGTTGCAGTGGTTTTGCGGCTCCCAGTTTCTTTTTTCCCCTTCAGAAACGGGTCCAAGTGGCTCTTTTTGTTTTAAAGGTTGCAGACCCCTGGTCTAGGGAGACCAGGGTCAAATACACACTGAGCCATGAAGGACAATTCATTATATCTCAGCATGGCCTACCTCACAGGGTTGTTGTGAGGTTAAAATGGAGGGGAGGAGACATGCTCACAACACAAGCTCCTTACAGGAAAAGGCAGATCTAAATGTAATAAATAGACAAATATTGCAAGGAAGCCAACTGCAGTGGAACCTTAGGAGAAACTTCCTAAAACTAAGATTGTCCAATGGAAGTAGCTACCTTGCGGTTGTCCTTCACCAAAGACATTTAAGCAGAAAACTGTGCAACCATCTATCAGGGACACAGTCATGGCGAGATTGCTGTGCTGAGGCAGGGCTTGGATTAGATCAGGAGTGAAGAAGCATGTGGCTTTCCTGATGCTGCTGGAGTCCACTCCCATCAGCCCCAGCTAGTATGGCCAGTGACTTGGGATGATGGGAGTTGTAGTTCAGCTGTATACATGGAGTAGACATGGCCCCTTCTATGTTTCTGTCAGGATGCTGTCAGCGGCTCCTGAATGGTTGCCCAGGAAAGTATAAAGACAAGGAAATGTTTCTTACCAACCTTCTTTATTTTAATATTTACAGAGAGAGGTTATAGAACCCAGCCTCTTGGATAATGGCATTGTCCCGAGTGAATTTCCACCCCTGTCCTTCCCACTTCCTCATTCGTCTCTTCTATGGGTGCTGCTACATGCCCTCTGCCTTTGAGCTCTTTGCTCTCCTACTTTTAAGGCTCTGGGAGATGGAGGGTCTGGGATGCTTTCTAGTGACACAGTGTCAGTCAGCTGCCACTCTGCTTCTGCCCTCTCCTTCTCCTCTCCCATTATTTCCCCTCATCTGCCTCTGAGCTGCTACCTCCCTCAAACCCCTGTTGTAAATCTATACTGTCTTCCTTTTCCTGCTCCCTGGAAGAGTCAGGATGGGCAGGCGGTCTCCAGCATTCCTCCTCTGCCCAGTCCCTGACAGTTTTCATGATTCTGATTAGAAGGCTTCTGACCCTGAAACATCAGGTCAGACTCCGATACTTGGCACAACCCTAAGGCTATGATAGGGCTGTCATACGTCTGGAATTCCCCAGACATAACTGGGATTCATCTGTTGGAAATTTCCAAAAATTGGTTGAAATGTCCAGGGAAACCTGGGCATATGACAACCCATGTTGGAAATGTTGATATTTTTGGCAAATTTCATATTAAAAATAGCTCAAAAAAATCTTTTTTTTTCGGGGGTGGAGGAGATTTGCTGGGGGAAAAGCCCAACAACTTTTGTTTCTAGGTTTTCACTTTTTGAAATATGCCAACCCTAGCTATGAACTTTTTTTCCTGACAGCTTCCTCTGCTGCCAAGCTACTTCCCTGCCCCACAGTGGCATTGCCAAACAGAGTTTATGTGACCTTGTTCGTCTGTTGTCAAGAAGTGCAATGTGGATATTATAAGACCGGAGGTGTGAATTATCTTAGCATTTGTCCAAGGGACACAGGGATGGTGCCAACTTTATTTATTTTATTCTTTTTTAAAGCATGCAGCCTGTTCCTATATCACAAGGTAAATCCTTTGGAGAACAATGGGACTTACCCCAGAGTAAGTATGCATCAAAATTGCAGCTTGAGCCTGGGAATGCTATTTAAGCATCATCAACAACAACCATCCTCTTTCTTGACTTCTTGCATTTTCCAACTTTGGATTCGGATCCCAATAAAACCAAAGTAAATTCAAGATCATTCCAGGACATGGTGGCAGCATATGCAAAGACACAGCTTGCCTCTGAAGACTTGTGGAAAAGGATCCAAAAATAGCCCTGTAATTTGGAAACAGAGGTTATTTGAAATGAATTTGATTCTTTCTTGTAAGTAAGCCAAGAGGTTTCTGGCGGATACACAGAACAACTTCCGTGCTCACCTTTTTCTCCTCCGGAACGCAGTGTGACTCTTCTTCTCCCCCCCCCCTAAGGCAGGAGTGATATTACAACCTTCATTTTGTCTACTACCCAAACCTCATCCAGCCCTTGCAAAGGTCACTTTGTCACCCAAGGTTGTTTCTAGAATTTTGCTATTTTCAGGTGGGATTCAATCACATGCCGGCAAATTCAGGTTGCACAGCTAAAGTTGATCTGGAGCTCTTGCACAGCAAAGCGGATTCCTTAAAAAATAAATAAAATAAATTTTAAAATGAGTTTTTGCAATAAGGAAAGTGAAAATGGAGTGCATTTTAAATAATAATAATAATAATAATAATAATAATAATAATAATAATAATAATAATAATATTTTTAATTAGTTTTCAGCATTCTGAAGGGTTGGATATACTTACTTGAGGCAACATTGTCTAACTTTCCTGCAAATACACCTGAGTTCTGCATCATGGATACCTCTGAGCCTCTTTTAAGGAGGCATGTTTGCAAAATTCTCCCCGTTCAAATTTCTCTGTGAATTTTATGCACTACAATATCCCACGTGGTGCCAAACTTTATGCAATGTTATGTGATTTTTAGGGATGGGCCATCCTATTTCTGTTCTATGTTACTCTCATATGTGCTCTACCACAAATCCACCCTGTTCCTTTTTCTTGCAGAACCATTTTTCCTTAAAAGCATGAAAAAAAATCCCACTTAAATTGTACGTATTTTAAACACTTTCGCCCCTGAAAATATACTTTTTGTATCCTTTTCAATGAATTGTCCCTAAGAAGCAGAAACTCCTGGGGCACCCTAGTTAAAAAGAAAAACAGACAGAAATTGATGAATTGGTTACTTTTTACCTATATGCCACTTCTCCACGATGAGCTGTGCCCAAGGTGATTTACAGCAAATATTCAAAACATGAAACACAGAGCATGTCAGTAAAATCAATTTAACAAACACAGAATAAACCCAGCCTTTTTATGAAAAACCAAAACCAAAACCCCAATCTTGGTTTAAGTACATAAATACAAAGCAAATCAGGATTTAAGTGGCAGTTGAGTTTCACGTACTGGTCTTGCTGCATTCCAAGGAGCCTGCCATAAGTACAGTTCAGAGGGAAAGGGCTACACACACAGCTGGCTCCAACATCTCTCCTCCCGAGGAGGCTGACAGCACCAAAAGGCAAATGTCAGGGAGAGCAAGGATGGCAAGTTTCCTCCCCAGCCTCCCAGAAGCACCAACTGCTGGTGTGGGTCACGTTGCATTTCATTGCATTGTATTTAAGTCAGCAGCCTTGGCCCATTATACCCGAAGGAGCATCTCCACCCCCATCGTTCAACCCAGACACTGAGGTCCAGCTCTGAGGACCTTCTGGCGGTTCCCTCACTGCGAGAAGTGAGGTTACAGGGAACCAGGCAGAGGGCCAGCTGCGGAACGCCCCCTCCCATCAGACGTCAAGGAAATAAACAACTATCTGACTTTTAGAAGATATCTGTATCATGAAGTTTTTAATGACTGATGTTTTAATGTATTTTTAATCTTTTGTTGGAAGCCGCCAAGAGTGGCTGGGGAAACCCAGCCAAATGGGCAGGGTATAAATAAATTATTATTATTATTATTATTATTATTATTATTATTATTATTATTATTATTATTATTATTATTATTATTCAGAGGGGCTAGATGGCATACCTACCCTAGTCTTACTCCAGAGGGGGCTGGCAACAGCAAAAGGCAAGTGCTGGGAAAGACAACGATTGTCACTGTACTCTTTTCGTTGCCTGCAAAAACCATTTTTCCTTAGGCAAGCCTACCCAGATATTTAGAAAGTTGACGTGAGTTTTGATCTGTTTTTAGTTCATTGCTGATGCTAATTTTTCAAAAGCTTTAAATAGTTTTAAATTCATTCTTGTTGTTCTACCCTTTTTCGCAAGCAGCTTTGAGGTCTCTCTCTCTCTCTCTCTTTTACTAGCGAGCAGTGTGTAACTTTTATGAAATCAATCAATCAATCAATCAATCAAGGTCAAAGTAAAAGTTAAGATTAAGGTAAAGGACCCCTGGACGGTTATATCCAGTCAAAGGCGACTACGGGGTTGCGGGAGCTCATCACGCTTTCAGGCCAAGGGAGCCGGCGTTTGACCACAGACAGATTTCTGGGTCACATGGCCAGCAGGACTAAACCGCTTCCGGCACAACGGGACACCGTGACGGAAACCAGAGTGCACGGAAATGTGGTTTACCTTCCCGCTGGAGCGGTACCTATTTATCTGCTTGCACTGGCGTGCTTTCGAACTGCTAGGTTGGCAGGAGCTGGGACAGAGCAATGGGAGCTCACCCTGTCGTGGGGATTTGAACTGCCAGCTTTTGGGAAATCAATCAATCAATCAATCAATCAAATAAACCTATTGCTGTAAGAAAATTTCTCAATCTGTGCATCAAAGTCAGATGAGGCCAAGTAGCCCAAGCTTTCACCACTCCCCAAGGAGGAATAAGGTGGACTAGGAATGAACGCCAGCATTTTCCTTACATGTCAAGACCTTATGCTCAGGTTGCTAAATTAAGCAATTTCTTTTTTTTTTTTTTTTAAGGGAAAGCCTTGTGCTTTCCAGGCTGTCTCCACCAGGTGGGCACTTGTATGCTGCAATCATGCCACTACTCAACCTTCTCCTTGATCAGAATAAGTGACAACAGATTGAGCTTCTAGGGCCCCTTGCTGTCAGGCATGCTTTGCCAGTTCAAAGGCAACACATTTGTATGGAGCCGCAATCAGCTGCGCATGCAGGTGTTTTCCTTACATTTGATGCTTTGTTTTGAATATTTGCATCCCACCTTATACTGTATCAGCCTGGATAACTCAGTTGGTTAGAGCATGGTGCTAATAACACTGAAGTTGCAGGTTTGATCCCCGTGTGGGACAGCTGTGTATTCCTACATTGCAGGGGGTTGGACTAGAGGATGCTATTCTATGAGTGACTGGGGAAACCCAGCCATATGAGCGGGTTATTATTATTATTATTATTATTATTATCCCTGGTAACTTCCAAGGCAGTGAACAAAGAGATTTTGTTTTTTTAATATGATTTTTTAAATAAAATTTTCTGTTTTTACCATTTCAGATAAACATTTCACATCCTTAAGTTATCAATGACTTCCCTTCTTCTCTTTCCATGGTTCATTTGGCATATCTTATATTTTACAAAAACTATACCAATTGGTTTTCCATTATTGCATCCATCAAAACCTATTTACACTGTTGAATTTATCTTAATTCCACCAGCGTTTTCAGCTGTACACAGTTATTTTCCATATATTCAATCAACGTTTTCCAATCTTCTATGAACGTATGTTCTTCTGTTTTATATGTTAAGTCTGCAAGTTGTGCATATTCTGTCAACTTAAGTTGCCAACCTTCTTTGGTTGGGACCTCGCTCATTTTCCAATTTTGGGCCAACAGAATACGGGCCGCAGTAGTGGCATACATAAATAAGCTTTTTGGACACCTAGGAATTTCAGTCTGAATTATCCCCAACAGAAAGGACTCTGGCTTTGAAAGGACTCTGGCTTTTTTTTTTTCAATTCATTATGGATCATTTCCCAATACCCTTTTACCCTTTTACCCTTTTACATGTCCACCACGTAGGAAAGAATGTTCCCTCCGGACTTCCGGCGAGGTCGCCATCACGGGCGGTCGTGGGTTGCCTCGGCAGCGAGGCGACCCATCCAGCCCGGGGGTTGGAGCCCCGCCACCGCTACGCGGGGCTCCGGTGAGGCGCGGGAAGAGCGTCCCGCGCCTCGGGCTCCCCGGCGGGCCCGCTAGGCTACGCACCCTTCCCTCGTTCCCCCTGTAAAGGGGGAGTGGGGGTGAAGGGAGCGCGGAGCCGGGCCATTAGGGGAAATGCCCCAACCGGGCGGAAAAGCGGCGAGTACTGGCGTGACGAGCGACGACGTTCTCCCTGAGAGATGAAAGGAAAAGAAGCCCGGAGGTCGTGAGTACTTGATTGGATTAACTGCTGAGCTTAAAGACTTAACGATCCGGGAGGCTTTAGATAAAGGAAGTCTGCCTCCCTCCCTTCGGTGGCAAGAAAATAACGGTCTGAGATACTGTTGCTACTGGATGGCTACATTGTCAAGATTTTTTCATAAGTGAGACTTTATAGATCTCCCTTTGGGGAGGAAGAGGATGGAGAATATTCCTTTCGAAAGTTTTGGTCTTTGCGCCCCGGTTTCAGAGAAAATGGCTGCGAAAACTTTGAACCGAAGTGGAAAACTACTGCTATAAGATGGATAACATTGAAAGAGAAACTGAAATTTGATACCTATGCCCGTCCTCACCATGTTGGGCTTTGTTTTTGAAATTGTTTTGAACTCTGGACTAACTGATGAAGAAAGGATTATTATATTGAAACTGGAACTGCTTAATCAGAAATTGAAGGTTTTGAGTGGGGATATGAAGAAAAATCTACTTCCCACAGAGGAGACCTTTCAGGTATTCGATACTATGGAAGAGAGCCTTGGCAAAGAGCTGAAGGAGATGATTGAAAAACTGAGAGAGACGGCATGGCAACTCCCGGAAAAAGAAACGTCCTTCGGTGGTGGCAGCCCGGGGACGGCGAGGAATGTTATATCCAGCCCCCGAGGTGAGAGCTCGGGAGCGAAGGGCAAGAAATTAAGATATTTACAAATAGAAGAAGAATGCAGCATTGAATGGGAGAAGCCGAAAGAAGATGAACAGTGTATCCTGATGCTCGATGCAAGGACTGTTGGGGACTGTGTCTGGTTCTGTGGACGTACAAGAAAAGAGGACAATTTGAGGAGTGGTTCCAGTGAAAGATGGAGAAGGACATTGGATAGAGGGGGGATAGGGTGAAGTGTGTTAAGTGCAGAATATTAATGCTTTGTTATGGTAATCTGAAATCGGAGGGTTAAGACATTAAGTTTTATTTTAATTTTTAACAAGAAAAGGGATATTTTGAACTTTTTTGTTATTAGCAGCAGTTTAAGGGAAAGAAGAATAGCTTAGATCTGATATAAGAATAATTTGTTAAGATATAAAGTTATGTTATTAATTATTATGGATTAAGATGATTTATTCATTTAAGATGATTGTTTAGATTTGAATTTATTTTTGAAATGAATTCAATTTTTTGAGAGATGAAGTTATTAAAATAGAATTTGGTTTGGGAACCGAAGGAGAGAAGGCAGGGGAAGTCAACTGTAAAGATTCGAAACTAGAATTTTTTTTCTGTATGTGTGTAAAAAAGAAGAAGAATCGTGGTTATGTCTGTTTTTGTTTTGTATACATGTGGGTGGGTGATGGTATTATTTGTTATGGAAAATACCAATAAATTCTTTTTATAAAAAAAAAAAAGAATGTTCCCTCCACCTATTTACACTTCTAGACTTTGGGTTAATAATAATAATAATAATAATAATAATAATAATAATAATAATAATAATAATAATAATAATAAACAATGGAGTCTCAAAGTGGAGGGTAGGGGGTTTTATGGTGTTGTGATGAAAATTAGATTGAGCCACTATCAAAAAACACAACAGGGTGAGAATCCTGCTCCCCCCCCAAAAGAAGAAGGAGAAGGAGAAGGAGAAGGAGAAGGAGAAGGAGAAGGAGAAGGAGAAGGAGAAGGAGAAGGAGAAGGAGAAGGAGAAGGAGGACCTTAGGATATTAACTTAAGTATGGTAGAGGAAAGAAAATGATCTGTGAAGTTTCAGGACGGGGGTGGGAAAAGAGTGAAAAGAGGGCATGAAGTAGAAGAATCTTGGTACAGTCCAGGCCAAGGGCTACAACAGATCCCCCAAATCTATGTTGTTGAAAGAGAGTCTTCAATGACTGGTTAAATATCCTACATTGTTAGCGGTGGGCCTTGCGGCAGCAGTGGCCTTATTGCCATGGTGGTGGTGGCAGAGGTGGAGAGAGACCCCAGCGGGCAAAGGTAAGGCAGTAGGGGGGCAGCAGCTGTGGCAGCAATGGTGGGCAGGATGTCAGGGATTGGGCAGAGGAGGAATGGTGGAGAACCTCCAGGGAAGGAGGAAGAGGAAGACAGTATGGACTGACAACAGGGGTTTGAGGGAGGTCACAGCTCAGAGGCAGTTGAGGGGGAAAGTTGGGAAATAATGGGAGAGGAGCAGCAGGCAAAGCCAGGCAGCAGCTGGTTGACATGTTGTCACCAGAAAGCATCCCAGACCCTCCATCTCCCAGAACCCGGCGACACTTAAAAATAGGAGAGCAATGAGCTCAGAGACAGAGGGCATGTAGCAGCAGCTGTAGAGGAGATGAATGAGGGAGTGGAAGAGAAAGGGGATGGAGATTCACTCGGGACAACGCCGTTATCCAAGAGGCTGGGTTCTATAGCCTCTCTCTGTAATATTGAAATAAAAAAGGACAGTAAGAAACTTTTCCTTGTCTTCATACTTTCCTGGGCAACCAGCCAGGAGCCACTGACAGCATCCTGACAGAAACACAGATTTGCAGAGTTGGAAGGGGCCTGAGCAGGGTGGAGGCAAGCGATGAGGTGGGGGGTTAGGGTGATGGTGATGGCGGGCCTGAGCAGGTGGGGGGTGGCATGGGGGCGGATTTAGGTTAGAAGAAGTTGGAGGGTATGCATTTAAAGCACCTTCAGTGCACATTGAAAGCATGCGGTTTCCTCCAAAGACTCGTGGGAACCGTAGTTCTCCTCACAGAGCTACCCTTCCAAGAGCCCAGAACAAGCTACAGTTTCCAATCCACATGTTTTAAATATGCATTGGCAGTTATTAAAATGTCTGGTGCAGATTGACTCTTTTCGTCCTGGTCACTGCTGGGTGCAGGAGTCACAACCCTACATTTGTAACACTTGCACACACACATACGCACACACACACACACACACACACAGAGAGAGAGAGAGAGAGAGAGTGAGTGAGTCGATAATTCAAGATACCCACTACAAATTTGCCTAGCCAGCCAAACATTGCTAGGCCAGTCACATCCTCAACTCGGATCAATACTTGGTTCTGCAGATTCTCCTCCAATGCCCATCTGAGCTGAGCTACAAGGGAAGATTGCAAGATGCATTGCCGATTTTCCAGGCACCATTAGGCCCTGCTGGTTTTGTCAGGGAAGGGATTCAATCCCTCCCTGGTGTCTTTTCCTCAGGAAGTTGGACTGCATGCCTACCAGATTGCGCATCCTTAAACAGCTTGCAGGGCTCCAGGCTCTGCAGAGGAACTCCAGGCTTGGTTTTTAAAACAGATTCTTTTAAAAGGCGATTGTGGGGAGGGGGCAAATGTGAAGCTCACAGAAACACAAAGGAACTGAGTTACAGGTAGGTAGCCATGTTGGTCTGCCATAGTCAAACAAAATAAAATAAAAAATTCAATAAAAAATTCCTTCCAGTAGCTAAGGTGCTACTGGAAGGAATTTTTTAAATTTTATTTTGTTTTGACTAAAGGAACTGCGGTTAGAGAACAAGTTGATGGGACGTCCCTGCTCACAAGTCGGTGTCTCTGGGGCCTGACTGCACTATCTGGTCCTCATTGCTTTGCACCACAAATGATTTTATGTGGTTGGCCTTGAACTCTGATAATGTCGCTTTGCCTGCCTGAATGGGAGCTACATAGGGGTGCGTGAGTGTCTGTAGAACATAGCTGTCAACTTTTCCCCTTTTTAAAGGGAAATTCCCTTATTCTGAATAGGATTCCTCACAAGAAAAGGGAAAAGTTGACAGCTATGCTGTAGATGTTGTGTCGTGGGTTCTGGTCGCAAGAAGTCCAGCAACACGTCTTAGTGAAAACAGCTCTTTATTGTAGGGATTAGACAAGACTGGGGATAAGGGGTAGGGAAAGCTCTATTTATAGACACATTGGGACTGAGGGAAAAGATACATTTTAGCGGGAACCAATAATATTCAAACTTTCCGGCGGGACCCAATCAGGCTGTGGATTGTGATTGTACACTTCAAATTGACCAATAACAATACTTTACCCTGCTGCCAGAATATCTTATTTAATACACAACACTCCCCCGCACCCAGTTGATACTATACACGTAATCTCTCAAGTGTTGCGGAGGTCTTTGAGTCCTACCGGATCGCCTAACCCCCGGTGTGTCACTCCTTGGACTGTCCGTGGTCAGACTTCTCTCCCCAATAACCTCGGGTACCTCAGCTGGAGCTGTGTCACTAGCTGACTCTCTAGGCTGACTAGTTGTCCCCGGGTTAGGTTCATCAGGGGTGATCTCGGTTTCCTGACTTTCTGAGCCCACAGCTTCCTGACTCTCTGACACCAGCAGAGTTGTGCGCGGCTCCTCCCCACTCGGGCTTACCCTGCTTGGAACCCGGCGCCTTAGCTGGTCAATGTGGCGGCGCATTACTCTGCCATCCTCTAACGTCACAAAATATGACACTGGCCCACTGGGTCGGGTGACCACCCCCGGCACCCATGCTGGTCCCCTTGCATAGTTCCGGACCCAAACCAAATCCTCTGTTGTCAGGTATCGGGTTCTGTCACCCTCGGCAGCCGGTGGTTCTCTTGTATCGCGGCCCAGCACCTTGTCAGGGTGGACATAGTCTAGGATTGTGGCCAACCTCCTTCCCATTAATAATTCAGCTGGGGACTTGCCAGTGGATGCACACGGCGTTGTGTGCTGTAGGAACAACATCCTTGCAATGCGATCAGACCAATCCCCTTCCAGCAGGCGTGCAATTGAACCCTTGGCCGTGCGCACCATCCGTTCGGCTTGACCGTTTGAGGAAGGGTGAAAGGGGGCAGAAGTTACCCCTCTAATGAAGTTATCGGCCAGGAATGCCCTGAACTCTTGGGACACAAAAGCCGCCCCGTTGTCAGATACTATGGTCTCGGGTAACCCATGCGTTGCAAACAAAACGCGAAGGGCCCTGATTACAGCAGCTGAGGACATGTTTGGAACAATTGAGACCTCCAGCCATTTCGAGTAGGCGTCTACTACAATTAAGAACACCTTTCCCTGATACGGCCCTGCAAAATCTACATGGAGCCGGCTCCATGGTTTCTTAGCCCGCTCCCACCAATGCACTGGTGCCCTGGGCATTTCTGGGTGCACCTCCTGGCACGCTCGACAGGTGCGCACCCATTGTTCAATGTCCTTGTCCATACCTGGCCACCACACATAGCACCTGGCTAAAGATTTCATCCGAACCATGCCCGGATGACCCATGTGTAATGTGTCTAACACCTCATTCTGTAGCGACCTTGGAATAACCACCCTATCGCCCCATAATATGCAACCCTTATGGAGGGACAGCTCATTTTGTCTTGCCATGAAAGGTCTAAATTTCTCTTCCTGAGTCCCACTTGGCCATCCCCTCCCCACCCACACAAGAACACGGGCGAGGACGGGGTCCCTTTTAGTTCTCGCGGCGATGTCGACGGCAGTCACGGGTGGTCCGGGAAGTGTCTCCATCATCATGACGTGCTCGGCCGGAGCTGGGTCGTCGTCGGCTGCTCCAGGTAGTGGTAGACGACTCAGCGCGTCCGCATGGCACAACAGCTTACCCTTCACATGACACAGTTCGTATTGAAATCCATTCAAAAAGATGGACCATCGGAGCATGCGTGGGGACAAGATTTGAGGCGTTTGTTTATGCGGGCTGAACAAACCCAGCAAAGGCTTGTGGTCCGTTTGAATTGTGAAAGGGCGGCCGTACACGTAGTCATGGAACTTCTTGATTCCTGTGACTATAGCCAGTGCCTCCTTATCAATTTGGGCATAGTTCCGCTCTGTGGGGCTCAAGGTTCTGGAATAGAATGAGATGGGACGTTCCGACCCATCCGCCTCCCTGTGACTCAAGACAGCCCCCACGCCATATTGTGAGGCATCACACGCCAGCACCAATGGCCCTGCCCATCATTAGCATATGGCCCCCAGAAACCAATGTGCCCCCCCAGCTGAAAAAGGCTCCCATTTCTGCATTCAAAGCAGGCTGTTTCTTTGCTTCCTTTCTGCCCAGGTCTCCCTCATCTGCCCACCCACTCTTCTCTCTCTCTCTCACAGTCTTTAAGAAAAGATTAGAACAACAAGAGAAATAAACATACGGTTGAATATGCTCTTGAAAGCATATTGTACTGGTACCTAATAAGAAGGATCCATTTCTTTTTATATATCTAGACAATATATTCTATTCATATTTGATGTAACATTAAATGCAGTCGACAATAACAGGCGTACAGCAAGTCAGTAATCTGCCAGGTCTGGTTTTACAACAGGAGACGCATAAATGCATAAATAGATGCATAAATAGTACATAACACTGGTAATAAGAAATAATTTCTGGTATATCGGGCCAGCTCTTAAATCAGCTGCTGGGAAAGAAAGCCGGTTCCATCTGTGCTATATCCCGAACGGTGGGGCTTGGTGCCCATTGGGAGGAAGGAAATCCAACAAGAGATGGAGTTGGAGACAATGAGAAGCAGAACTGTCCCCATCGTCGTCCTCCGTGCTGATTGGTAAAAGGGGCAACACTGAGACGGAGGAGGAGGAAGACAACAGCTGGGGGGGGGGGGTGCTAAGTAAGAAGGCGGGCAGGTGGCTGAGGGAAAGCTGAGGTTCATGGGCAGTGCCCCAGTGAACCAACTTCCATTGATCCCAAATCTTTTTGTGTTTCTTTAATTTGTTTTTTAAAATAAATTATTTTATTGTTACAATTTATAATACACTCACATATTACAGACAAGACATACACAACATACAAACATTCTTTCTAAACATCTTAAAAACCAAACACTCCATCATACTCTTCCTTATCATCATCATACTCTACTGCCTCTTCCCACCACCTTTCAACACCCCACCCCCCACCCTGTGCTTGACTTCCAATCAACTCAGCTGTAATTTCTTTCCATTTATCCTTTTTCTTTCTTCTAACACACTATTATTCCAATTTCTTGTTTATTTACAATTCCCCTTTGTTGTCTAACTTGCTTAATATCCAATAGTTATAACGGAACTTGTTTATTATAATAGGAGATTTAACTTTTCAACATAATTTTGCAAATATCCTCTGAACGCTTTCCAATCTTTGTCCGCCCTTTCTCTTGTGGTCCTTCCAATTTCTTCCACTGTTTTAGACATATTGTGGTATTCTAGAAGTTTGGCAAGCCATTCTGTTTTTGTTGGAATTACTCCACTTTTCCATTTTTTTGCTATCAGTAACCTTGCGACTACTGTTGCATATAAGTATAATGTTTTATCTTCTTTCTTTAAACTGCCTGGTACTATTCCCAATAGGAAACCTTCTGGTGTTTTTTTAAAAGAGTATCTAAGCATTCTTTTCATCTCATTATATACAGTTTCCCAAAATCGAACTATATTTGGGCAATTCCACCATATGTGCATCATGGTGTCTTTTCCTGCGTTGCATCCCAAATCTTTTTGAGCGATTCGAATGGCTTAATGTTTCAGCTTCCCCCTTCCCATGTTTATAGTAATAGCATGATGCCAACCATATGTTTTGGACTATAGCTCCCAATTGTTAGCAGTGCTGGATGGGGCTGGATGTGATTTGGAGACCAACATATCCGGAGGGTACCCCATGGGTGACATCTGATGTAGATCCTTCCAGTAGCACCTTAGAGAGCAACTGAGTTTGTTCTTGGTATGAGCTTTCGTGTGCATGCACACGAAAGCTCACACCAAGAACAAACTTAGTTGCTCTTGTGACGTTTTTGCACTGTTTGTTCTATCCTTTTCAACCCGGCCCATCAAGGGTTAATGCAGACTCCAGATTGAACTGACTGAACATCCCATGAGGGGCTGAAGGTTTAAAGAGAATGGGCAGCCGTTTTGTCAGTGGAGAGGGTGCTTGGGAGAGGGAGTGTGGGGTGGTTGAAAAGAAGGTCTGTGAGAGCAGGTTTAGGTTAGGTAGTTGTAAGTTTATCTATTATATGATTAACAAAGATATTGCCACTGAAACTGAGCTTGTACGCAAAAAAAACCTTAATGCAACCATTGCGATCTTAAGCAAATAAATTTCCATCGATAAAGTGCCAGTCAGAAAGTTGTCTGTGTTATTTTCCAGGAAAGGTACATGAAACTCATTTGTGTGGACACTCATTAAAAAGACAAAACTTCCTTCAAGAGTGGAACTGTGAGGGGGTGTCTTCGAGGTGCACTGTGAGGGCGAAATAGGTGTCACAAAGTTACCTCAGGGAAGAGGCGAGCTTTTACATGAGGGGATTTCTAGTGGCTGAACCCCTCATACTGTGGACACAAGGGATAGTCTCATATTTGGCCTAGAGTTTAAAAGGGTACCTGGCCACGTTGGTGCCGGAAAGGGACTCTCTTTTATTTAAAAAGAGAAAGGTTTACAGAAAGGCTAAAGGGATAAGTGGGAGTTTAGTTTTACCTAAGAAAGCCCTGTTAGTTCTTTTAATAAGTGAGAGGACGAAGTTGTAAGACGAAAGGAAGGGTCCTTCGTCTTATCACACTCTCTAAGGTGCTACTGGAAGGAATTTTTTTATTTTTTATTTTGTTTTGACTATGGCACACCAACACGGCTACCTACCTGTAACTGGTCTGATGTAGATGTTAGAGAAACAAAATGCCATATTGGCCCAAATATAATCTGCACATTTAAAATTGCAGGTGGGGGGGGGGAGAGAAAAAAATACCTGAATATAAGCTGCTCCATTCCTCGCTGCTCCTGGCTGCATACTGGGCGGTGGGGGGGGAGCCACGCTACGTTCCCAACGGCCTTTCCCCTTCCTCGCTCTCTCCCGTCCCAGCCTTGGGGGAGAGGACAGGGGACTATGCACAGGGCAGACGATACTTTGCCACGCTCCTGGCGCTGTTTGCCCCGCGCTCCTGGCTGCATACCGTAAGGTCACGAATATAAGCCACACTTTAACTTTTCACGGTCGGAATTTTTTTGGGGGGGAAGTGAGGCTTATATTCAGGCCAATGCGGTAGAACCCTGCAGGACTCCATAGCTTAAGTGCTGGGCGGAGTCAAGCGTTATGTCAAGCAGTGGAATGGGAGTGCAGGATTCCCTGATACTTTCTGCCTTCTGACCATTGCTGTGAGCTGTGGAAACGGCAGGTAAGTGCTCTCCATCCCAGAAGGGAGTTGAGCCTCCTCATTCCCTGAATGGCAAGCAGTTGAGGGGGTCTTTCCCATCACTGGTAGAGAATTAGAGCTCATTGGATGTGATAGTGCTGAAGAAGATCCATCGGCAATTCTAAATTAATTAACAGGCCTTCAACAGGATGATGGGACAAACTGTTCCCCAACCTCTAGCTCAGTCATTTGCCTGAGATGCTTGAGGAATTCATTTGGTTCAGATGTTTCCATGAACCAATCTGATTTACACTTTCCAGGCTAATCTCCATTACACATGCAAAGCAGTATCATACCAGTTTAATAGTCCTGGATCCTCCCAACGAATCCTAGGTACTGTAGATTTTTTAAGGGTGTTGAGAGTTGTTAGGCGATCCCTATTCACCTCACAGAGCTACAGTTTCAACAGTAGTTTAACAATCAATCTCTCTTCCCAGGGAACTCCAGAAATCGGAGCTCTGTGGTGGGAATGGGGTCTCCTAACAACTACCGTTCCTATCATTATTTGGGGGACACCATGACTGTTTAAAGTTGCATGCTACTGCTTTAAATGCATAGTGCAGATGGGGCCTTACACACAGAATGGAAAGCAATTATCCCTTGGTTTTTACACTTCTTCTGAGAAGTTTTGATCTATTAAAAAAACCCAACTGAAATGCATCTAAAATCCATGACAAAGATTTGTATTTTAGGGTAAAATGGAAAAAAAAATATGTGGGTTGTAGCCAATACTAGTCCTACTCAGAGTAGACCCATTGAAGGTAACAATCATAACTACCTTAGAGTCATTCGTTTCAATGGGACTACATTGAACAAGACTAGCACTGGATACAAACCCTCTAATTTGTGTGCAGCTGTGTATATGAGATATTCAAAACTAATGCAAAATTTTGTGCATAAAAAAAACAAACTTTGCAGATTAGTGTGGGAACAGGACAGAATGGACTTATGAATGAACACATGTGAAATGTGCTGAATGGAAATAGACAGATGCACTCATCCCTAGATGCAACGTGCATCTAACACGAAGCATGAACCTTTTATACAGTCAAAGTGATACAGAAATTATGAAGGCTTCATAGATCCCCTTCCTGTTGCCAAAGGGCCTGGGGAGCTGTTGATCCTGCTAAACACGGTTTCTTAGGGAAATTACTTACACGGGAGAGTCTCATCAGCTTTCCCGTTAGAGACAGGAGCCGTGAAATGAGCACTTCTTAATGGAATACATGTGTATATTCCCATTGATGCTTCCTGAAGATGCAGAATTGGGAGATTAAATCAATGAGATGAAGTGAGAGAATGCATCTGTTCCTCCTCTCCCCCCCCCACACACTTTCCAGGTTTGCTTTTTTAAATGTTATTGCACATAGTTGCTGGGCTCTGAAACACAGCAATTTTTATTTCAGATGGTGCATTTTGATGTTTCCCCGGGGCTGGGAATTCAAGTACCTGAAAAGTAGCTGGAAAGATAGAAGGACAATACAATGGGAGTTGGTAAGAGCAAAATGGGAAAAAAAGCAATGACAAACCTAGACAGCATCTTAAAAAGCAGAGACGTCACCTTGCCGACAAAGGTCCGTATAGTTAAAGCTATGGTTTTCCCAGTAGTGATGTATGGAAGTGAGAGCTGGACCATAAAGAAGGCTGATCGCCAAAAATTTGATGCTTTTGAATTATGGTGCTGGATGAGACTCTTGAGTGTCCCATGGACTGCAAGAAGATAAAACCTATCCATTCTAAAGGAAATCTGCCCTGAGTGCTCACTGGAAGGACAGATCGTGAAGTTGAGGCTCCAATACTTTGGCCACCTCATGAGAAAAGACCCTGATGTTGGGAAAGATTGAGGGCACAAGGAGAAGGGGGCGACAGAGGATGAGATGGCCAGCAAGAGGACAGTCCTCTGTTTGAAGAAGTCCTCTCCTTAGAAAGGAGAGCAGGAGGAGCCTTGAAGTTGCTTATAACTGGTACGCATTCAGACAGCCAACTGAGCAGACACACAGGTCCCCTGGTCACAGTCTTGTTCCCCAGGTTGGTGAGATGTATTGTACATCAGCTTGAAAGTGCAGCAATTATTTATAAACTTCAGTATATGCAGTCTTATTATACACCTGTAAAGGTAAAGGACCCCTGGATGGTTAAGTCCAGTCACAGGCGACTATGGGGTTGCGGCGCTCATCTCACTTTCAGGCCGAGGCAGCCGGCGTGTGTCCACAGACAACTTTCCGGGTCATGTGGCCAGCAGGACTAAACTGCTTCTGGCGCAACTGAACACATTGACGGAAACCAGAGCGCATGGAAACGCTGTTTACTTTCCCGCTGCAGCAGTACCTATTTATCTATTTGCACTGGCATGCTTTCGAACTGCTAGGTTGGCAGGAACTGGGACAGAGCAACATGAGCTCACCCCGTTGTGGGGATTCGAAATGCCAACCTGATTGGCAAGCCCAAGAGGCTCAGTGGTTTAGGCCACAGCCCTTCCGGATGACACATTGCTGCTGATCTTGTGACTCCATTGCAGAAGTTCCAGGACAACCAAAGTTCTCCATGCTATGTCAAAGAAAGCTAAGGGTCTTTCCCAGCCCTACCAGAAGATTCTATGGATTGAACCAGGCAAGTATTAGCTGTTGCACTTTCTTGTGTCCGTTGGAAGGAGACATTGGTAGGGATGGGTGAATCTGCCAGTCTCCCAGTTTCTCATTTTTCCACGTTTAAGTTCAGTTCTACAAATTCCCACATCATTTGGCAGCTTTTTATTTTATTTTAAAGGAAGTCCATATTGAGAATTCATTAGAATTTTGCCATTAACTTCTTTCTATGCAATTTTGCATAACATGCACGTTTTGCAATGCCTTTCCCCCTAAAATAATGCATTTTTGTATGCTATTTCCACAAATACATGCATTTTTATGGACACTTTACCCCAGTACATGCAGTTTTGTACAAATTGCTTGGCTGGAGAACTGAACTACAAAATTCAGAGGTGTATACATCTCTGAATACATGGTCGTGTTTTGGTTTGCATATTGTTTCAGAAAGTGTGAATTGGGTAGGCTCACCTTTAAATGCCAGCTGAGTCTGAATTCTCTCCACGCTACCCCCTGCCACCGCTGCCGCCACCCACATACTTAAGCACTGGAGGGTGCAATGTCGGGTGCCGTCTGAAGACAGAGTGGCGTGATTGGCCCAAGAGTAGCATTCACATTCAGAGAGGAGAGAACAGAATAGAACGAAAGGACATTTCCATCTTTTGGAAACTAAGAGTGACAAGACGCCACGATACAAGGCATGCAAACAGCTTTCCAGCAAGGCTCGTTCTGATGATGCGTCATGTCACACTGTTCCACCGTGGAAAATTCAAAGTGACGTGCACAGTTTCTTTTCCTTGTCAAAGACAGCAAACGGGAGCCGTTGCTCATCTCATTGGAGAGAGGCCCTTTGCTTCGACATATGGAGCACTCTGTCTTGGACACGCAAACACATTGGCCACTTTTTCTGGGATGGGGGGGGGGACACCTAAGGAGCTGAGATAGCAGAGAGATTGCCAGTTGTATTAATAAAAAGGGATCTTTAATAAGCTGCCACAAATACGAAATGTCTGTCTGCTCATTCCAGCCAGAGCCTCTAGCTTCAAAGCGCAGCACAGGGTTTGGAAAGTATCCTTAATTTCATCAGCTGTGAAAAACCCATTAGCATCCTACTCAAGCCTGCCTAAAATATTCATCAGCAAGATATTTTATGCAAAACTGCCACAGTCTCTTAAAAGCAGCAGCCCAAAAATTTCACGTCAGCTCTTTAAATCGCCTTTGCCCACTGCCACTCATCCCCGGTGTGTATTCAAGAGGGTGCATTTGAAAAGCCAAGGAGCTGCAAAAGACCATTCCAAAACGGTTCACTGCCCAAAATCCAGAAGCTGTTGTCTCAGATTTCATATTAATTCAAGGCAGCCATTCTCTTCAATTATTATTATTTTATTATTATTTATTAAATTTCTATACTGCCCTATACCCGAAGATCTCAGGGCAGTTCACATAAAATATCAAATACATAAAATTAAAACAAAAACAACAACCCAATTTAAAAAAACAACAACCCAAAGAGCCAGCATTTTAGAAAGGGTATAGGATGTAGATCAAGTCAGGCAAAGGCCTGGTTAAAAAGGAACGTTTTTGCCTGGCGCCTAAAGGTGTATAATGAAGGCACCAGACGAACTTCCCTGCGGAGAGCATTCCATAAATGGGGAGCCACTGCAGAGAAGGCCCTGTTCTTGTGTTGCCATCCTCCAGACCTCTCGAGGAGGAGGCACACAAAGAAGGGCCTCAGAAGATGATCTCATGGTCTGCGTAGCCGTTTCAGGCTTTATAGGTCAAAACCAGCACTTTGAATTGGGCCTGGAAGCTAATCAGTAGCCTGTGCAGTCGCACCAAGATCGGTGTATCGTGTTTCCCCCAAAATAAGACATACCCAATAGCCGTAGCAGGATTTCTATGCATTTGCGCAATATAAGCCATGCCCTGAAAATAAGACATAGTGATGTGGCGCCTCCCTTAAGATGCCTGGATAAGCGTGGCTATGCAGTTTACCGACACGGAGCGGTTAAAACAAGACATCCCTCGAAAATAAGCCATAGTGTGTTTTCTTGAGGGGAAAATATATATAAGAAAGTGTCTTATTTTCGGGAAAACATGGAAATGTGCTCAAACTGTCTTGCTCCAGTGAGCAACCTGGCTGCTGAATTCTGCACTTGCTGACATTTCTGATCCATATTCTGACGCAGCCCTATGTCTAACGCATTGCAGTAATCTAACATTGAGGTTACCAGAGCTTAGACAACAGTAGTTAGGCTATCACTGTCCAGATAGGGGCATAGCTGGGCCACCAGCTGAAGCTGATGGAAGGCACTCTGGGCCACTGAGGCCACCTGAGCCTCGAGTTACAGCAAAGGATCCAGGAGTACCCCCCAAGCTACAAACCTGCTCCTTCAGGGGCAGCATAACCCTATCAAGAGCAGGCGATCTCCCAACCATCTGGTCTGAGGAACCACCCACTAACAGTGCCTCAGTCTTATCTGGATTGAGCTTCAGGGCAAGAAAAGACAGGGCACCTCAGTTGTCCATGCTTACTGACTACCAGAGGTCATTCACGGGTCATTTCCATTCCTCAATGAACTGTGAAGCTCTCCCGTCAGAGGTAGCAGTCATTGTGAGTCAGAACAGAGTAGTGGTTCTAGCAGCTAAACTGGTGTCCTTCAAATGTTTGGATTGAAACTCCTGTCAGCCCCAGCAAGCATGACCAATAATCAGGGCAACTCAGAGTTGTCCAAAACCTCTAGAAAGCACTAGATGGCCACTCTGTGGTCTCAGGTGAGAGTCTTTTCCAATCCTGTGTCAGGATGCTGTCAGCAGCTCCTGGGTGGTTGCCCAGGAAAGTATAAAGACAAGGAAAAGTTTCTTACCGTCCTTTTTTAATTTAATATTTACAGAGAAAGGCTCTAGAACCCAGCCTCTTGGATGATGGCATTGTCCCGAGTGAATGTCCCCACTCCACCCCCTGTCTCTCCCACTTCCTCATTTGTCTCTTCTACGGGTGCTGCTACGTGCCCTCTGCCTTTGAGCTCTTTGCTCTCCTACTTTTAAGGCTCATCGGGTTCTGGGAGATGGAGGGTCTGGGATGCTTTCTAATGACAACATGTCAGCCAGGTGTTGCTCTGGCTCTCCCATGATTTCCCAGCTTTCCCCCTCATCTGCCTCTGAGTTGCTACCTGGGGCATTCTGCATCCAAGCATGCACTCACTACACTGCTCCTCTCATTGAAATGAGGCAAAGATGTGGGATGTAAACAGAGAGCAGTCAAACCCAACACTGCTAGAGTGGACATGAAGGTAACTCAGTCCTCCAGGCTTAACTTCCTGTTTACCTGGACTGAGTTACAGGAACCAGAAGTAGGTGTGGTCTTACCTGGGAACAAGATCCCAGGGAACAGTCACCATTTTGCCTCGTCTCTTGAAGAAGCAGGATGCTCTCTTGGCTTGCAGCTGAGAGGAACACAGGTGAAGCCTGTTCCCCTATGGAATCAGCTTCACTACATGTAAATACATTTATCTGTCTGCCTCTCTGAACCTGTACTGTAACTCAGGAAGTAATGTAAGTAAACTCTTTTTATTCATCTAATATATGTGTGCAGTCTTTTAAGAGGGATAAAGGGGAAATATATACCAGGAATATATATTTCTTATAGAGGCTTTAGCAAGCCTGTGCAAGTGCATCTGCTGTGTGTGTTTTAAAAGGGAATGAAACTCTGCTAAGTTTGGAGCTTGTTAATTCAAGCTGGGATGAGATATATAAAATAATATATCATCATCCACACTCCTAAGCATTCCCACAAAAGACAGGTACCATTGTAGACTGAGTAGCATGATTGACCCAAGACTGTGGTGAGAAAGTTTGAACCAGGGAGATCTGGATTCAAATCTCCATTTAGCTGTGAAGCTCAGTGTGAGACCTTGGGTTAGTCACTATCTTTCTGCATAACCTACCTCCTGGGTTAGTTGTGAAGAGAAATGGGTGCTGGTCATGTCTTCTGCCATAGGCTCCTTGGAGTAAATGTAGGAAATAAAAGTCATGACTAAATAATAAATGGGAAAACCCAGGTTTGAATTCTCACCCACCTACCAAGATGGCTGGTCTGGGAAAGTAAGTAGCAAAAGAATGACTTACTTTATTTATTTATTTATTTACAAACTGTGAACATTCCCTGGGTTACCTGCAATAAAATGTTAAAAGTACAATATGCAATAATAATTGAAAAAACAACAATAGGAGGTTGCATGCACTCCCTCCCCACAAAAATATTCCTTGTGTGAAGGCAGCATTAAGAAATTTACAGCCCAGATTTAAAACACAGCGTAAAAGCCTGGGTGAATAAAAGAGGTCAAGTGTTGAAAAGAACATAAATAGTACTACTATTATTTCACCAAGCCTACGTGTTTGTGTATTTTAGCATTCATGAATTGTTAGCATCAGGCACATATACATATACAGTACCTTGGTTTTCAAACGCCTTGGGAGTCGAACGTTTTGGCTCCCGAACGATCAAAAACTGGAAGTGATTGTTCTGGTTTTCAAACGTTCTTTGGAACCCTAATGTCCAATGAGGCTTCTGCGGCTTCCGATTGGCTGCAAGAGCTTCCTGAAGCCAATCAGAAACTGTGCCTTGGTTCCCGAATGTTTTGGAAGTTGAACAGACTTTCGGAATGGATTCTGTTTGACTTCCAAGGTACCAGTGTAATTGGAATAGGAACAGAAACTTATATCTCCTCACCAGATCTTTCTGGTGCAATAAAGAAGAAGAAGAGTTTGGATTTGATATCCCGCTTTATCACTACCCGAAGGAGTCTCAAAGCGGCTAACATTCTCCTCCCCCCCCACAACAAACACTCTGTGAGGTGAGTGGGGCTGAGAGACTTCCAAGAAGTGTGACTAGCCCAAGGTCACCCAGCAGCTGCATGTGGAGGAGCGGAGACGCGAACCCGGTTCACCAGATTACAGGTCCACCACTCTTAACCACTGCACCACACTTAATTCCTTAACCTGTAAGCACCCTGTTGTGCTCACACAGTCACAGTGGCTTAAAGTGGGGGGGGGGGAGAGTTTCTCCTCTGTCCCTAGAATCCTCTTCAAAAAAATCTATCCATCAGGAGGATGGATAGACCTGGATGGATGAGATAAATGAAGTATGGAGAACTATGGGGAGCCGGGGTTGCTGTGGTACCACTGGTTTTGTTGTGTGTTTTCTAAAAAATGGAATTTTCCCTGTGCCAAGCACAAGCTTTCCTGCTTTAACCCTCATCTACTGTTGGCAAAAAATAAACCCCACTAACATTTTTTTGGGGGTATACATTCCACCCCAATGGGATTTCCACCCTACAGTGGGGTAGAATTTTTGGCCCAGGTAACCTTTGTGTCTGCCGTGTCAGATGAAGTGTGCTGGACCCCACCCAAACACCCAGAGCCAGAGCACATCCCAGCTCCTCCCAAAATGTGGAGCTTGGGGGAAGAGGGAATAGCCTGGGCAAAGAAAGGCATCCTTGGAGATGCAAGTTTGTTTACTCCTTGGTCGTGTGGCTACAAGGTTTGTTTGACCATTCAGCCTGATGCAGCTTCTGAGAGAGAGAGAGAGAGAGAGAGAGAGAGAGAGAGAGAGAGAGAGAGAGAGAGAGAGATGTATTATACAGAGTCAGGGACAAATGGTCAATCTAGCACAGTATTGTCAACACCAACATGACTCCATGATTTCAGGAAGAGTTCTCTCTCAGTACTATTCTTGAGATGAACCTAAAGCCATCTGCTTGAAAAACAGATGCCCTACCACTGAAGGGTGGTAGAGAGAGAGACCCAGGAAGTCCCCACACAGCTGCCAGCAAAGGTAAGGCAGCAGTGGCAGGGGGTGGGGGCAGCGGCATGATTTGGGGTGTGTGCGTCAATATGCCCTCCTGAAATGTTGGAGGGTATCCTTTTGTTCTGCAGAAGCCAGGCAAATGGAGACTGAAATGCAGCTTCCCTAGTTGCCAGGGTGATGCTGGGGACTAATGGTCCAGTCCTAACAGATGCAAGAGCCATTCCTGATTGTACCACTTATCTGTAACGGAGATAATAAGTCCTATTTGTGCTGTAACTGCTGCTGAATGTTGTCAACAACAAAAAAAGGACCGCCAACGCTGACTTTCAAAAGAGCTCTATCCTAGCGAGAGCCTGGGTGTCCACAGGATCTTCCACACAAGTCAGCTCATTGAGAGGGGGAGGCCTCTACGATTTTGTGGGACTCAATCTCTGGAGTTGGTTGGGAGGACTATTCCTAGCAATGGGTGGGAGGGACATATTGGGTACTTTCTCCCCTTGCTGTCCCCTCCCCCCTGCAGTCCCTCTCCCCAGGTGATTTTTCCACTAGTAAGATGCTGTCAAATGACAGAGCCTTCTTTGTGGTGGTTCCCTGTTTGTGGAAGGCCCTTTCTCGTGATGTGTGCCAACCTCTTTCTGTAATAACATTCCTGTTCCCCGAGGCATTTGACCACTGACAAACACTGCTCCTGTCAACCTTGAAATTATTAGCTTTCACATTAGCACAGACATTTTTTGTTCTGACGGGCTTTCCCAGGTGGAAAAAAAGGGTATTTATAGCTGTTCACTTGTTAGGGTTCCAATCTTATTTTAAATGTATTGGTGATTTTTGTGTTTTTAACTGTTTTCAGTTTTATTATGTTTAAATCACCTTGAGAAGGTGGTTTAGAAGGTGAATAATAAATTGGCAGTATTAATAATAATAAACTGTGAAGATATACTGTTTTTACATATGCAATCGTTTTAATGGTTTTTCACAGAATTGAATCATAAAATTCTAGAATTGGAAGGGCCCCCAAGGGTCATCTAGTCCAATGGAGAAATTTGCTTTGTGCGGTTTTTGTGTATGCTTTTCATTATGCTGGGCAATCATTTTGAGATGCTTCAAAGGAAGCAATTCAGAAATGAAATAAATGATGGTAATACAATTCCCTGGGGAGAGGCATCAATTGTTAGACCACTCTGGGAATGGTAGAGTTCATACTTTGCATAGAGGAGGTCCCCGGGTTCAATTCACGATCTCTCCAGTAGAATCAAGTAGTAGGCAATGCACGTTCCCCTCATCAAATGGGGTGCGCATTTTGCGTGGTCGCGAGTAGCCCCATTGGATCACGGAGCAGCCCCTGGCAGTTGGGCCTGGCACCGCCTTCCCAGGTTGGATACCTGTGGACTCCACCTACTCCAGCAGCCGCCCAATCCCGGCTGGGGAGGTGTTGCCGGGGGGATTGGCCAGGTAGAAGGAGGGATTATACAGCACACACAATAGAACTAAGTCATACCTGGGAAGAGGCCGTTGGATTCAGAGCTTCCCCACCCTCTACTCCCTCAATTGTCATTTACATTGCAGGTTCACCACCTTTTTTCCACAGCCATACAGGCACGCAGGTGCTGCTATGACAAGGTTGCTGTTGAAGGGCCGGAAAGGACTTTCCCTGCATTGGCAGGTTTCGCCTTTCCCGTAGCAATTCGTCACAACTTTGGCGGTTGCAGGCCTTGGGCGGAATCCTTTAGTCATCTACAGGATTGGGGGAAGGCGTGGCGGTGACCCCCTGCCCTCATTGTGGCGTCGATAACAGGGTTCCCATTAAAGGGGTCTCAGGGGGAGGCATTGACCATACGCCCAGAGGTCGTCACTGCCCTCCCCCTCCAGCGACGGCAAATTAGGGGGGCCGGCTATCTGCTTGAACATATGTGCTCCAGAGCTAGCCCACTCCCCACACATGCTGGATAACCCTGAAATTACCCAGAACCCCGGCTGGGGGGCTGGGAAGGATAAACGCCCAATGCCTGAGCCGAGGTCTCCCTACATCTGACTATTAATAAAGTTGTGGCCAATTTAATCCCATAGAACGTTGTCACATGTCGTTATTTCCCTCAGGGGCCTGCCTAGGGTTCGGGGGACTCTGCCTGGCCGCGCAATGGGAATGCCCTCTCCCTAAAACCATGGAGAGCTGCTGTCTATCAGAATAGATCTAAGGTAGCCAGCATTGGTACTCTCTAAAGGTTATAAGACACCAGCTCCCATCAGCCCCAGCCAGCATGACCCAATGATCAGGGTGATGGGAGCTGGACTCAATCAACATCTGGAGAATGCAACATCTAGAGAGTGCAACATTTCTTTTTCTAGAAAAAGAGGTGCCGGAACTCATCATGACTGCCTCCTTCGTTCTCTGAGAATGGCAATGGCGTCCACCTGACAGGTGCTGGAACTGAGTTCTGGTGAGTTCTGGCTGTGGGGGTGGGAAGCGCTGTCCCTGGATCCAGATGATATTTGGCAAGATGGACAAATAACCTCACCTTATGTAAGTCAGCTATTTATTTTGATTCAGTTCCGCGAATGACTACTGGGGAGAACCATGGCTAAATGGGAGCTTCTGGAGTTATCAATACATCATTAGCACAACTTAAAGACCAGTTGTTGTGGTGCATTAATAGAAAGGGTGTTTCTATGCCTAGGAGTACTCAGTATTGCTGCAGTTTTTCTCCCTCTCACTCCAGGTGGAACTTTGTGAGTATTCACCCACTTTCTGGGATCTCTCGCAGTCATTTCCATGGAAACTGAATATTGCAGGAAAGGTACCTATTGTTGGAAAAAAAACCTTTCAAAATTTCTTCCTTCCCCTCGGACTGAGTCAATACATCTGGGTATTAACTGTGCTTGCAGGATCTGAAAGTTTAAGCATATTGGACATCGGGTAGTAGCTTGGCTGGCGCAGGGGAAGGAAGAGATTTATGCTACTCAGTGTTCAGGACTACACCTAGTTGATATGCTGGGGCACAAGTTTAAAACATATAAGGTAATATTGGTATTATAGTTGCTATAAGCATGTGCGATGATAAATGTCTAGTGTCATTTGTTTTGATGTGCCAGGGCATGTCAGAATATGGAACTCAGGAGTGCCTCTGAGCATGTGCAGCGTCCTTGAAAAAGGTGTGCAGAGGAAGAATGCAAGGAGCTGCAAAGCAAGGGCAATCCTCAGGTAGAGAACAGATGAAGGCTATTGCAAGGTTTGAACAAAATGTAAATGAAACAGGGAAAGCTGAGCTCTGTTTCAGGAGGCAGCTTGCCACTTTGCAGAACTTAAAAAAAAAAAAATCTAATTAGCACACAGTCTCCTTGAGCTGGGTCAGCGGGATGGGTTTCTCAATTTGATTGATATTCTCTCCACAAAGGTCATGGCAAGGATGAGGTCAGAGCAGCCTCTGTCAAAGGCACCTTAATCCTCAGCTACTGCTGCTGCTTTCCTTCTGCATTTCACTACGCTGCTCAGCCGAGAAACACAGGCAGGGCTTGCCAAAGTTCTGAAAACCCAGGAGGGAGAGAAGGAATCGAAGCTTGCCTTCTTGATGGGTAAATTGCTGTGTTTTGGTTTCTCTCCATTTCTCCTTTCCCCCAATCTTAATTTCAAGATCTGCACAGTTCTACAACATCTTGCAAATCCCCTTTTCCCCTAAAAAGTCCTCTCGGTATTTTGGTGCTTCTTTTTCCCGATATGCACATTTTTGCATGGAATTTTGACCAACGTATGCATTTTTGCAAGCGTTTCCCCCTTGTCATATGTTATATTGACTAATATGCACATTTTACCTAGCATATGATTTTTTGCATGCGTTATTGGGTGGGGATACTGCATTGCAAAATTCAGAGAACTGTGGATTTTCAAAGAATGCCTGTATCTCAAGTTGTCAAATATTTCAGGAAGTCTGAATTCGGTAGATTCACCTTTTAGTGCAAACTGAGTTAATTTCTCCCCTCGTTCCTAGTTCAGAGCCAGCCCAAAACATTTTGTTCCCAAGGTGAAGGACAATATGGAACACCTCCATCCACCTACTGAATCCATGCACAAAAGCTGACCAAACCGGCAGGCTGAATTTTGAGGTAGTTCAACACCTTTTGTTCTGTTTTTGGATGGGATTCAACCACATGCCCCAAATACAGGTTGTTGGTTGGGAGTTTTAAGTCTGCTTCTCCAAAAGATTGGACATTTTTCGCACTAAGGAAAGTGACTGAAAATTGCATTTGGAAGTGTGTAGCATTGGAAAGGCAAATATGTACCCACCAGATCTGATTGGATACAAAAGCTAACAGAGTATGTGGAGTTAGACTACCTATCAGAAAGAATCAAAGATAAATCCAAACAGGAGTTTGTCTCAAATTGGAGTTGTTTTAAGGAACACTTGAAGAGTAATTGCTGCAATCTGTAAACGGTAACGGCCTTTGGGTAATTTCTGTGGATAACAACTTTTTTTTTTTGCCACTTACTATTTATTCAGAAAATGTATATACCGCTTAACAAAAATCTGCAGCTGATTTACAGAAAAAGAATCAAAGTACAATAAGATATGCACAAAGTTCAGAATACAATTAATACATTTCGAATGCAACATTTAAAATAGCCACTGAACAAGGTAGCGCTCTCAAAAATCTCCAATAGGCCTGAGTAAACAACCAAGCTTTTAGGAGACTTTTTTTTCTTCCCTTCCCCCTCCCCTCCCACCCTCCCCTCTGGACAGACCTTCGTTCTTCAGATCTTTATCCATGTACCCAGTCTGTTCATTCGAGCTTGTATGTTTGGGTTGGCTTCACCCCTTTCTATCCAATTCCTGTAAATTGCCCATTTATTTGTAATTCTTTGGCATTTATGGATAACAACTTTAAAAGGAAAATCGATAGATAAGAAAATATTATCGATAAAAAGACAAATTACATCTTTTTTTCTTTTTTTGAGTACAGTAATACTTGCCGATCTATGATAATAATAATTATGAACCTGCTTTGAAAACAAGAATATGTATAATTGTAAGATGTAAAGTTATGATGTAAAGATAAACTTGTGAGTAATAAAGGAAAAACTAAAAAAAAAAGGGAAGTGTGTGTGTTGGCACCTAACCTTTGCAAATTCCCTCTCGTTTTAAATTCTCTCTTTATTATTTAAAAACACACAAAATAAACCTATAATAATAATATAATATTTATTATTTGTACCCCGCCCATCTGGCTGGATTTCCCCAGCCACTCTGGGCGGCTTCCAACAGAAACCAAATACAACAATATCAAACATTAAAAACGTCCCTAAAAAGGGCTGCCTTCAGGTTTTTTCTGAATGTCAGGTAGTTGTTTATTTCCCTGACCTGTGATGGGAGGGCGTTCCACAGGGCGGGCGCCACTACCGAGAAGGCCCTCTGCCTGGTTCCCTGTAGTTTTGCTTCTCGCAGTGAGGGAACCGACAGAAGGCCCTCGGCGCTGGATCTCAGTGTCCGGGCTGAATGATGGGGGTGGAGACGCTCCTTCAGGTATACAGGACCGAGGCCGTTTAGGGCTTTAAAGGTCAGCACCAACACTTTGAATTGTGCTCGGAAACGTACTGGGAGCCAATGCAGATCTCTCAGGACCGGTGTTATGTGGTCTCGGCGGCCACTCCCAGTCACCAGTCTAGCTGCCGCATTTTGGATTAATTGCAGTTTCCGGGTCACCTTCAAAGGCAGCCCCACATAGAGCACATTGCAGTAGTCCAAGCGGGAGATAACCAGAGCATGCACCACTTTGGTGAGACAGTCCGCGGGCAGATAGGGTCTCAGCCTGCGTACCAGGTGGAGCTGGTAGACAGCTGCCCTGGATACAGAATTAACCTGCGCTTCCATGGACAGCTGTGAGTCCAAAATGACTCCCAGGCTGCGCACCTGGTCCTTCAGGGGCACAGTTACCCCATTCAGGACCAGGGAATCCTCCACACCTGCCCTCCTCCTGTCCCCCAAGAACAGTACTTCTGTCTTGTCAGGATTCAACCTCAATCTGTTAGCCGCCATCCATCCTCCAACCGCCTCCAGGCACTCACACAGGACCTTCACGGCCTTCACTGGTTCTGATTTGAAAGAGAGGTAGAGCTGGGTATCATCCGCATACTGATGAACACCCAGCCCAAACCCCCTGATGATCTCTCCCAGCGGCTTCATATAGATATTAAAAAGCATGGGGGAGAGGACAGAACCCTGAGGCACCCCACAAGTGAGAGCCCAGGGGTCTGAACACTCATCCCCCACCACCACTTTCTGAACACGGCCCAGGAGGAAGGAGCGGAACCACTGTATAACAGTGCCTCCAGCTCCCAACCCCTCTAGCCGGTCTAGAAGGATGTTATGGTCGATGGTGTCAAAGGCCGCTGAGAGATCCAGCAGAACTAGGAAACAGCTCTCACCTTTGTCCCTAGCCCGCCGGAGATCATCGACCAGCGCGACCAAGGCGGTTTCAGTCCCATGGTGAGGCCTGAATCCCGATTGGAAGGGATCCAAATGGTCCGCTTCTTCCAGGCGTGCCTGGAGTTGTTCAGCAACCACCCTCTCAATCACCTTGCCCAAGAATGGTAGATTTGAGACTGGGCGATAGTTGGCCATATTGGCCGGGTCTAAAGATGTTTTTTTAAGAAGCGGTTTAATGACCGCCTCTTTCAGCGGGGCTGGGAAGGCTCCCTCACAGAGGGAAGCACTCACCACCCCGCGCAGCCCATCGCCCAGCCCCTCCCGGCTAGCTTTTATAAGCCAGGATGGGCAAGGATCAAGGAGACAGGTGGTTGGTTTCACTCGTCCAAGCAGCCTGTCCACATCCTCGGAGGTAACAGACTGAAATTGATCCCACGCAACTGGACTAGACAGGACTCTGGCACTCTCCCGCCCTGGCCCTGCTCCCACGGTGGAGTCTATCTCTTTCCGAATCTGAGCGATTTTATCTGCAAAAAACTTTGCAAACGCATTGCAGGAGATCTTGGGGTCCCTACCAGGCCCCGATGACGAAGGTGGCTCCGATAGATTCCGAACCACCTGAAAGAGTCTCCTGCTGCTATTTTCCGCAGATGCAATAGAGGCGGTGAAGAAAGTCTTCTTCGCCGTCGCTATCGCCACTTGGTAGGCTCGACGTTGAGCTCTAACCTGTGTTCGGTCGGATTCAGAATGGGTTTTCTGCCACCGGCGCTCTAGCCGTCTCAACGATTGTTTCATCGCCCTCAGCTCCGGGGAAAACCACGGGGCTGTCCGGGCTCCATGCAACCGGAGAGGGCGCTTCGGAGCCAAACAGTCAATAGCCCTGGTTAGCTCCACATTCCAGCGGGCCACCAGGGAATCGGCTGAAAGGCCATCAACATGGGATAAAGTATCCCCTACCACTCTCTGGAAACCATTTGGATCCATTAAGTGGCGGGGGCGGACCATCCGAATTGGTCCCACCTCCCTGCAGAGGGGAAGGGTTGCGGAGAAGTCCAGTTGTACCAGGAAGTGATCTGACCATGGCACTTCTTTAGTTTCACTTTTTTTTAATGTCAGATCACCAACATCCATAGAGGTGAATACCAGGTCTAAGGCATGTCCTCGGCTATGAGTTGGACCAGACTTATTCAGGGACAGCCCCATGGAGGCCATGCTTTCCACGAAGTCCCGAGCGGCCCCTTGTAAGGTCGTGTCGGCATGGATGTTAAAATCCCCTAGGACGACCAAACTAGGTGACTCCAGGAGAACATCCGCCACGACCTGAAGCAGCTCGGGCAGGGAATCCTTGGTGCAGCGGGGAGGTCGGTACACCAAAAGGAATCCTGTACTGCCCCTATTGCCCAACTTCCAGAACATGCACTCAGAGAACTGGGTCTTCCCAATAGGACGCCTGGTGCAAACTAATGACTTCCTAAAAATCACTGCAACCCCCCCTCCCCGCCCAGATGGCCTGGGTTGCTGTGCGTAAGAGAAACCTGGTGGACAAGCAGCGGCAAGGACAGGCCCATCCGCTTCATCCAACCAAGTCTCTGTTACACATGCCAGGTCAAGTCCACCATCCACAATCAAGTCGTGGATGGCAGTGGTTTTATTCAACATTGACCTGGCATTGCACAGCAGCATCTTCAGGTCATGTGGGTATCCCTTGCTGAATCCAGTATCCGTCCGGTCAGGACCAGACCCGGAGGCAGGAATAGTCCTCAGACAACGACTAAACCTGCCTCCTCGGCAATGACATGGTCTGGTCTTAGCGTAACTCCTCCTCCTGCCCGTGATCACTGAGATCGGTTGTCCCAGTGCATCCCACCCTGTGGAACCTGCCCCAGCCATTTTGTTGGCCGGGACCCCCTCCCAGGCAGCCCTGACCCCACCCCTTAAGAACAAAATTAAACCTATATAAAAACAGAAAACAAAACACAACAATACAAACCAAAAACTATAAAAATTACAAGTAACCAAAATTATACAAAACTCAAAACCCCACTAAACATCTATCCCACCCCCACAACAAGAAAACTTAAAAAGATGAAAAGAAATAATAATAATAATAGAAACATTTTAAAACATTTAAGAAAAAAAAGAAAAAAAAACATTTAAAAAAGAGCTGGACAGCAGCAGCACTCAGGCACTCAGGCAGGGGAGTCCTCCTGGGCAGCAGCAACCAGCAGCAAAGCAGAGGCAGCAGCAGTCCTTTTATGGCCTTACCAGGCCCCGCCCTGGGCCAGATGGTGAGTGGCAGGAACGGGGCCCTCAGGCACTCAGGCAGGGGAGTCCTCCTGGGCAGCAGCAACCAGCAGCAAAGCAGAGGCAGCAGCAGTCCCCCCATGGCCCCACCAGGCCCCGCCCAGGGCCAGATGGTGAGTGCCAGGAACGGGGCCCTCAGGCACTCAGGCAGGGGAGTCCTCCTGGGCAGCAGCAACCATATACATCACATATATCAAATATTTACATACATAACTACCATCCACCTTTACACACACACCTTCTCGTACCTCCAGTTATCCTCATTGTATTTTGTAGAGTTGTATTTGTATAGCGTACAGTTATAATTTCTTTTTACATTTCATTTTTTCCCATCTTTAAATTTCTAATTTCTTATTTGAGGGTTCAGTCTACATCTGCCACTAGGATTCCATTTATGCCATTATTCCTTAAATATTCTTTAAATATCCTCCATTCTTTCCATACTTCTTGGGTCATTTGTCTTCTTATTTTACCCGTTGTTTTGGCTAGTTGCAAGTATTCTAACATTAGGTTTTGCCGATCTACTATGGTTGGTGCAACTTTATTTTTCCAGTTTCTTGCCACTAGCATTCTCGCTGCTGTTAAACCATACATACACCCATTCCCTCTCATTGCATAAGCAGACATTCACTATCCCTGCTGCCTTTCCAGTACTTGACGTTCTAAAAAAAATTTTCCAGTTGAGATCGGTCTTGGATTTCCGGTGATTTTATATATTTGCTGCTGTCGTTTCAAACTGTTTATTTATATTTATAGGGTTTTAAAAAAATGATTTTATATATGCAATGGTGTTTTTAATACATTTAATAATATTGCAAATGGCTTTGGGATGCCTCTTGGGAAGCATGTCACAAATGGATTAAAGAAAAAAGAGGAAGAAGAATTAAGCAGTGAGCATGTCACCTACCTGGCCTCCGCTGCTGCAAAAAGGGGTATTGGACAGGATGCCAGGAACCCACTTGACTAATTTGTGTGCATTTCTCTCTCCCTGGTTACCAGCCTGGGAAATGGGCTGAGCAGCTCTTGCTAAGCCCACCTACCCACTCTTTCAAGCACACCCGCTGTTTGCCCAGCTAAAATACACTGTGCTCCCTGCTCGGCGCCTGCTCTTCTCACACAGGGGTGATTAATAGAGTTTCTCTGGTAAAACAAAAGGCCATTAAGACCTTTTAATATTTGCTTTCCTCACTCCCTGCCTACTTCATTTCATAGCTCAACGCGAGTTCTGTGTGTTTTCTTCCCTCCGTGAGGAATTAATAAGTGAGGAAACGCTATATTGATTTTGGAGGCAGTCGCTGTTTCCCAGAGTTTGGATGAGAGTCGCTAAGCAGTGGGGGCAGCAGCCCCCTTGCATACCCCATTTATTCATCTCACGTGAGCTTGTCTTGCGGCAATGTCAGCTCTTGGCAGAAGGCATCACACTGCAAGGGGGGAAAGATCCTTGCCAGCCTCCAATGAATGACAAAGGGAAGCTCCAATGAATGACAAGGGGAAGCTGCAGATCAGTGCTTCTTAGTGCTGCCCCCAACTGGGGATATTTTGTCGTGACGTCATCCATGCTAGGAAGGCATACTCTGTGACTCCTCCTACTTCCATTTGCTTCCGGGGTAGGGTTGTCATATGTCTGGAATTTCCCAGACGTACCTGGAATGCTGCAGTCGGAAGCAGTGCCCGGGCGGAAATCTCAAAAAAATATAAAAAATAAAAATGTCCTGGAAAATCCGGAAAAATCCATGGCAACCCATGTCAGTGTTCTGCCAAGGGGCAGGGTTCTTTTGGGATCTGGATCCAATGAAACACACCAATGGAAGAAGAACAAATAGGCTTTTATTCCTAGATACAATCAGCAGCAGACAAATGTAGCATACCTGATAAAAGCCCAAGCACAATCTCCTCTTCTGCCGCCCGGGGCCCCAAGGGAGCGGCGGGAGAGACCCCTCACGCCAGGAAACCCACAGCACCCAGTACCTGCTCTGTGACGAAGCCCAATCGGTCCCCTCCATTCCTTCGTTTATATAGTTAACTTAATAAGTTTGATTGATTCCACCTGGTATCTGAAGAAGTGTGCATGCACATGAAAGCTCATACCAGGAACAAACTCAGTTGGTCTCTAAGGTGCTACTAGAAAGAATTTTCGATTTTGTTTTGGCTATCAGGTACCATTCCTGACTGGTCAGGCACCTGGGTGTGGCTTGGCTAAGGCCATAGGCAGCTGAAGGTATTCTCAACTAATTGTATCTTCCTCACCAGCAACTTTACTTTGCTAATTTCAAGACTGAGGATGAAAAGGGAGGAGGATATGCAACCTGACTCCTCGTGATTACAAAGATCTTCCGCGAGTTTCCACTACAGTCAGCAGTGTCGTTTTTGGCGATTTCCTTTTAAAATAGCTCTTCTTCTTTTTTTGCTCAACAACTTTGCCAAAGAAAGCTCGACAACTTTTGTGTCCGGATTTTCACGTTTTGACATATTATGGCAACCCTCTCCTTGGGCCACATCCACGCTATATCTTTAAAACACATGGCTTTCCCCAAAGAATCCCAGGAACTGTATTTTATTAAGGGTGCTGGAAATTGCAGCTCTTTGATGGGTAAGCTACAGTTCTCAGCATGCTTTTTGGTGGGGTTAAGTCTTGTGCTTCAGAGGTATGTTGTGGACCAACAAGGGAAGGGAAGGATATGTTTGCTGCTTGGTGAGCAGACTCTCTTTAAAAGCAGAATAAAACATCTACTGAATAAATATAAACCCGCACATTAGTCCAGAGGTTGTAGATCAGGTCTGTTTATACTGGAATTTGCAAAGAATGAATTAATATATTCTCAGCAGGTCTCAAAACAGCTGCTGGAATTCAGTGCAATCCCAAGCTAGAAGCTGATAGCAGGTTACTGCATTTCTCTGTCCCCCACATCTTTCATAGATAATCTTCAGGGAGAGGGAACTTGACAAACTCTTGAAAAAGCGACTGGCACAGAAATCAAAGTACCAAAAGGAAACAAATTTGTTCTGCAAATAATTGTGCTTAATTAGAAATTGTATCTTTTCCCACTGACAGGTGGCAAGAGAATGCCTTGAAGATTACACAGGGATGCGTTGAAGACCATGAAAGAAAAAAATGTGAGCAGTGAAACAGGTAGCACACCAGCGGCGCCCATAGATGCTGCTAAGTTCATGCATTCATAAACTTGCTTTCTGCTTCTGGGAATCAAGAGGACTGCTTCTGTGTGCTTTCATATACTGCCCTCTAGTGACTGGAGGTCTAGTAGTGAAGACCCAGCTCTTCAAACTGATGGGACAAGAGTACCCAAAACTCATTTGTGTCCCATCCTAAGCTGATGAAATAATGTCATCACTCACACTGTGGGACTACCTCCCTGTTATATTAGGTAAAGGGAACATTGGCAGTTAAGTCCAGTCGCGAACAACTCTGGGATTGCAGTGCTCATCTTGCTTTACAGGCCGAGGGAGCCGGCGTTTGTCTGCTCTGCAGACAGTTTTTCCGGGCCAGCATGACTAAGCCGCTTCTGGCGAAACCAGAGCAGCGCACAGAAACTCCATTTACCTTCCCGCCGGAGTGGTACCTATTTATCTACTTGCACTTTGACGTGCTTTCGAACTGCTAGGTGTGCAGGAGCTGGGACCGAGCAATGGGAGTTCACCCCGTCGCGGGGATTCGAACCGCTGACCTTTTGATCAGCAAGCCGAAGCCTCAGTGGTTTAGACCACAGCGCCACCCATGTCCCGATGTTATATTAGGTATTGGGTATTTAGACTGGAAAGGCCATAGCTCATTGACGGAGCATCTGCTTTGCGTGCTGACGGTCCCAGGTTCAAACCCTGACATCCTTAGATAGGACTGGGACAGGTCCCGGACTGAAATCCTCGAGAGCCACTACCAGGCTTTGTACACAACTCTGAGCTATTTGGACCAGTGGCCTGACTCAGGATGAGGCATTTGGCTGGCTATTGTGCAAACAAGATAGTGAAGGAGATGGGTCTTTCATTCTTAAGGCAGCTTCCTATGTTCCTAGATAAACCAATCCATTGATGCACCATTTTTCTTTTCAAAAGCAATGTTATATTTTATGAACATGCAAACCATCCTGGGATTGCTTGAGGGGAAGGGCAACGGAAAACTGGAATTAATTAATTTATAATGTTCCATTCTTTTAAAAAAATCCAGGTTTTGGTGTAGAAAACCTGAGAAGGAGACAGAGAAACACACACACACACACACACAGAGAGAGAGAGAGAGAGAGAGAGAGAGAGAGAGAGAGAGAGAAGGAATAAATAAAGGAGCGGGACATATCTCTGGGCCGCAAACGATTCCCAACTACTGAAATTATTCTGGCTACCTGGGCTGAGGACCTCGCCTGGACAATGATAGTCATTCCTGGTTCATGGCTTTCTCTGACTCTGGGTTCTGACTTCTGCTTTGGATGCAGAAGATCCCAGTTCATTCATTCTCCAGGCAGGGTAGGGAATGTCCCCTGGACAGTCGCTGCCAGTGAGTGTAGACCAGAGTTTCCCAAATTTGGGTGTCCAGCTGTTTTTGGACTACAAATCACATCATCCCTAGCTAGCAAGACCAGTGGTCAGGAGTGATTGGAATTGTAGTCCAGAAACAGCTGGACACCAAGTTTGGGAGACCCTGGTGTAGACAGGGTTCCTATGTCCAGGTTCCTATGATCCTTGCCCAGGGGATTCAAGCCTTCCCTGCTTCTATGGGAGGAGGGAAGAAGAGAAGGCTGAGCCTGGATCTTGTTTGAGGACACACAACAAACTTGTCTGTGATTATACTTTGTGCATCTCTCCACTGCTTTGTACCTGTTACTGCAGCTTTTCAGACAAACTGTGCTAATTTGGCTGGCAAAACACTGTCTGTCTTGCTTGGGAACTGAATGTCACAACTTTGCCAGCATGTTCTGAATTTTGAAATCCCACAGAGATTAGTGTTGCAAGAGCGAGACGTCAGATGAGTCTACAAACGTACAAAATATATGACAACTAAATGTGGAAAAACCTGCTTTCCCCCTCCCTCTCTCTTTTTGAGGGGGGTGGGGAAGCTGCAGGGAAAACACATGTTTTGACATTGCTCTTTTAAATGGTTTATTCCAAAGTGCTGTCAATCGTTTCCCCCCCAAATAGTGCATATAGTAACCAGGCTCCTTTGGGCACAGAATGTTTATTTAATAATTAAAATATGTCCATACTACCTTTCCTATACAAGAACACAGAAATGCATATGGGAGCAGGGGGCAAAAATACATTGCAATTACAGTGTGGAATTAAAAATGGCAGCTGCCAGGCCAACAGCAAATAAGGAAAAAAACAAACCAGATAATATTAGTGGCCAGCAAAGACTTCCGCAAATTGATGGCTTTTCAGCAAGCACTGAAATAGAATCACTGAAGACCCTTCCAATAATTAGGAGCAGTTCCACAGGTGGCGCTGTGGGTTAAACCACAGAGTCTAGGGCTTGCCGATCAGAAGGTCGGCGGTTCGAATCCCTGCGACGGGGTGAGCTCCTGTTGTTCGGTCCCAGCTCCTGCCCACCTAGCAGTTCGAAAGCATGTCAAAGTGCAAGTAGATAAATAGGGACCGCTCCGGCGGGAAGGTAAACGGCATTTCCGTGCGCTGCTCTGGTTTGCCAGAAAGCGGCTTTGTTATGCTGGCCACATGACCTGGAAGCTGTCTGCGGACAAACGCCGGCTCCCTTGGCCTATAGAGCGAGATGAGCGCCGCAACCCCAGAGTCGGACACGACTGGACCTAATGGTCAAGGGTCCCTTTACCTTTACCTTTTACCACAGAAAGGGTGCCACTCCTGTAAAAGCCCTCCCATTTGTTGCCTCTAAACAAAACTCTGCAGGTTGTAGTGTAGTAAAGAGGGTCTCATCAAACAATCTTGGTGACCACCAAGCAGGTGCTCCTTAGGGTTAGACCCAAGTTCTTTAGGGCAGGGATGGGGAACCTGTAGCCCTCCAGATATTGTTGGATTAGAGTTCCCATCAGCCCCAGCCAGGCAGGCCAATGCTTATGGGTGGGGGGAGTTGTAGTCCATCAATAATAAGATTATAATAATTTATTATTTATACCCCGCCCATCTGGCTGGGTTTCCCCATTTGGTAGGTCACAGCTTCTGCATCCCTGGTTTTGGGCTTTGGAGATCAACACCGAAACCTTGCAGTAAAAGGTAAAAGGTAAAGGACCCCTGGACGGTTAAGTCCAGTCAAAGGCACTCATCTCGCTTTCAGGCCAATGGAGCCAGCATTTGTCCACAAACAGCCTTCCGGGTCATGTGGCCAGCATGACTAAACCGCTTCTGGCGCAACGGAACGCCGTGATGGAAACCAGAGCGCATGAAAACACTGTTTACCTTCCCGCCGCAGCGGTACCTATTTATCAACTTGCACTGGCATGCTTTCGAACTGCTAGGTTGGCAGGGGCTGGGACGGAGCAACGGGAGCTCACCCCATTGTGGGGATTTGAACCACCGACCTTCTGATCGGCAAGCCCAAGAGGCTCAGTGGTTTAGACCACAGCACCACCCGCATCTGAAACCTTGCATATTGGCAGCCAGTGCAGCTCCTTGAAGAGCAGCGTAACATGTTTTATTGCTCTGGCTACATTATCAGCTGGATCCTATGCACAGCTAGGCACGCATCACTACCAGGGAGCTTAGCTGTGTCATACTCCACACAGGGCAGGGCTGAGCATACACATGCGGTCAGGCAGCAGAACAATGACTTAGTGCATGTGGCTATTTGCAACTGATCTCATTCTACCCACAGGTGACCTGGGGGTCTCAAATTTCAGTGGTGCCCTGTGTGACACCAAAATCCCCCCCAACCTCTCACCTTCCAGTCTACATCGTAGTTTTGACACCCCCTGCAGGGCCCCCAAGGTTCTGCACCCAGTGCGACTGGACCAGTCACAGTCTCCTAAATCTGCCTCTGGTTCTGCACACAGTTTCCTAGTTATAAAACCTCCAGAATCATCATATATCAATGTATAGCAGCAGAATAAGGACATAGCAGAGAGTTTGGAAAGTGCCATTTGCTAGGTTTAATATAGATAGATAGATAGATAGATAGATAGATAGATAGATAGATAGGTAGATAGGTAGATAGATAGATAGATAGATAGATAGATAGATAGATAGATAGATAGATATCCCTGATGAAACACAGTGTTGCAGGGGGGAGGTCAAGCTCAGGACATTTAGTAAAGCATTGTCTTATTGTCTTAAACTACAGCTAAGCTATATCTTGTTCAATTTGTCATCGCCACCACCTAGCTTTGCTGGATCGGCCCATTTCCATTCCATGCCAGTTTCACATGCAATCAATCACATGTACGTTTCATCCCCTTTTCACATAGATTTTGAAGAGAGGGAGGAACACACACACACACAAATTGCCTTTAATTGTATGCACTTTTCTCTTTAAAGAAGCATTGTTTTCCTAAATCAGGGGTGGGGAACCTTTGGTCCTGGAGTTGTTGCTAAACTACAACTTCCATAAGCCCCAGAAAGCATGGCCAATGTCAAAAGATGATGGGAGTTGTAGTTCAGGAACATTTAGTTCCTTACCTTTACCTAAATGTTGCATTTTTGCATGCTTTTCAGTGCATTTTTCTCCTGAATATGCATTTTTGTAACAGCTGTTTTCTTTAAAATATGCCTACCTGTCCTCATATTTTTTAAAAATATTTTTATTAGCTTTTCTTGATTTACAAAGGTAGTGCAATGTCTCTCTCGTATTTTTCTGTATAACATTTTTACAAATCAGTTTTTGTTGTTGAGACATTAGGAAGAAAAGGGGGGAGAGGTGGGGGGGATCGGGGGTTAGGTGGGGTGGGGTGGCGATGTTTCAATTATACTTAATATGTGTAGGGTTTGGTGTCAGCGTTGTTTGTGTAGGTTCTCTGTTGTTCGCTTGTGCTCCTTTGGCAGGTCAGGGTTGGAGTAGGGTGTGATTGTTCATTTGTGGTTGGCTGTGGTGATCTTTGGTTTCCTGTGTGAGTGGGGTTGGTGGGTGTTTTGGATCAGGTTAGCCATATTGATTTATATGCTGTTGGTAGATTTTTGTCATTGTCTTGTTGGGCTGTGTGTGTGATGAAGGGGAACCATACCGGGGTGAAGGTGTCTTCTTCTGTTTGTCCCCGTGTCAGTTTCAGCTTACTGGTTAGTTTTTCTAGTAGGGCTGTTTCCCATACTACTTGGTACCATTGGTCCATGTTTACTCCTGACAGGTCTTTCCAGTGTCTGGTTATGATGTTTCTGGCTGCTGAGAGTAGATAGATTATGAATTCTTTGTGTTGTAAGTGGGCATTATTGTCTTGGAAGATGTTTAGTAAGACCAATTCTGGGGTGGTTTCTAGCACTTGCTTGGTTACTTTACAGGCATTACAAAATCCAAATAAATGCACCATCCAATTTATAGCTATATTGCAACCTGCAATATAGGGGTGGCAAATTTGCTTTTCCATCACTGTCACCATCATCTTCCAGTATCTAACATCCCAAGCCCTAGAACGTTGATCAGCAGTATGAAGAGGTGATCCAAATTAGCATTTGAGAGCTTTGCCCAAAGCTTTTTTCCATGTTAATTAAGTCAAAGGCATTCTTCAAATAACAAAGGTCATAAGTAAGTGGCCCGTTCTTGCTTGAGCATGTTTGTTAATTAGGTGAGCCAAAATTGCTGTCCTTAGTTTAGTAAGTTTTCAACTTTATATTAACAAGCATGGCATGACCATCAACTGGCTGAGTCTCATCAGCTAATGGCAGATTGGGCTCAAACTTTATATCCAGTTGTATACTCTCTCTCTCTCTCTCTCTCTGTGTGTGTGTGTGTGTGTGTGAGAACAATCCAAGTCTCCTGGAAACTCTATCACATTTGACAAGCAACCATGAAAATCACCACTTAAAACTATGGTGCCCAGTCTCAGATCCTGCGAAATAAAATTAAGAAACCATAACTATTCAGTAAGGGTATGCAAGGGACCCCAAACATTGCTTTGTATTTGGTTTTTTTTTTGGGGGGGAGAAAGAAATCTGATCTATTTCTGAATCACTCCGTGCTCTCTCTGCTTCATGCTCTGAACCACTGTGCAACAAATGTGTTTTCCCATTCACTATAATGCGGGTCTAAAAATGCCTACAACATTTTCACCTTTTGGCCAAAGTGGATGAAATTGGCAAGCACAAGAGCTCCACCGGAGTGGATTGAGCCTGTCAAATTTCAGATGAATAGGCCCAGCATCCTACAGCTATCCAGACACTTCTGGAAAAACCACAAGCAGAACAAAAGGGCTATAACTTGCTCCCTAGCAACAGGCATTCTGTGCCAAATCACCCGTGAGCATGGCAGTTTTGTAGCCATTCTGGCTAATAACCTTATTGCCATTATGTATTCATTACTGATGGGTACACTGTTACCTGGATGGCTTCTAAGATACCAGGGTATGCATCCTGGTTGGGACTGAACCACCCCTTCTGGGGCTGCATCCAGCAAGATACAACAATGGGCCATGGAGCACCACAATCTCTTTTCCCAGCTTCCTGCTTCAGCAGATGACATCATGAGTTAGAACCCCAAGGCCATGGGATCCAGGAGAGTAGGAAGTCTCAGCTCGAGGAGAATAACAAGAATGAAGATAACACTGAAAAAGTCTGCAGGGAAATGAAAATCCTGGCAGTTCTCTCATTCCTCTGAGGCTGGTGTGCCATCACCACAATCTGAAGTGCATTTATTGATTTCATAATGCTTTTAAGAAGCTCATTATTATAGAGCACTGGAGCCATTGATTCTAGTCCAGGGCAGCTCAGGAGGGATGGAAGAGTCAAAGTTCCTGACTGCTTAGCAAATTCCATTTGGGATGCCCTCTTGTTGCTCAAAGAAGCTCCGAGTGGTGACCGTATCTATAAAACGTAGCTCTGGCTACCACTCAGGAAGGCTACAAGGATTCATGGTATGCCTCTGAACAGCAGCTGCAGGAAAGGGGCAACAATGAGAAAAGACTATTAACTGCAAGCCCTGCTTGTGGGCTTTCTGGAGGCATCAGGTTGGCCACTGTGGGACCAGAGGGACTTCCCATCTGATCTAGTAGGGCTTATATTATTAGCATTCAAAGTGACTTTTCAGCAATGCTGAAATATTTGGGAGAGAAAAGGTTTACTACATCCCCAGTTTAAAAGACAAACCACCACCATCCCTTAGAGCCACAAAATATAGTACAAGACACCATGTAGTGATTTGCTGTTGGCTATTGTTTATTTTAATCCCATTCTTCAAGAAAAGTTGGGGAGGAACCATATTTTCCCCTCCTTCGCTTTATCCTGTATAATCACTCTGAGGCCATCCAGTTTGTTTTGCAGCTGAGCAGAGATTTGAAGCTGAGTAGCCCTCCAGTGTAACACCACACTAGTGTAACACCACACTAGTCAGTGCACCGCATGGGCTCTTAAGTGCATTTGTGATGCTATAGTGCAGCTGTGGCCCTTTATATTTTCCAAACTCCCATAAACTCCCAACTCCAGATGCCATAGAGGAGAACTAGTGAGGGATGTGGCTTGAGAAGAAGCAGCATGAACTTGGGAGAAACCTACAGGCCACATAGAGAGCCCAGGAGATCCATATTCAGCTCCCTAGTCTTCAATATGCATGGTCTTAAAGGATGACCTCAGCAATTCCCTCTGAATACGCCATCTTCCCCTGGTCATGGTTCACTGGAGGAGTCCTCCTCTGATAAGGAAGTCTCATCTATTTCCAGCTGCAAGAGCTGCCAGATCCTCATAAACTGATGCAACTCCCCTTCCCTTAGGTTGGAATCCAGTTGTGGATCCACATAGAGACCTTGAAGACCAGTAATGTTTGCTGCATTCTCATTCCTTTCCTGTTCCTAAAGACCAAAAATACTGAGTCCTTGACGGGCATACCTAGCTACTTGATTTCATGCCAGAACAATGGTCCATCTAGCCCAATTAGAGCAGATAGAACAGCAAAAGCAAGCCCATATTCTCTCTATCACAAATCATTAGAATATCAAAGGCTGCTCAAGTACTAACACAATCCCTGCCTATAGATCATCATTAGTTGAGTTTAACAGCTTCCATGACTAGTGGAATAAAAAAAAAAAGTTCAAAAAGGTATTTAAACATCTGGGTCAAGACAGTGCTAAAACAATATACAATTGACTGGGAAGAACAAAGTTGGCAGCAATTGTTACAAATGCAAGTACAGAAATACTTGCTAGTGATCTGCAAGGCGACATAACCTCCAACATGTCACTGATGAAAAGAGAGAAACATTGAGGATGCTTAAAACGCCCCATCTTCTCACATCTTCTGGCAGTAAGAACGACAAAGACTCTTTGACTGCTCTATCCATTTAACTAAAAGCCCTTCCTGACTTGGGTTCTGAAACAAGAGGTGTTAGTAAACTGACTCTAAGAGCTGTTGCAATATTACTTAAAACTAACAGTGAGAATACCTCCAAGCAGGGCCGTCTTAAGCATATCTGGCGCCGTGGTACAAAGCTCCCTCCGGTGGGCCCCTCCCCCCCGTTCCCTAGAGTTTTAGAGAGGATGGCGCTGCCAGACGGACTGGAAGAAGCGGGCAGTGGCTGGAGGGTGGCTCCTCTGGCGGGGAAGAGGTGGAGGCTGGACACTGCGCCTCCCAGCTCAGCTGGCTGCTTCATGCCGCAGTGGCCACAGCAGACAGAGGCTCCGGGTGCAGTGCTGCTTTGGCACGGCATGGCAGAGGCAGGCGAAGGCGGCGAGCTGATGATAGGAGGCGCCGTGTCCAGCCTCCACCTCTTCCCTGGCACCCTCCAGAACTTGGCACCCCAGCGCCCTGTGCCACTAGCCTCTATGGGTAAGACGCCCCTGCCTCCAAGAAGCCTCAGAGCTGGGCTCAGAAAAACCAGCCTATATAGCATGCCTTTCCCTAGCATTTTAGCTGTCCCTCAGTTCACCAGAGCTTACCAGCAGCAAAACAGGGCCCTCACTGTGGTTGTGAAAGTGAAATCCATCGGGGCTTGGACAACTGAAAATCCTCCAGCTGAAAGGACAGAGATGGTGTGTGTGTGTGTGTGTGTGTGTGTGTGTGTGAGAGAGAGAGAGAGAGAGAGAGAGAGAGAGAGAGAGAGAGAGAGAGCCATTTGACAATTTAGAAGTGGCAGAGGGAGAGAGGGAAGCAGGGCTGGGGGTCCTAGGCATGCACAGCACATTGCATTAGGACTTGCACACGGGGTTTTTCGTTTTTTTAGGTGAACATTTATTGACCTCTCAGTCATAAAGGACATTGTTTTTATTCATCAAACCAACTAAAGAAATGAAAACCTAACTATAAAAAACCGACACAACTAAATGTTACGTTAAAAACAACAACAACAACCCTTGCCCTCTTACTCTCAGAGATCTCTGTCCACAAAAGGTGGCAAAGATGGAGCCATGAGAAAGAGACAGAGGCAGGCAGAATAAAAAGGCTGGGATGGATCTGGAATCGACCTGAAGCTTCTTCCTGCATTTATCTCCGTTTGCTTCCCTTTTCATCCACCTTTGTTGCCCCCCACCATTGCTTCCCTGTGGGGTTGTGGCAAATGAGGGAGCTGGGCTGCCCCTCTACTCTCTCCTCCTTGCCACAATGCCTGTGTTGTTGTTGTTGTTGTTGTTGTTGTTGTTGTTGTTGTTGTTGTTGTTTTTTAAAAAAACCCATTAGGGGTGTGCCTGGGTGCACCCAGCGCACCCTGTATGCTGGGTGTGCATAATAATAAAGACTGGGAGCACTAAACAGAAAGGAGCAGGAATAACGTATCATTGGAAACTCTTTGTTCCTGAGAGAGCAAAATATCCAATGAATCATATTCTAAGAAAAATCATAAATAAACAGAGAGGGGAGATGGGGAGGGGGAGGAGAGAGAGTATTTGATGAAAAGCCTCTCATAACAATTCAGGGTGATTAATCCATCAGTGGTTCCTAGTCACCAGTTCTGAAGCTGCAGCCTACACTACGGAATAATCAAGCCAACCCTTCAAAAACGAAGCATCTCAGCGGCTTCTCTGTTAGGAGTTGCAAATGGAGTGAGCACTACTATCAGACTGCCTGGCTGGTTTTCACGCAACTCTTTGGGTCCGTACCCAGCTGTCATGATACCCTCTTACACAGATGGAGACAATGCTTATGTCTCCATCCCCAGCACTCATAGCTGTAGGCTGCAATGTTCTATCTGCTTTATTCATCTGTTCTATGCTAGTCTATCCTGCGCGCGCTCTCTCTCTCTCTCTCTCTCTCTCTATATATATATATATCCCAAGAAGATGCTCATTCCTTAATTTAAAGATATGCAGGCAGAAAAACCATAACTATCTTATAATAAAGTGAAGCCTCACCGGTGAACTGTGTTTGGCAAAGAGGTGTTATTCTGTGCACTGAGTAGTGCCTTAGCGTTCATGCGCACATGTTTATGGAGATGTGTGCTAGACTCAAGTCTCCTTCATGTGTTCCTTTCACAAAGGGGCAAAGGACCTAGAAAGGAGCATCAAGGCCACACCTCTGGGCCTGACCCTGACAGTGTGGAGGGCAGGCTTTTTTTTACTAGTGTTACGGCACTCATTCTCTGCTTAAAAGTAAAGGTGAAGGGACCCCTGACCATTAGGTCCAGTCGTGTCCGACTCTGGAGTTGCAGTGCTCATCTCTCGTTACAAGGGAGCTGGCGTACAGCTTCTGGGTCATGTGGCCAGCATGACAAAGCCGCTTCTGGGGAACCAGAGCAGCGCACGGAAACGCCATTTAGCTTCCCACCGGAGTGGTCCCTATTTATCTACTTGCACTTTGGCGTGCTTTCGAACTGCTAGGTGGGCAGGAGCTGGGACCGAGCAACGGGAGCTCACCCCATGGCAGGGATTCAAACCGCCGACCTTCTGATCAGCAAGCCCTAGGCTCTGTGGTTTAACCCATAGCGCCACCCGCATCCTATGCCTAGAGGATATTAAAGGCTAAATACTCCAAATGGGATCCCTTTGATGTTCAAATGTGCCAGGTAGATGATTTGTGAATGATGATGGGCTAGGATGAATGGAGAAGAACGCAACAGATCATCTCAATTGGCAAAGCTGATGTGTGGAATTAAAAATCCCAGCATTTCTACCCTGAAGTGGTTGGCTTGTTTCTGAGTTGGTACAGATCACAGGTGGTAGTATCATTAAGCGTTGGTCAGAAAAGGGCATTAGTTGTGTCTGAAGCTGAAGCTTGGATAGCATACAAATAAGTGCTTAATCCCATCTTCCATGCCTGGAATTATATAAAAGGAAGAGAAGGCGAGGAGCAGGGAGCAGGGAGCTAGGGGCTTATCACGGACTTGGCTTCAAGCTCAGAGTCAGAGGAGGATGAGCTGGCCTTCTGAGTACCAGCCATGGGGGAATCTGGACAAAACATAGGGTCTATACCAAATATAGTTTACCATGATTTAATGAGAAAAATATTCCAAAGTGAGTCTCCTTCCCAAACACATATTCTTTGGGAAATCTCACTTTCTTTTTCAAAACTCTGTCTTATGATGAGGACATCCCAGGTACTTCTGGCAGGATTCTGTCTGGTCCAAGCTTTCGTGATTCCAGGAGTGAATAAAAGGATGGCTGCATGTGGTATCATTTCATGTGAGCCCCTTACTTCTGTCCAGTCTGGAGTCCTTTCCTTCCTGCTTGTTTCCTCCTTATGACGGTTTTTTTATAATGTTTCTCTACCTTGTATCATGTTTCAAAACAATAGGAAGGAGGAGTATTCCATTAGATAAAAATAACCAGGGGTGTGTTTCTTTTACTTGTTCTTGTTGTATGGACTTTGGGGGAATAGGTTTTTCTCCATTTGTCTGAGAACAAATTGGTAGTCTTCTGCACTGTGTGTTGCGGGGTGGGGGCATGACAAAATCATAAAGGAGTTGCTTTCATTTGCTTTCCCCCAAGCATCCAAATGGTCTTCTTCTTCTTTGGTGATCCCTCATAGCCGAGTAAGATTGTCTTCAATAAACACGGTTTTAACAATGAGTCCGTAAGTGACTGCGGAGGCCAATTCTGGACCCACATGTTCTTCCCCAGTGGGGACATTGGTTCCTGGGTTGGATCATGGTGTGGATTTGCCTTCCTCTTAGCACATCTCTCCTGAGTTCGAGTGTCTTCAAAGCCCATGACACCTTTGGTAAAAAGCTGTTCTCCAACTGGAACACTCACAGGCCAGTGTTCCCCAGTTGTCAGTGTTTATACTACATTTTTTAAAGATTTGCCTTGAGACAATCTTTAAACCTCTTTTGTTGACCACCAGCATTACGCTTTCCATTTTTAAGTTCGGAACAGAGTAGTTGCTTTGGAAGACAATCATCAGGCATCCGCACATCATGACCAGACCAACGAAGTTGATGTTGAAGAATCATCGCTTCAACACTGGTGATCTTTGCTTCTTCCAGTACACTGATATTAGTTCGCCTGTCTTCCCAAGTGATGTGTAAGATTTTTCGGAGACACCGTTGATGGAATCTTTCGAGAAGTTGGAGATGGCGTTTGTAAGTGGTCCATGTTTCACAAGCATACAGTAAGGTTGGTAGTACAATAGCTTTGTAAACAAGCATTTTGGTTTCCCTGTGAATGTCCCGGCCCTCAAACTCTCTGCACTTCAATCTCTGCCCCCACCTCAGGAACCCTCATGCCAAGTCTGGAAACAGTTTCTCAAGAGGTGTTGAATACACAGAGAACAAATGGACAAAAAGGCAAACTAAAACCAAAATATATAGTAGATTAGTCATTATTATTCTAGAATGAAAAAGAAAGAGAAGAATCTTTTAATGAGAAATTCATGATCAGATAACAGTCCTGATTAATACGACAATCTTTCTTCAGAAAAATACATTGTTTACTAAAAGAACATATCCATATATGTCAGTTGTTGCTGTTGTTGTTGTTGTTCAGTCGTTCAGTCGTGTCTGACTCTTCGTGACCCCATGGAGCAGAGCACGCCAGGCACGCCTATCCTTCACTGCCTCTCGCAGTTTGGCCAAACTCATGTTAGTAGCTTCGAGAACACTGTCCAACCATCTCATCCTCTGTTGTCCCCTTCTCCTCGTGTCCTCCATCTTTCTCAACATCAGGGTCTTTTCCAGGGAGTCTTCTCTTCTCATGAGGTGGCCAAAGTACTGGAGCCTCAACTTCAGGATCTGTCCTTCTAGTGAGCACTCAGGGCCAATTTCCTTGAGAATGGATAGGTTTGATCTTCTTGCAGTCCATGGGACTCTCAAGAGTCTCCTCCAGCACCATAATTCAAAAGCATCAATTCTTCATCAATATATTGACATCAATATATGTCAGTACAGTGTATTAACTAACCCAATTTGTTTCCATACCTTATAAATACCCCGCATTGATTTAATCAAATGCTGTCAATGTAAAAAATAATAATGTGTGCTTAGTATTAAGCAGTGTTCTTTGCTATATTCCTTAAACTTAATCCAATTAACCATAAAAATACCCTGCCTTTGTCTTTCTCTTTTTAGTTTGATGTAATATGCTAGTTTGACCATTACAGCAAACTCCTCCACTTTATCAATCCTTCTGTAATGGATGGTATTGTTGTTAAGCACCATTTTTTACACAGTAGATTCTAGGTGATACCAAGATGTAAGAAAGCAGTTCCTTCCATATAATTCTATGTAAATAACACTGGATCTATGGGCATGCTATAATACTTCTTAGCTGAATATTATCATTCTTTTACCACTAGTCAGTCCCTGGGTCCTTCTGTAGCTTCTTCTGTCCCCTCGGTCTTCAGCCTTGAACCTGGACAATGGGCACAATCCAAGCCTTTTTGCACTGGGCTGGGAGTGTGTGAGAGGATTGGGTGGAGATTCCAGAACATAAAGGCAGGTGGGAGTGCCCCAATGGGAAGTGGCAGGAAGTCCCAAAGTGGGGAGGGCTGTCTAGAGAGCCCATCTTATTCTGATGGCCCATTGCCAACAATGTGTAACTTTGACATTCACCGTTTAAAAAACACACAGGGCTCCTCCAGAATCATGGAATCATAGAATTGTAGCAATGGAAGGTACCCTGCAGATCATCTAGTCCAACCCCCTGCAGTGCAGGAATATGCAGCTGTCCCATGAAGGGATCGAACCTGCAACCTTGGTCTTATCAGCACCAGGCTCAAAGCAACTGAGCTATATATTCAGAACATTCCACCCCCCCCCCTCCTGATTCGCTTGCAAAGAGCTTACATGGTGGTTAGACTATGCCCATTCATTATCGATCACTTGTTTTGATCTGTTTGGAGGACAGTTATATGACAATTGAGAATTCATCCTGAATTTGTTCTGGTTTTCATATGGGGTGTTTTTATATTTTCTGATTAATCAGTTGTTTATTTTTGTTTGTTTGTTTGTTTATTGAATTTATATACCGCTCTATACCTGCAGGTCCCCAGGGCGGTTCACAGAATAAAATCAGAATATAAAACCACAAAAATACATAATCAAAACAAAAACAAAAGCAACCCAACCCATCTCTCACTTTTCAATGACGTTCCCCATCACTCTCCAAGCTGCAAAAAGAATATATATATATATATATATATATATATATATATATATATATATGGATTTCTTTCACTGGGGAAAGAGCGTATTTTAATCCACTTTAATTGTGCAACTTTGCTCTTTTGACGTGTGCTTCCATCCCTCCTGGAAAATAGTGACAGTCTGGAGACACCCACAAACCCACCCCCACTCACCCACCCCCACACAGTTGATCACTTTTGAAGATGGCCCCAGAAATAGTTAAAAACCCAACAAACGGAAACATTTTGCTTGCAGCCTGGATTTTCCCAATGCTCTGGCCCTTTAAATCCCCCTGTTCTGCCAAGGCTCCACCCCGTTTTCTGACACAGCACAAGCCAAGCATCTTTAAGCTGAGCAATAGCCGTCAAGCTGGCAGGCTGTGAGGATGCTGGGGAGACCAGGACAGTTCTCCACAGATTACTAGTGAGAGGGGACATGGACCAGGCAGCTGCGGAGCATTTGCACATGCACGCACATCCTTGCCGAGCAGCCAGCACAAGACGCTCAAGCGCTCTCCGGGAGATCTGACTTGCAAGAGGAAAGAAGAAGCCAATCTCTCTCTCTCTCTCTCTCTCTCTCTCTCTCTCTCTCTCTCTCTCTCTCTCTCTCTCTCTCTGCCTACTTGCATGGCTCTCCTTTCAGATGAAGCACTGGGCATCATAAGTCGGACACTATCATGCCAATGCTGTCAGTCAAGGCAGAACTGGAGAGCCCTGAAGCTTTAAGGAAGAAGAGTGTGCTTCTCTCTCTCTCCCCCCCCCCCCTGCATTCCTTTCTGCCACCGTCCTGCTAGCTTCAGGAAAGGACTCCTTCGCCAGGATGTGAGCAGCATCTGAGCTCAGCTACTTATGGGTCCAAAGGCAGCACAGAAGTGGTCTCCTGGATTGCACTGCCCTGCTGAATAGCTCCAAGGGTGGCCGGCCGGCCGGCTGCTGGAAAGAAGCTGACCTAGCAACATCCTATGCCCTAAAAAGAGGGGATGAGGTGGGGGAAAGGACACTGACTTCCTCTTCTTCTTCCTCCTCCTCCTCCACCACCTCTTCCCCAAGACATCTTCAACTGGAGGAGCCATGTCACCTGTGGACTGGAGACCAGGGCCCTTGGACCGGTGGAGATATTCCCTTCTGCTATGCAGATGGAAAGGCTGCACAGACAGAGCTTCTGAACTGAACTGATTAATCTCCCCAGCTGGTTGGCTAGCTGGCTACGTGGAGGGAGCAGGGGCTTTTTCTCTCTATTCATGCGGGGAGTGGGTACAGTTTCCTATTCTTCCTCCCCCCCTCCTTCTCTCTCTCTCCTCCATACTTGAAGGAAACCAGAAGGGCAATAATCACAATGCATCCGTGTGCAATTGAAGGGTTAATCTGAGAGACGTGGAAGTGTGTGTGCATGTGTGTTGATATCCTGGATTTGATTTTCTTTCAATTTTTTTAACTGGATATACCTCACCACTAATGTCCAGGCTCTGCCAGCTTTGGGGAAAGGGAAGAGGACCCAAGAATCTGCCTATGACATCCAAAGCCATGGAAGGAAGAGAGAGAAGGGGTCCGCTTGGAGCAAGAGGGTTCGACAGGCTTCGGAAGCAGCTGCCTTGCTAGTAAGTTGGCTTTTTAAGTCATCATAGTGGGTTAAAAAGCAGCTGTTCTTTTCCTTTCGCAGAGGATTTTTGAAAATATTATTTTTATGACCCAGTCGAGCCCATGCAGGCACTGCTGTCTGAGGGCCTAGAAGGAGATAGCCTTTAGGGGAGATAATATTTTGGGGGGTGGGAAGAATGCTAAAGTTTATATCTGATGGCCAGCAGAAAGGGATGTGCAAGGAATGTGTGAAAATCAGTATGCGCGCGCACACACACACACACACACACACACACGAACTATTTATGTTTGAAGTCTTCTCTTGGTGTGTGTGGGGGGGGAATGAATGTGATACCAACGTTTTGTGGTCTTGGGGTGCTCCTTGCCCAAATGACTGATCTGTCAGGACAAAGCTTGACCTGCTTGGAAGGTGATGGAGTTTGTGGAGCAAGAGAAAGAAGTAGTCCCAGAGTGATCCTTCTCAAGGGATCTCTGTTAATTAGATTGCTACCTGGTGCATCTCCATGATGAAAAGAGAGTGGTGATCTTCAGGGCTCCCAGGGATTCTGGAAGTTAGCACAGGAAAACCCTGGTCCAAGCTGGTTATTACGTGATTCAGAAGATTCCTGGCATTTTCCAGATAAGCATCCTGACTACGCTGATTTTTCCCCTCTCTCTGTCTCTCTCTTTTATCCCTCCATGCAGGAAGTGGTGTGGAATTCTTCGTGCTTCCAGCGTCTCACGGGTGCCCACTTTCTACGCTTAAAACCACGTTTGTCATTTTAAGGAGCTTCCTGAGATTCGTAGCAAAGAGACCTCCCAAGCTTGGCTGAGGCTGGAAGTCCCTCATAGCCCCTCTAAGCCCACCAGCAATAGAGATGGCAGCAGTGCCCGAGATCTCCTGTCCCATGGGGGACCCCTCTGCGGAAGAAGTGTGGGGAAAACACTGAGGCTAAGCAGTAAGGTCCTGCCTCCAGGATCTCCAGAGGATTCTCCAAAGGGACAGTGGTGAACTAACTGGAAGCGATGCTTTCCTTGTTGGGACAGCAAACGTGGCACAGACTGGCGTGGTATCTTGGCTTCTTTCTGCACTTTATCTAGACCCAGGCACTTCAGAGCTTGCAGAGTGGAGTGCAAATAGTAAAGCCTTAACCCCTTGGGTTGGCTGTTCATGGCAATCCCATACGACCAGCCTTGCAGTCAGATGGTCATACCAGATCTTCTATACTCAATTGGGACAGATGGGGGCTTGTCCGATTCATTCTTTGTTTGATCCCCCTGCAACTGCCCTAGCTTTATTGCCCCGATCCTGCTAGGGTGGGGAGATCGCAAAGGTGGCAGGAGGTGAGCGTGTGGCTGGGGCTTTCTGGGGCAGGGTGGGTGGGCGTTAAGATGTGGAGATCTCCCCAGCCAAGAGGGGCTCCGTGGAGGCACAGTCTAGCTGGGCAAAAGCAGGATGCACCACGCAGCTCTGCCCCAGCTTCCCGGCACCCTGTGAAGGATGAACTCCCGGGGCTTGCAGGATAGGCAGCCCACTGACAACGCTACCGACAGCAGTAACACCAGCGAGAGGGAGCGCATCAGGGGGCGCATGAAAATGGTGATCGGGCAGCTTGAAGGCATCCTGCAAGAACTCAAGGAGGTGGCCAAGGAGCTCCGTGAAGTAAGTGTGGTTGACAAATGGAAATGGGAGTGTGTGGAGTATATCTGGAGTTGTGGGGAGGAGAGGGAGGAAATGAACTGCAAGGGCCTGGTCAGGCTGCTGTAAACTAGTTGAACACGGACTAGGTGTGGAGCTAGAGAGAAAAAAACGTACGTGAATTTTCAGATGGAACAGAGAGTTAGTGTATAGATGAGCCTGCAGGAGAATTCCATGCCTAGCTCTGTTTTTCATTCCTAATTCTGTTTTCCAAGCCCAGCTCAAGTTCTCTGACATTATATTGGTGTGTCTCACTTTAAAGGTCCCAGTTGTTTCTGTGCATGTCTTTATGCTAGTGAACACAATGCACCATAGATGGTGGTGGCAGTTTCAAGGTTGTGTAAGGATTCTGTGCGTGCCTAATTTGCTCTCAGTCATGCTGCAGCATGGGTTATGTAGTCTTTAAATGGTTGCAAAAAGGTAGGCTGCTGCTGCTGTGTGTCGTCGTCCCGTCCCGTCCCCCCTGTCCCCCACAAGCTCAGGCTTGTGCATTTCTCTCTGGGTTGAATCTGATGCCATGGGACATTGTGAGCTTACAGGAGATGCTGGAGCTCGAAAGTGCTAAAGTAATCGCAAGAATGCAACTGCTTTGTCAGCAGGCAGGCATTGTAAGAATGCATAATACTAATTGATTAAGTGAGTAAACAATACCTAGTGGAGCCTTTGGAAGTAGGACAAGTTGGGCCATAATAATTTTCAGGGTGGAATTTTGAGAGTTATGGCAAAATTGCCGTAACAGCTGCAATTTATGATGTATATGTGCCTTTGGTGATGATCCTCTTATGGAATGAAACAGAGTAATAAGGTCATGCCACATTCTTAGAAATTGTTTTCTGCGCTGCCCAATGCACCCTCGGGCATTATGTACCCTGTTGTGTAACATAACGGTATCTCACTGGGCCTTTGTTATAGTTAACAGCTTGAGCCCAAATTGTAAGGAACAGCTGTGGTTATGTCTGAAAAAAGCACCTTCCGGAGACCCACTTCAGACAGGAGAAGGGGCAGCGTAGCTACCCAGACAAAAGTGGCATTTAATGCAGGGTAGGGATGTGGGTGGCACTGTGGGTGAAACTACAGAGCCTAGGACTTGCCGATCAGAAGGTCGGCGGTTCGAATCCCCGTCACAGGGTGAGCTCCCGTTGCTCGGTCCCTGCTCCTGCCAACCTAGCAGTTTGAAAGCACGTCAAAGTGCAAGTAGATAAATAGGTACTGCTCTGGCGGGAAGGTAAACGCTGTTTCCGTCCGCTGCTCTGGTCCGCCAGAAGCGGCTTTGTCATGCTGGCCACATGACCCGGAAGCTGTCTGCGGACAAATGCCGGCTCCCTTGGCCAGTAAAGCGAGATGATCGCCGCAACCCCAGAGTCGGACACGACTGGACCTCATCAGGGGTCCCTTTACCTTTACCTTTACCTAAGGAACCTGCAGCCCTCCAGATGTGACTGGACTCTTGCTTCTATCCATCTCAGCCAGCATGGGCAAACAATGGGGACAATGCTAGATCCCTCCAAGGACAATGCAATATAGCTCAGAATCATCTGCACGGCCCTAGTTTCCTGCCCCTGATTTGGCGGAAAGGCAGGATACAAAGGGCTCCTCCTTATGACCTGTTTACGTAGCGTTCATCCTGCTTTGCTTGCACAAAGCTAACGTGGAGGTTAGACCACGCCTGGTCTTGATGGAACATTTGTTCTGATTTGTTTGTGGGGAATTTATAGCACAATGAGCATTTATCCTGATTTTGGGTGGATTTTGGCTTTTTTTGGGGGGGAGGGTTATACATCTTCCCATTAATCCCACCCCACACTTTTCCAAACTGCAGCATGCCTACTTAAAAGGAAAATGAAGAAGCTTTGCTGTGGCAGGGTAGGAATTGTACATTTCTGGTATGCTCTGGAAGCCCTCCCACAAATTTAGCAGATAAATAAAAATTGCCAGCAGGTCCAGTTTCAGGTTCGGGGGAACCCTCAAACAATACTTGCTTGTTTTGGGGTTTTTTTAAAAAATAAAGTGCTTTTAGATTATTGATAAAAGTTAAAATGGAGATGTTTTTAATGTGGGCCAACCTTGTCACCATTACGTTCTTTCCTCTCCCTCTGGGCCCAATTCACATCAGCATAGCTGTCAACCTTCCCTTTTTTGCGGGAAATTCTTAGGGAAGTTTGACAGCTATGCTTCAGTGCCAGTGGTGGCTGGTGCCCGTTGGAACTGGTAAGGCGGGAGGCAGGGAGCCCAACAGTAGGTGGAGCCAGAGAGCCAATGACAGGTAGAGAAGACTCATTCTCGTTTTGCCCCCACCCGGGTTCCTTCCTGCTGAGTTCCACAAGGGCAGCACTGAGACTAAGGAGGAAGAAGCACTACCCCCTGGACTGGATGTAAGAAATCAGGCAAGGAGGGATGGCTAGACCCAGACTGCCATTGATGGGGTAGCCCTCCATTCGCCCTAACACATCAGCCTCCACTGGGGACTGGACAAGGATGTTACTATTGTGTGGTCAGGCAGAGTCCCCCAAACCCCAGGCAGCCTCTGAGTGGAATAACGACACAAGACAACGTGCTATGGGATTAAAATTAGGCCACAACTTTATTAAGATTCAGGTGTAGGGAGACCTTGGCTCAGGCATTGGGCTTTTATCCTTCCCAGCTGGGTAACTTCAGGGTTATCAAGCATGTGAGGGGATTGGACTAACTCTGGAGAAGCAGGGGTGGAGGGAGCCAATCTGCCACCCAGGGCGGCAAAATTGAAAGGCACCCCTCGCCACGCACGCGTTGTGACGTCGCGACGCATGTGCAGCCTCCTGGGTGGACTGCACATGTGTGGACATGCGTAGTCCACCCAAGATGGCGGGCACGATCACCGGTCGAAAGGGGTGCTGGCCGATCGCGCCCGCCATCATGGGTGGACTGCATGTCCACCCAAGATGGCGGGCGCGATCGCTGGCATCGCTTCTGACCAGCACTGGGCGTGGCGCGATCGGCGGTCGAAATGGGTGCCAGCCGATCGCGCCCGCCATCTTGGGTGGACTGCATGTCCACCCAAGATGGCGGGCGTGATCGCCGGCACCACTTCTGACCAGCACTGGGTCGCACCGCACTGCATTTTAAGGACTGCACCCAAGATGGCGGGCGCGATCGCTGGCATCGCTTCTGACCAGCACTGGGCGTGGCGCGATCGGCGGTCGAAATGGGTGCCAGCCGATCGCGCCCGCCATCTTGGGTGGACTGCATGTCCACCCAAGATGGCAGGCGCGATCGGCCGGCACCCCTTCCGTGCAGTGCGGCAACCTTTAAGGCTGCAGCGCGTGAACAGCAGCACAGACGCTGTGCTGCTGTTTGCGCGTTGCAGCCTTTTAAAAGTTGCCACGCTCGATCGCGGGGGTGGGGACTGCCCCCAAAGTGTCACCCTCCCCAGGGCAGTACCCAGGGCGGACCGCCCCCGCCCCTTGTTCTGCCCCTGTGGAGAACATATGTTCAAGCAGATAGCCTGCCCCCCTGTTTGCCGCCGCTGGAGGGGGAGGGCAATGACAAGCTCTAGGCGTATGGCCAATGCCTCATCCCAAGACCCCTTTAACGGGAACCCTGGTATCGATGCCGCAATGGGGGCATGGGGTCACCACCCCATGCCCCCCCTTTAGGAAGATGACTAAAGGATTCCGCCCAAGGCTTGAAACCACCAAAGTTGTGACGGGAATTGCTACGGGAAAGGCGAAACCTGCCAATGCAGGGAAAGTCCTTTCCGGCCCTTCAACAGCAGCCTTAACATAGCAGCGCCTGTGTACCTGTGGAGAAGAGGTTAACCTGCAAAATGAAAAGGTTAATTGAGGGAGTGGAGGGTGGAGCCCGAGTGGTGCTTCCCAGATATGTAACACCTTCTATTGTGTGGATCTGTGATCACTCCCCTTACCTGGCCAATCCCCCTGGCAACACCTTCCCCAGGCGGGATTGGGCAATCCCCCTGGCAACACCTTCCCCAGGCGGGATACCCCAGGTATCCAGCCCGGGAAGGTGAAGCCAGCCCGAACTACCAGGAGCTGCCCTGGGATCCAGGCGGCTGCGCACAGCCACACAAAATGTGCACTCTGTTTGATGCGGGGGAACAGTCATTCCTTCTTCTTGTACCTCTCCTTGCTTGTTCTCTCCAAGGGGGCAGGTGATAGGATGGTAAAAGCAAAGAAGAGTGGGAGCCAGAAGGCTCTACAAATGGGCAGTGGGGCTCCTGTCAAGATGTGGGCCTTAGAAGGTTCCCATACATGCTGACCCCTAATGCCTGCCCCATGGAAATCATTCAGCTGAATATGAAATAGTGTTTGCTCCCCCAAATGGTTTGCTTGCCGACTGTCCATTGCAACAGGAAGGGCTTAGAGTTTAATTTTGGTTTCAATTTGGGCTGACCACAGGTCAGGTTTGTAGAACTCAGACCCATTTACAGAACCAGGGCACAAGCTTGGAAGTCACATTGCAGAGGGTGTCTCTGAGGTTGTACAGAGTACCTTTCCCTTCCATCGCTTTTGTAACCACATCCAATATCCACACAGCTAGAATGAAAGAAAAAAGTATGGTTCACAGTCAGTTCTGATCATTTTGTCTGAGAACACAACTTGAGATGGAGTTTTGCAAGATGTTCATAGCCGGAGAGCTGACCGCTTGGTGGCCTTTGGGACTGTATTTTGCCAGTTGTGCTGGATCTGTCAGTTTTGGTTCTCTTGGTTTCTCAATTTTTCCAAACTTCGGTTCTCTAGATTTGCAGCAGTTTACCTTTTGGTTTCAATCCTTGTGAAACTTCATCAGCATTTTAGTGTGAATTTCTGCTAATCAACGCATTTTAATATGCAGTTTTGACTAAAGTAATTTGGCAACAAATTTTCCTCATTGCTAGCATTTTTGTTTGATCTATTCATTTTCACACACACTTTCCCCCAATACATGCATCTTTGTAAGCATTATTTGGTTGACGGAATGCATTGCAAAATTCTAATAAGTGCAAAATTCAAAGGAGAGCTGTGTTTCAGTTCATAGATTGCTTTGGGAACTGCAAATTTGATAGATTCAAATCTATATGCACAGTGAATCAAATTTCTCCTCCATCCCTACTTGAGAATATGATCTCCTCTATAGGTATCTAAAGGTTAGATCCATCATTCATCCTTTGCATTTTGTTATCTAAAAATCACTTTCTTCCTTGTAGGAGAAGCCATAAAAATGGTGTAATCACAGATGAGTCCAATACATACATATGTGATTTCCATGCATGATAAACTTCTTAAAGCTTTTCCCCCTTCTTCTTCCTGCATGGAAGCTGTCTTGTACTAGATCAGATTATTTGTCCATTCAGCTTAGTATTATCTTCTCCAGCTTTCTGAGATCTCAATCAGAAAAGTCCCTCATTGCATGCTACCTGACCCTTTTAACCCAAGATGGAGAGCCTGTGGACCTCCAGGTGTTGTAGGACTGCAACTTCCATCATGCCTGATGATTGGTCATGCTGGCTGGTGGCAGGTGTGGGTTCAGAAATGGCAACATCTAGAGCAGTGTTTCCCAACCTTGTGCCTCCAGATGTTTTCAGACTACAATTCCCATCATCCCTGACCACTGGTCTTGCTAGCTAGGGATGATGGGAGTTGTAGTCCAAAAACATCTGGAGGCACAAGGTTGGGAAACACTGATCTAGAGGGACCCACAGGCTTCCTGTTTTAACCAGCTGATCTGGGACTCGGTGCATGGAAAACATGTGCTTCCCTGGTGAACTACAGTCCCTGCACTCACGTGCTTCCTCTGCAGGGAAGATGTTGAAAGGAAAAGGATACACAGTTTGGAGAGAATGGCTTTGAAAAATGTATTGAATCAAACACTTTGCTACGATTGCATCAAGTGGTATGATTCCAAGCACGTTATGGTCTTTCATATATTCTCTCCGCTCCCAACTCCTTCCTTCCCCCATCATTTCACCGCATAGCTCTCCTTTACTGAATTGTGACCCAGTTCAACAGCATCCAGTTCTAGCATCTGCCTACAGATCTGGCTATACTGTGTGATGCATTTCTTCCTTGGAAACATGATCTATACATACAATGCCCAATCACTGGAACCTGGATCCATTCATATTCATCATCATCGTCAATTAATTAATTAAATAAATTTATATACCGCCCTATACCTAGAGGTCTCAGAGCACTTCTCAGAACAAGATCAACATAAAACACCACAATATATATATAATCAAAATAAAAACAACAACCCAATAACACCCCCAAAGGTGTTGGGTAATACTTCACCACCAACCACCCCTACCCCAAAAAACATAAAGTTGAGACCTTAAAGTTCAGTCTTGTAAATCTCTGTGTAGCATCATATCAATCCTATTTCGAATCACTTCCTTCCAAAACAAAGTAATTACTCAGCATGGTGACATAATATTAGACAAATTAGCCTCTGCCCTCCTACATCTTCCAGAACTATTCCGCCAAGTTAACCATTTTTCTTCGAATCCGTTAGGAGCCCAATTTACTCATAAGGCCAGCTTCTGTCGGACAACATTGACATATGACACAACAGTCCTAAATCAAGACCAGTGACCGCTCAGGACCTTTAGCCCAATGCAAGAGTTGGCTGCTGGGACAATCAATATTTTCCCCACTCTTAACACATGTGACTTTTCTTTTGCAATGCTCTCTCTCTCACACACACACACACGTGCAAGTTGCAAAGTGCTATCATTCATCAAGATTCAGCTGCCTCTTAGGGTCTCTAGAAATTACAGTTCCAAGTGGGAACACAAACACTGAGGCCACAGGCAGTGCACAAGGTGGCCATTTCAGACATTGCAGCTGCTGTTTTGGATCTATCAACAACAACCTCTCCTAGGACCGTTATGTTTTAGTCCTGGTGTACCTTCAGCTAAGAATCCTTGCCCTCTTGGCATTTAAGGCTGCAAAGATGACCCCACCTACCTGGAAGTAAGCCACCCTGAATTCAGTATTCCTTACCTCTGAGTTGCCATGATTAGAATTGCACTGTGAACCAGGGGAGGACAGGTCTTTTGTGAAGGCACCTTTCTCTTCCACTGCATCCAGTCTGCACAGCCACCCGGCTGCTGCCTTATCTCCTTGCCCTTATTGTTATATTGCTTGCGTGCTTAGAGAGGGCAGGTGAACAGGCAGCAGCAGCAAGGAGGAGCAGGAAGCTCCAGGGAGTGGCCGGTGTGCCCCAGAGCCTAGGGCTTGCTGATCAGAAGGTCGGCGGTTCGAATCTCCGCGACGGGGTGAGCTCCCGTTGCTCGGTCCCAGCTCCTGCCCACCTAGCAGTTCAAAAGCATGTCAAAGTGCAAGTAGATCAATAGGTACCGCTCCCGCTGGAAGGTAAACGGCATTTCCGTGCGCTGCTCTGGTTCGCCAGAAGCGGCTTTGTCTTGCTGGCCATATGACCCGGAAGCTGTACACCGGCTCCCTTGGCCATTAACGCAAGATGAGCGCCGCAACCCCAGAGTCGGACACGACTGGACCTAATGGTCAGGGGTCCTTTTACCTTTACCTAGGTGCACAACAATGCCTAATGTTGACCCCAGCACTGAAGGGCATGGAGCGCACAAAGTGAAAGCTGGAAGGAGAAGAAAAATACACAAATAAGTACGTTAGTAGGATTGCAGGAGGCTTTGTAGTAAGGAATAAATATTGTTGTATGATGAAATAAGCAATGATTATGTTAGTTATGAATATCAAAGCAATAATATATGGAATAAATATAAAAACAAAGATGGAAAATTTTGGAAATCATATGGAAGGCTTGAGGGAAGTCCTGGCCTAAGGAGGCCAAAATACAAAATGTTCAACAAGTAATAAATTGTAAATATATTGTATGTTTGTAAAACTGAATAAAAAAGTTTATAAAAAAAGAAAGCTGGAAGGAGAAGGCAGGTTCTACATGAGCATCTCTCTATTTTCAGTTGTGAAATGTTGGCAGGCATGGCAACAGTGCCAATGGGAAAATACCTTTTTTTTTTTTTTAATAAACTTTATTGTGTAAATTCAGAACAAACAATCCTTAAAATATGTACATCCTTTCAACCTAAACAAACAAAGAAAAATAAAAATTAACAAAACAAGTTTTTGGTATCATATATAGAAACGAAAATAGTTCACAATACATCTGCATGTAAGAAATGTAATATTACATACAGACTTTAAAGAAAACATAACCTTTACATTATTTTCTATTACCCTTTAGCGATACATATCCTTGTCTTATTCCTTCAATCTAATTATATCTCTTCATTTTCTACTACCTCTTTATTCAAGGCTTCCACTTGTCTGAGTCCTGGTAATCATTCTAACACTCCTTTTACCACTCTGAAATCCTCTATGAAATCCTATACTCCTATTTCTACTTCGTTCTCCTTTCCTTTGCTTCCTTTATTCTTTCCTTTGTTCAAGATACAGGATATCTAGAAATGGAGCCAGCATTTCACCATGGGGCATTGCTTTTTAAAGTATTCTCCAAACTTTCCCCAGTCTTGTTGAAAATTTTGGTCATTGCGTCCTCTTATTTTGTCCGTTAATTTGGCTAAATCAATATAGTTAAATAATCTTTCTTGCCATTCTTTAATTCCTGGTGTTTCTTCCTTTTTCCAATATTGGGCTATTAAAGTTCTGGCCGCAGCGGTAGCATAGTGAAATAATTTTTCATCTTGTTTTTTTATTTCTCCATCTATAATTCCCAATAAAAACAATTCCTGGTTCTTTTTAATATTATATTTCATCATTTTTTTTATTTCTTCTAATACCTGGGTCCAGAATTTTTGAATCCTCTCGCAATGCCACCACATGTGTGAAAAGGTCCCCTCTTCCTTGTGACATCTCCAACAAGAGCTGCTCTTAGCTTTATACATTTTGTGTATTTTACTTGGTGTCATATACCACCTGTAAAACATCTTGATCAAATTTTCTCTAATCCCCTCTGCCGCCGTGAACTTCCACACCTTTCCCCACAATCTCTCCCATTTTTCGAATTCTATTGTTTTCCCCAAGTCTTTCGCCCATTTGATCATAGTTTCTTTAATCATCTCGTCTTTTACCTCCCACTCCAATAAGATATTATACATGCTTGATATTACTTTGCTTCTATTATATAAGAGATGTTTTTCTAGCAGAGAAGAGTCCTCTAAAAACCCTTTTTGTGCTCTGTCTTGGTTGAATTTACTATTTATTTGATGATATTGGATCCAACCTGTTAGGAAATGTTTAATATCATTATAATCTTTTAATTTTAGTTTCCCATCTTTTTCCTCTATTAGATCTTTATATTTACCCCAATTTCCGTTTGAGTTTCTTTTTTTGACTGTGATTATTTCAATCGGAGAGACCCATTTGGGTGTTTTGGGTTCCAATAATCTCTTATGTTTTTCCCAAACTTTTAATAAAGATTTTTTGATGATGTGGTTATTAAACCCCTTATGAGCTTTAATTTTGTCCTCCACCAGGTATGCGTGCCAGCCGAATTTGTTTTCAAAACCCTCAAGATCTAGCAGCTTATGATTTTCTAATACAATCCATTCCTTTAACCACATAAAGCCTGCCGCTGTATGATAAAGTTCTAGATCTGGCAATGCCAGACCACCTCTACTTTTTGTATCAATCAGTAGTTTGTATTTAATTCTCGGAGGTTTGTGGTTCCAAATAAATCTTGTCAGGTCTTTTTTCCATTGTTTAAAGATGTTTGTGCACGTTCCCAAAATTGGGATCATTTGGAACAGGAATAACATTTTGGGGAGGGTGTTCATTTTAATCGCTGCGATTTTACCAAGGAGGGATAATTTCAGTCTATTCCAAACCTCAAGATCTTTTTTAATCTCTTTCCATATTCTAATATAGTTATCCTTGAATAGATTATTGGTGTTGTTCGTAATCCATATCCCCAAGTATTTGGTTCTGTCCACCACTCTCAATCCTACCTCATTTTGCAATCTCAGTACTTCTTCTTTGGACATATTTTTAGTCAAGATGTTAGTTTTACTCATATTTAGGTTAAACCCAGCCAGTTTTCCGTATTCCTCCACTCTTACTATACTTTGTTTAATGCTTTCCGTTGGGTCCTCTACCATGATAATAACATCATCTGCGAATGCTTTAATTTTATGGACATCTCCTCCGTTTTTAATACCTTTAATTCCTTCATCATTCCGTATATTTTCCAACAGAAACTCCAAACTCAGTATGAAAAGTAAAGGAGATAAAGGACAACCCTGTCTTGTGCCTCTTTGTATCTTTATTTCTCCTGTTATTGCATTGTTTATTATAAGTTTAGCTCTTTGGGTTTTGTAAATTGCTTCGACTGCATTTGAGATTTTTTGACCAAATCCTAGTAAACCTACTGCCCCTTTGAGGAATGGCCATGATACTCTGTCGAAGGCTTTTTCGGCATCTAGGAGTAGGAGTGCTGCCTTTTTCTCTTTCTTAACACTCAGATATTCCAAAACATCAATTACATTCCTCACATTACTGTGCATTTGTCTACTTGGCAAAAAGCCCGTCTGGTCAAGTGGTTGCCACTTTTGAGCCCCAGAAGGGATGACTAGTTGATTTCATTAAGGTATTTTCCCATCCCCCCCCCAGACGGGCCAATGGGAAAATACCTTAATGAAATCAACTAGTCATCCCTTCTGGGGCTCAAAAGTGGCAACCACTTGAGGCAGCCCAGGAAATGCCACTCATTGCCTCCTTTGTGCTTGAGATTTTTCCTGCCACTGCAGCAGCAACAGCAGTGATTGGCTCTATAGGCTCTTACCCTACAACGCCTCACTTTGAAAAAGGACTCTATATCCATAAAGTCCTTTCTCAGACTGAGACACCAGGGCAACTGGGGAGAAATAGCCTCTGAGAACCCCATAAGAGCACCACCAACCGCATGGCTGCAGCAAGGGCATATAAGTAATGTCTAAAGCTGAAACAACACTGTGCTCAGAAGATGGGAGGGAGACATGGATGGGCAACAGGCATGAGGTTGGGAGTGGGGTGCCGACCCACTGCTCCTTCTGGTCCAAGTTGCAGGTTGTCTAATGCCTATCTAATTCCTACTGATTTTTATAAGACAGGGAAGGATGGGATTTGGGCAGAGTTCTAACTGAGGTGGTCACTTTAAGTGGAAGCTCACATGCTGGAGGGCTCCTTCATAAAAAAAAAAAGAAAAAAAGAAGAAGAAAATAGCTGGTCCCTGCACATAGAAAGCTAGCATGCATAGAAAGGGGTTCTAATCCAGTCTTCCCCCTGACATGCTGGTTTTCTGGGTGCAGGGAGTTATGTCTGGAAGTATAGTTAATTGTGCGAACCTTCCTCCTTTTGCACACTCGCACAGGGCTTGTCCAGACTTCCACTTGTACCGTGCCTTCTAAGCACAGGTCTAAGAGGTTTTTCATTTGCCGCTTCACTTTTCTTCAGGAAAGCCCACTGTTTCCCTCTGAATCAGAACAAACGTCAACCCACAGAAAACCCATGTGATGTTTGTTACAATTCAGTGGTAAACAGTGGGTTTTCCTGGGGAAAGCGTCGGGGCGAATGTAAAGCTTCTCAGACTCTAGAAAGCAAGGAATGAGTGGAAGTGTGGAGAAGCCCACTCCCCTGCAGTTTGAAGTGGAACACTCCAGACACTTGTTTAAAGTCACAGTGAGAACCAGGTCTCTGATGATGGGTATGAATGAAGGGGGATAAATGTAATTCAGATTACTTATTCATAATCTGGTTCTAATATACATCATCCCAACAGTTCAAAGCGGCATGGGGGATATGGGGGGGAGGGGTAGAGAATACTAGTGTTGTCATTAAAACTCTTCCAGCAGTTGTAATGAAGACCAAGACATCTGGGAATGGGGTTTGGGGGGGTCTCTTTTGTCTCCTTATAATATACACAGGTTGAGAAAATTTAGGCTAGGTTGGGGATAGCAAGCAGAACTTTTCATAAAAGACTTTGCATGTGTAGTTGGATGCTTGAGTGAGGAAGCTTTCAAGCATTTGATTTAGACATGCTCATGACCCCCACAGATTGGTAAAATAGGAAGCTGCTTCATACAGTACCAAGTCAGATTATTGGCCCATCTAGATAACTCATACCATCCAACTTTTTCATTTAAAAAACTGGGACTCATGTTTTCTGGGACGAACTCCTGGGCAAGTCACATGACCCGTGCCAGGATTTCACCCAAGTGCTTTTTGGGGAGGCAAGAGCTTGCAAGATTGTAGCATCCAAAATGACCACTGTGTTCTTCTGTGAAAACAATGGGATGTCCTATTTTTCCGGGACACTTTGTGAGTAAGGCTAACGATGTTGATTGGCAAGGACTCTCCAGGGTTTCAAAGAGAAGTGTTTTCCAGCTGTATCTTGGAGATACAGGGGGTTGACATGGGAGTTTCTGCATGCAAAGTTTATGCCATTGAGCTATCAACCTCCCCACCAACCCCTATTTTTCGCCAAGGCTCATAGCATCACAGGGCTTGCTCACTAATCACAGAAGCCTTAAAATAAAAATTTAAAAAACCCCATTGCAGGTGTTTCCTTTGTGATGAGATTAGCATCCAGGTATTGGACAAAGCAAAAGGTGCGGTCTGAAAGTGATTTGATGCAGTGCAAGCAACATTTGGAGTTCAAGAACACCGAGAAAAACTCTAAAAATACTCGTAATTGGCATGCCATTTCCCAATCGAACTGAAGGAAGCTTTGCTTGTCGCTTCGGGAAAGACACTGTCCATGTGTGTGTCAAAACTCAAGAGAAGAGATGCAGCCCTCTATATTTACCACTCATATCTCTGTCAGCAAAATGAAGTGTGCCTACTTCCCTCGTTGCTCCCAGAAGCCAGATTTGTGGCAGGTTTGCCTGATGTGAAATAAGCTCGGTTCAGCAGCCTGGATTTATCCCAGGCGATGGTGCCTGAATTGCCAGGTTGTTTGAAGTGTAATAAACTCCAGATGGACTTTCTGCAGCAATAGGTAAGAGCAAGGGAAGGAGCTGTCTGTCCTAACGGATTATCTGGCTGCCAACAAACCCTTCAGCTCTAAGATCAGGAGGGCCTGGGAAGGACTGGGGTGGCTGCTAACCACTGCACCTGATGAGAGCCAGTGTGGTGTAGTGGTTAAGAGCGGTAGTCTCGTAATCTGGGGAACCGGGTTCGCACCTCCGCTCTTCCACATGCAGCTGCTGGGTGACCTTGGGCTACTCACACTTCTCTGAAGTCTCTCAGCCCCACTCACCTCACAGAGTGTTTGTTGTGGGGCAGGAAGGGAAAGGAGAATGTGAGCCGCTTTGAGACTCTTTCGGGTAGTGATAAAGCGGGATATCAAATCCAAACTCTTCTACTTCTTCTTCTTCTTCTTCTTCTTCTTCTTCTTCTTCTTCTGGCCCAAGGCGGGCACTGGAAACAAGGCCAAGCTTTTAAAAACAAAAACGAAGCAAAACCCAGATACAGTGCTGGTTCCGTGCATCCAAGTGGCTGGGAGTCCAAGTACAGTTGTACCTTGGTTTTTGAACAGCTTAGTTCTTGAATGTTTTGGCTCCCGAAGGCCGGAAACCCGGAAGTGATTGTTCCGGTTTGTGAACTATTTTTGGAAGCTGAACGTCCAATGGGGTTTTCATGGCTTCCTGCAGCCAATCAGAAGCGGCAATTTGGTTTCTGAATGTTGTAATAATAATAATAATAATAATAATAATAATAATTTATTCATTCTACCCTACGCATCTAGCTGGGTTTCCCCAGCCACTCTGGGTGGCTTTCAACAGAACATTAAAAACAGAATAAAACTTCAAACATTAAAACCTTCCCTAAACAGGGCTGCCTTCAGATATCTTCTAAAAGTCAGATAGTTGTTTATTTCCTTGACATCTGATGGGAGGGCGTTCCACAGGGTGGGCATCACTACCAAGAAGGCCCTCTGCCTGGTCCCCTGTAACCTCACTTTTTGCAGTGAGGGAACTGCCAGAAGACCCTCAGAGCTGGATTTCAGTGTCCGGGCTGAACAATGGGGGTGGAGACGTTCCTTCAGGTATACTGAGTCAAGGCCATGGAGGGCTTTAAAAGTCAGCACCAACACTTTGAATTGTGCTTGAAAACGTACTGGTAGCCAATGTAGGTCTTTTGGGACTGGTGTAATATGGTCTCAGCGGCCACTGCCAGTCACCACTCTGGCAGCTGCATTCTGGATTTGTTGCAGATGTTTTGGAAGTCCAGCGGACTTCCGGAACGGATTCTGTTCGACTTCCTAGATATATCCAGCAATGTTTCCTTTCGGAGCCTGGCATGCATCTTCTAAGAAGAGCAATTGCACCTCCTCTTTGCAGGAGGAAAGAGAATGTCCTTTATGGTGCCTGATGGCGCTTGCAGAGATCCAGGTATGCATTTTCTAAAAGAGGCATCTCTCCTCCTCTCTCCAACAGGAGGAGGGGAGGGAATGCCTCTTGAAGTGTCTACGATTATTTAGGCATGAATCTTCTAAAAACCAAGTATGTTAAAACACACACAATAATTTTATCCCTTCAGTAGTGTAAATTTTATGAATTAGTTAAAATTAACTGTTTAATAACTGACGACCCTCAAATGAATCAAGGATATTCTCTGCTGGCAGTTCTACATTTACTTTTTCTTGTTGGGACTGGAAATACACTTAAAGAGTTGGGATTTGTCCTTTATTGCCATTTGTCTCACAGGCACTTACTGTAGTTGGATTATCCCTAAAGGCTGATGGGATCAGCCAGAGGCCATTTAAGGGTTAATCTCTTAAGGCCTGCTTCTTGGCAACATCAGAGACATCCAAAGTTGTTTCAGAAATTGCTAATTCTGGGTGTAAACAGATGTGCCTTTAAAGCAGGGCTCTTTCTTCCAGCAGAGCAAGTCTAACTTCTCCTTTGCCTTCACAATTCGTTCTGTGGTTGGTAGCAGAAATTCAAGTGCCAATTTCATTCATTTGGCTTCCTCTAGCCTTCATGTTGTCTGACTTTTTTATTTTTGAAACCACAATATGAATGCCTATTCATTTAAACCGTATCTGTCACATTATTTTTACTGTTGCCCTTTTATTTTATTATTAAAAGGAACATTCATTTTTTAAAACTACAAAACCATTTTCAGGATGGAGGGGAAGTGGTGCACTGGTGCACAATCAACTTATGTTCTGCTGAGAACTAGCAAAACCAGTTTTCCTTGAGCTTGATCCTGTACGGGGAATTGTATAACTGTATACAACATAGTGAGTGCAGGTCTACAGTGGTTCAAAGGACAATCGCATGGGCGTTTACTCGGACATAAGTTGCACTGTGTTCATTAGGACTCACTGCTTAATATGAGTGAGCCTCAGAGACTCAAACAAGGCACATCTGTATTTGTGTACCAGAGCAATAAATCTCACATAGTCCTTGACTGCTTAGCGGTTGGAGCACCCCAACGATACTGAATTGTGTTGCGATGGTGAATACTGATTGGCTTAGCTAATGTGACATCATGGAATGTTGCTCCAGAGCATTCCAATCAGCAAGGGAACAAATTTAGACAGAATGTTTGCATACCAGCTTTTGCAAAGGAAGGGCAAGTTGTCAGTTTGGGTGGGATTAAAACCACACAAAGTTCTTAAGGATGGGGTAACTGCGTGTGCCAACTTGAGAACAGGAAAGAGGATAAAGGAAGTAGCGAAATGAAGGGTCAGGGAGCCCAGAAACAAACAAAAAGTTAGATGTACAGCTAGCCTGTGGCCTTCCAGATACTGCTGAACTTTGATCCTTATCAGCCCCAGACAGAGCCCCCCAGCACCTGCCCCCTGAGCCTGTTGCCGTGCTTTGCCCAATAGCAGAGCCATCCTAACTTCCAGGTGAGTCAGTATAGGGTCACAGTATGAGAAACTGGCCAGTTAGGCTTTCCCTTTCAAAGAGGGAGTCAAGTGTCTGTTGTGAACATTCTTTACTTTAGCATTTGATTAGCTTCTTGGCTATATATCAGAGACTGAAGCCCATTGAAAGCTTGTTATTATATCAGGACGACTAATTATATTCAATGAACTTTGCATCTGATAGACTGGGCAGAATGAAAATTCACATGGGAGCAAAGATAATAGGACCTATGCTGTGTATGTTTACGTACCTTATCATGCAAGGATTTCTGCAGTGCCTGATCTATTGATCTAGTTAGCATTTATTGGATGGGACCAAGGCTTGAGGCTTTTTTCAGAGCTGATATGAAAAGACAGTCCTCGTCTAGGATTGAAAATATCTGCCTGCCTGGCTTTCACAATACTCCTAGGTCATGTGTCTCAGAGTGAAAGGCACTTAGCATCCCTGTGAAAACTTTCAGAGATTTCCCAGCCTGGGAAGAGCAATTCCGTAAAACTCCTTGTGGAATGACTGGCCATGTTCCAGGATTACTAATTATCCCATTCTGCTGAGGCTCGAGGTTAACTGGGGGGTTGGAATAAAAAATCAGAGCCTCTTCAGTCAGGTCAAAACAAGTCAAGAAACCTGGACAACTCCCAGTGGGTCCTGTTAGCTAAGCAATGCGAGATGATGTCTCAGCTGAGGTCCAGAATTATATCAAGTCCTCACCCTTGCGCACAGTGGCAGTCCTCACACTCACCCCAAAGAGTCATCTGTGATCCTTAAAGGAGCCAATTCTGCATGGCTGTGGAGCTGGAGAGTCTGCATGGCTGTCCCATCATCTGAGGATGATGGGACAGCCACATCCTTGGACCAATATTGTGTAGAAAGGGATGTCGGGAGCTCCCACTGAGCAGGGTGGCTCTCATCTGAATCAAAGTCACCCAAGACCTTCTTGGACCTTGGTACAAGACTAGGACTCAGCTACAGAGCCTACAGGCCCAGTTGGCTCTGCCCCTTGAGGAGCGCCTACAGCCGAGGCCACCTGTCATTGGCCGAGTTAACTCTTCACAGACTTGGTGGAGTATCAGGCCTAATGAGCACAGCAACTCATATCCAGTAGGTCTGTCCCTATGAATCAGTTGCTGAAACTGGAACCCCCTGTCTCTCCACAGCTGTCTAAGTCCCCTCCTCTCCAAGGTCCCGTCCCCCCCAGCAATCAGAGACTGCGCCTGCATGCAGCCTGCCACTGCTCCAACCTTTTCAACTCTCTTCTGGTTCTGGGAAAGAAGTGAGGAATGGGAGCTTGTTGCAGTACAAGGGGGATGTAACACCAGCCTGACTCAGCTTTGTCTCTGGACCTCCCTCTTCCCACTCATCTGCTTCAGGTTCTGCCTCTGATTCTAGACTTCTCTCTGCCACCAACTCTCCCAGCTCACTAAGTCCTGTTACCTCTTCTCAGTCTTCTTCTTTGGACCACTCATTGTTGTCCCCCCACCACACCCCTGATCCTGCTTCCCTTGGGGGTTCCCCAGCTGGTTCCTCCCACCATTCCTCTGTGTCCAACCAGTCCATGACACATAGCACTACTTTAGATGCAACCCTGGGGATTCCCTCCCTTGGATCCAAATGGGAGACATCACCACCTGTTGTTCTTCTTCTGCACTTCTTCTTATTCTTGTCTCTTTTCCTTGTTGCTGCCTTTACTTTGTTAAACAGTTCTCAGGGTACTGGTTCACAAGGGAGTGGAAGGTGCGAGTCAGTGACGGAGAAATTATTGTGCTCTCTGTGCTGCCTACAAATCTCCTTGGGAGAAGTCTGAAGTCTGTGAGTGAAACGTGTAGTCAGAGACTTGGAAATCAGCAGTGATATTTATGACCTGAGAAGCTGCTCTCTGCTCGTTGTTCCTGTGAGACTTGACCAATGTCCATAAATTACCTCTGAGGCCTGCTGATAGGTTAGTGGTTGGCTTCCCAAGTGCAAATCAGAGCCTGGGAGAGAGATTTCTGTCTGGCTAAAGCAGGTGGTAGACTCAATATTAGGGAGGTTGGAGAATTCGTATGAAAACAGAAAAGGAAGCAGAGATTGCTGAAGCTTGTCTGTTCACCTGTGGTCAGGAATCAGTCAAGTGAATATACAGTACTTTAATTGTGCAAACCTATTTTTTCTGGTATTGATTCATTTATTCCAAGCTCAAGGTGGTGTACATGGTTCTCCCCAACTCACTTAATCCTCACAGCAACCTATTTTTCTGGATTTTCTTTGCATGTTTGTCTATTGCAAGCTCAAGGTTGTGTATGTGGTTCTCTCACTACTCATTTAATTCCCACAAAAACCCTGAAAGGTAGGTTAGGCTGAGAGGCAGTGACTTGCTCAAGGGAGCTTCATGGCTGAGCGAGGATTTGAACCCTGGTCTCTCAAGTCCTAGTCCACCGCTAGCCCAAGTGTATGCTTTTTAACAATATTTTATAATACTGAGAATGTCAGAGGCTTCAGTCTACAGGCAGCATACAAATCGATGAGATAGACGAACTTATTGGACCGAGGAGCTGGACAATGGCACTGGAGATGCAGGAGCAGAGCAAAACCAGCAGCAGCATGTCGGCTTCAACTCTGGCCACTGTCTTTCCAGAGCCTTCAGGCAGGTTGCAGAAGTGCCAGCGGCCTCACAAAATGAAGCCAGAGAGGATAAATCAAGACTTACCTGAGGCTTTGTTGGGGTATCTGATGTCAGAAAGCAAAAAAAAGCAGTGCTGTGCCAAAAACATTATTCTTTCTGTGGTGTTGGTACCATTCTCTAGCAATTACTGATGAGAGAAATTGCATTTGGGAAGAGAAAAGATGGGCGTGTTGGTAGGCTGCAGGGTTTTGTTTTGTGTGATTGCTTTACTTTCAAGATGGCTGAGGGCTTGTGAGTGTCCTTTGTTTCATCCCAAGTGGACCAGAGAGCACTGGCGAAGGAAGGGGGTGCTGTGGGTGCGGTTTGCCCTGGTTGTCATCCCTGAGGGGGAGTGACATCGCCGCATCACTCCCCTGGGATGTTTGCCACGGGCAGCTAGCCCTGCCCCCAGGAGCACAACATGTGCGCCACTCCGGGTGCCGGAGCAGCTAGCTCCACCTCTGCCGGAGAGCTTTTGTGGGTGTCCTTTCTTTCGTTCTTCGGTGGCCTGTGGCCTGCAGCCTTCCTGGGTGCCTCCACTTCTTGGCAACCCCATGATGCCCTCCACTGCGCTTTCTTGTGGGTGCAGGAAGCCACGGAGGCTGTCTGCCATGCCCCTGGCAGCTGTTCATTGTTCATGGTGCAGTGTTTTGGTTTGAAAGATAAAAGGACAGACTTCTTTTTTTAAACAAAAACAACACCCCAAATGAGTGCAGCAATCTCAGACATTTGGTAACCAGTTCTCCCAGCTTCCCTTGTTTCAACTAAAGCCCAGGAAAAGAAGTCATGAGGCTAACTCCTGCCATGGGGATCTTTCAGATCAGGAAGTGTAGGGCAGTAAGGGGAACTGCAGAGTGCAAGCAAAATAATTAATGGGTTTGGGGTGGGACACCATCATTTTGCCATCTTGCAGCAATAAGGTATACTCAACTCTGAACCCACCAAAAGGTGTTGAATCTGCCATTGAAGCCTTTCTTTCCAATCGTCTGGAGACAGACTCTCTACAGTCAAAGGCTTCTCAAGGAGGAGATTCAGGAATAGAGGGACTATCACACTCTCCCATACTCACATGGTTAGTTCAGTCTTTTCTCATGCATGCTGGGACTTCATTGGTCCCTTATCTCTGTTCCTCTCCTTCAAATCCCCTCCAGTTTGTGGTTCACTTTGAACTATGCCATTCTGCTTCAGGCTGAAACTCCGGGACTCCTCATTAATATTATTAGTAAGGTAAAGGTAAAGGGACCCCTGACCATTAGGTCCAGTCGTGTCCGACTTTGGGGTTGCGGCGCTCATCTCGCATTATTGGCCGAGGGAGCCGGCGTACAGCTTCCGGGTCATGTGGCCAGCATAACTAAGCCGCTTCTAGCAAACCAGAGCAGCGCATGGAAACGCCGTTTGCCTTCCCGCTGGAGTGGTACCTATTTATCTACTTGCACTTTGACGTGCTATCGAACTGCTAGGTTGGCAGGAGCTGGGACCGAGCAACGGGAGCTCACCCCATCGCGGGGATTTGAACCGCCGACCTTCTGATCAGCAAGCCCTAGGCTCTGTGGTTTAACCCACAGTGCTACCCATATCCCTTATTATTATTAGTAGTAGTACTTTACTACGATTGATTAGTTGTTCATTTGCCACTTGTACCAATTCCGCGCCATCCCATATACCTGGACACAGCCTTCCTATGAGATTTATTTTTTTTACAAGGGCTTTTGTTACTAGGATAGAGGTCTGTCTCTAAAGCTTAACAGCTTCCAAACAAGTTTTATAACATGCTCATAAAACTTTATGGCAATTTATATCATGTATATTGTGTTGCATAAAACCCTGCACAACAGCACAGCTGGTAGATGCAACATATTGGCACCGGGGCATGCCTAAATATCACATCGCACTGGTCTGATGTACTACTATAATAATAATAATATTTATTATTTATACCCCGCCCATCTGGCTGGATTTCCCCAGCCACTCTGGGCGGCTTCCAACAAAAATCAGATACAAAAATATCACACATTAAAAACTTCCCTAAAAAGGGCTGCCTTCAGGTTTTTTCTGAATGTCAGATAGTTGTTTATCTCCTTGACCTGTGATGGGAGGGCGTTCCACAGGGCGGGCACCACTACTGAGAAGGCCCTCTTCCTGGTTCCCTGTAGCTTTGCTTCTCGCAGTGAGGGAACCGCCAGAAGGCCCTCGGCACTGGATCTCAGTGTCCGGGCTGAATGATGGGGGTGGAGACGCTCCTTCAGGTATACAGGACCAAGGCTGTTTAGGGCTTTAAAGGTCAGCACCAACACTTTGAATTGTGCTCGGAAACGTACTACTGTGCTCGTAAGGGTGGAATTACACCAGGGGTGGGGAGCTTCAGGCCTGGCAATCAAAGGTGGCCCCCTGGGCCTCTCTATCTGGCCCCCAAAACACTCCTCAGGCCATACCCTTCACTGGTCTCGCTCTGTACCCACCTCAAGGGCCCTTCTTATGTTTTGAGGGCATCTTTATTAATACCACCTCACTCTCATAGTTTGTTACCCCTAAAAAAGGTACATCACACATACAGTGACATCCCAGCTAGAGATGGATGGGCTGGTCTGTTTTCTACATGTATTAAAAAAAAATCTGAAGTGCTTTATCTAAAAAATGCACACTTTAAAATTAGTTTTGATCTTATTCATTCTTTTGAGCTGTGAAACTGAGTTGCAAATTTTAGAGAAATGCACACGCTGAAGCATAACCGCTTTTGCACATCTGGATAAATCTGCACATTTATCTAGCGAGGTACAAATTGTGTCATCTTCGTGTTGGAATTTGCAGTTCCTCAACCATCCGTATTCCTGGCACACAGTTTAATATATGTGGCGTATAATTTGATTTGCTGCAACTAAGGAATGTCTTTCTCTTTTGACAAACATATTCCTCCATGGTATTCAAACACTTAAGGCAGTCACTGATAACGGTTTGTGATGAGTGGATCACAACAGAATTCACTGAAAATGAGGAGCAATTTTTCCCCCACTTCCCAATATTATTCAGCAGCTATTTGTCATCGTTGTCATCGTCATTTTTCTCTCGCAGTCACCCATCAAAGATATTTGACTTTTGAAAAAATTGATTGCATTATCCCCTGTGTAACCGCAAGATGTGCTGGTGTGTTTCAAGCAAGGCTCTCCCAGATGTTGTTTGGCCAGTCAGCTTGACCAGTGGTCAGGGGTGTGAACAGTTGCCATTCAATAACACTGTGCATATATAAACTATGGAATTTGCTCCAATCATCATCATCATCATCATCTATTACTTATACCCCGCCCATCTGGCCAGGTCTCCCCAACCACTCTGGGTGGCTTCCAACAGGATATTTAAAACACAATACAGTGGTACCTCGGGTTAAGAACTTAATTCGTTCTGGAGGTCCGTTCTTAACCTGAAACTGTTCTTAATCTGAGGTACCACTTTAGCTAATGGGGCCTCCCGCCACTGCCGCTCTGCCACCGCGCAATTTCTGTTCTCATCCTGAAGCAAAGTTCTTAACCCGAGGTACTATTTCTGGGTTAGCGGAGTCTGTAACCTGAAGCGTCTGTAACCCGAGGTACCACTGTAAAACATTAAACGTTAAAAACTTCCCTAAACAGGACTGCCTTCAGGTGTCTTCTAAAAGTCAGATAGTTGTTTCTTTCCTTGACATCTGATGGGAGGGCGTTCCACAGTGCGGGCGCCGCTACCGAGAACGCCCTCTGCCTGGTTCCCTGTAGATTCACTTCTTGCGGTAAGGGAACCACCAGAAGGCCTTCGGAGCTGGACCTCAGTATCTGGGCTGAACGATGGGGATGGAGACGCTCCTTCAGGTATATTGGGCTGAGGCTGTTGAGGGCTTTTAAAGTCAGCACAAACACTTTGAATTGTGTTCGGAAATGTACTGGGAGCCAATGTAGGTCTTTCAGGACCAGTGTTATATGGTCTTGGCGGCCACTCCCAGTTACCAGACTAGCTGCTGCATTCTGGATTAATTGCAGTTTCCTGCTCACCTTCAAGGGTAGCCCCACATGGAGTGCATTGCGATAGTCCAAGCGGGAGATAACTAGAGCATGTACCACTCTGGCAAGACAGTCTGTAGGCAGGCAGGGTCTCAGCTGGCATACCAGATGAAGCTGATAGACAGCTGCCCTGGACACAGAACTGACCTGCGCCTCCATGGACAGCTGCGAGTCCAAAATGACTCCCAGGCTGCGCACCTGGTCCTACAAAATGCAGTGTTGTCTGTGAACTTAAATGGCTTTAGAACCTAGGAAACTGCCTTAAACCGAGTCAGGCTCACTGATCCATCTAACTCAGTACTGTGTACACTGACTGGCAGTGCCATATCAGGCTTTCAGACAGGGTTCCCTCCAAGCCCTACCTTGAAATGCCAGGGAATGAACCTGGGACGTTCTGCATGCACTACTACTGATTAGTGGACCACAGAGAATGAGATGCTTTGTGGGGTATAAGGCTAGGGAAGTATGGCTCAGAGTACCGGAGAGTGCAGTTACTCTCATGTCCTCCTGGCAGGCTTTCCACAGGTACCAAGTTGCCCACTGTGAGAGCAGAATGCTGGATTTGATGAGACTTTGGTCTGATCCAGCAGGGCTCTTTTTTATGTTGACGTTCTTCACATCTGGAAGGGTGCAGGTTCTCCAGCCGTGGTTTTGAGATTCTCACATTATGTTGAGAATATGAAGGAAAGCAATGAGGCGCAGAAAATAGCCAGGGCATGGGGAAGAACAGAGGGGGAGGAATGGAGCAGAACCGGTAAGAGATTAAATCAAATGAGAGGTCATGTGGAAAAGGTCACGGGAAAGAAATCTCTCCTGATTCCGTTTAACCTTCTCTGCTTCTGTAATCCTCTTGTGTTTCACTTCTTGAAATTGCTGCCTCAAAAGCGTTCTCGATGAATACCGAGATGAAAAACCGAGCACTTCCCAGGACACAAAGGGAATTTCATATCCAGGGTCTCCAAGCATGTCCAGGAAGAAGACAGGTCCTTTCTTGGGGTAGTCACATGGTGGTTGGTCACATGCTCAGCATACAAAGGTTCAGTCCCTAACATTTCCAGGTAGGGCTGGGGGGAAACTGCTGTCTGAAATCCTAGAAAGTGATGGCCGTAGAGACAATACTGAGATAGACAGACCAGAATAAGGCAATTCCATGAGGTCCAGCGGTGAGGGCCTTCTGGCAGTTCCCTTATTGTGAGAAAGCCACTTCCGCCTATAGGCAGGAGGTGGTGTTGCGGGTATCACGACCCGAGCATACATGCAGGGGCTGATACACAGCCCCTGCGCGATTGGAGGCTTCCCGGCGCCTCTCCCCAGTGGCTGACCAATCCGGTCGGCTGAGGGGAGGGGGCAACAGCCCTTTAACTGGAGACGGCGGGAATCCTTCCCCCTCTCCTTTCGCTGCCCCCAGCTGCATCGGTTCTCCCGCCCACCCACCCTTTAGGTTAGCTATTGACCTTGCTATGGACTCCGGTTGGTCGCCCCAGTTGGCTGGGGGGCCTGGTAGGACTTTTTCCCATTTGGACTAGCCAAATTGGGGTTTTTCACCTACCTCGTAGCAACTTTGGTTTGGCGGTTAGGCATTGGATAACATCAATAGAGGTAAAAAGGGGAGGTAGCACCATTACCTGCCCCTCATTGGAAGGGTATTCCGTTAAACGTTTCCGGGGGCGTGGTCCCATCTGAAGCCTAGGGAGGTTAGGGCCGAAGCCACGCCCCAACGGTGATCACAGGGGCAGTTCCCCTTGATAAGCATCAGGGGTGTTGCCCTTGCTGGTTAACCCTTCATGGACCTCCAACACCCGGGTTGGGGGTCAGATATAGTGGTTAGGATCCAATGCCTAAGCCAATACTGCTCAATATCCGTAACCAATAAAGTTGTGGCCTTTACGCCCATTTAATTCGAAAAATGTGTCCTGTGTCATTATTCACCTGGGATGGAGAGATATAGCCACGCAAGTGAGGTTACAAGGAACCAGGCAGAGGGCCTTCTCAGTAGTGGCACCCACCCTGTGGAACGCCCTCCCATCAGATGTCAAGGAAATAAACAACCACCTGACTTTAAGAAAACATTTGAAGGCAGCCCTGTTTAGGGAAGTTTTTTTTAATGTTTGAGGTATTTATTGTCTTTTTAATATTCTATTGGGAGCCACCCAGAGTGGCTGGAGAAACCCAGCCAAATGGGCAGGGCATAAATAAATTAGTAGTAGTGGTGGTAGTAGTAGTAGTAGTAGTAGCTTATTAGGAGCACCTACAGCTCAGTGATAGAACAGCTGCTTCGTCTGTGCAAGGTTCCATGTTCAATCCCTTTCACCTCTAGAACAGGAATAGAGAGACCTTTTCAGCCATGGGCCACATTCCTCCTTAGGTGACCTTCTTGGAAAGTAGGTGTGTTCAGAAGCAACAGGGGACACACCACCAAGTTGATTTTTACCTTTGAACCATTAGCTAGGTGTGGGGAAACCTTTGGCCCTCCAGATGTGTCTTAACCACCTCTCCCATCCGCCCCAGGTGTGGATAGCCAATGGCAAGGAATGGTTGGCATTGCTCGGCAACATCTGGAAGGCCAAAGGTTTCCCCGCACCTGCTCTGAACAAACGCATACACTTCTGCATCTGCCCTCTAGGCAAGCAAGAGGCGTTGTGACCATTCAAGAACATATTCCAGTCAGGCAAAGCACTTAAGGAGGGTGTGGAGCAGGTGAGAACCCCTGGCCTGATCAGAGAGTCCAATAGGCTCTGACTTCTGTTGATCCACCCTAGAATAGTCTGTTCCAAACTGGCTTCCATAGCAGCAAACCCACAGGTGAAACTCAAAAAATTAGAATATCGTGGAAAAGTTCATTTATGTAAGCAATTGTTTTCATTAGCTACTGGAGTTTAATATATAAGATAGAATCATGGCATGCAAAGCGAGATATGTCAAGCCTTCATGTGTTATAATTGTGATGATTATTGCGTACAGCTGATGAAAACCCCCCAAGTTGACATTGTTAATTTGGGGTTCTCATCATCTGTACGCCATAATCATCACAATTATAACAAATAAAGGCTTGACACATCTCGCTTTGCATGTCATGAGTCTATTTCATATATTAGTTTCACCTTTTAAGTTGAATTACTGAAAGAAATGAACCTTTCCACGATATTCAAATTTTTTCGAGTTTCGCCTGTTTCTGTCCAGGTAGACAGGGGTGAAGAGAAAACAGCACAGTGAAACAGGAGACACAGGGTGCTGGGTGCTTCCCCCCTGCTGTCTCCCCCTAAGCCATGAATTCCTGGTAAGCTAGGAATAGGGATTTCTGTCTGCATCCTGGATTTTCCCTGGATTCGATGCTTTCATTCTCTTGATCCATGGACTGTTTCCTGCTGATGCATCTCTCTCTCTCCCCCCCCCCCCCCGAGTCCCGTTGCCCTGGGGACTTGGGGATTGTCTACCGACACAGCGAGCCGGGCTCTGTTCCAAATGGCACATATCCCTCGCCAAATCCACAGAGGCTGCTCTCTGGAAACCCTGGCCAAGCTCCTCATGCGATCCTGGGGGCTTGCTTAGATTAAAAGGAAATCTTCATTGAAATGGAAGAAGAAGAAGAAGAAGAAGAGTTTGGATTTGATATCCCGCTTTTCACTACCCGAAGGAGTCTCAAAGCGGCTCACATTCTCCTTTCCCTTCCTCCCCCACAACAAACACTCTGTGAGGTGAGTGGGGCTGAGAGACTTCAGAGAAGTGTGACTAGCCCAAGGTCACCCAGCAGCTGCATATGGAGGAGCGGAGACACGAACCCGGTTCCCCAGATTACGAGTCTACCACTCTTAACCACTACACCACACTGGCTGTGTGTGTGTGTGTGTGTGTGTGTGTGTACACACACACACACACACACACACACACACACAAGGCCTGGAGGTTCCCAGTAAATGGCAGTGACATAAAAAAGAGCTTGGGAAGCTGAGCAAATTGACTAAAATGCATGCTAGAGCTTAGCAATTATTATTGTTTTGTACAGCATTTGCCCTGTTTCTCCATCAGCATGGTTTGGGTCCTCTGATGAGAAAATGGAGTTTTCTGGCTTGCTGCCCTCTGCTGATGACCATCAGAACTACTCAGCCATGTTCCCAAACCCCTCACAGTACAGGCGTACATTCAGTTCACCTCCATCTTCTTCTCCTCTGTCTTCTTCACCTTCTTTATTCCTCCTGTGACACACACTGAGGATGCCTATCTCTTTAAACAGAGGAGGACCTGGTCGCCTCTTCCAGCTGTTGCCATGGTGATCAGAGTGACCATGGCATGCAGCCTAAAGCAAATATCAAATCTTTTGAACTGTATGATTTATATTCCCTGGATTCCTCAAATGTGTTAAATACAGCGTCTTAATTGACTCCTCTCCTCAGAAGTCGGGTCAAATTAATTAAAAATACACAAAGTTTCCGATCCGGCAATGTTTCTTTGGATTGTTTTTTAAGAAAAGAAAAGAAAAGAAAAGAAAAGAAAAGAAAAGAAAAGAAAAGAAAAGAAAAGAAAAGAAAAGAAAAGAAAAGAAAAGAAAAGACTCAGTTTATCTTTAGATGTCTGACTATCATAAATAATTGTACTTCTTGCCTAAACCTTCCCCATTCCTCAGCAGCATAATGGGACACAGGCCTATTTTGAGGAGTGCCTCAACCAGAGACCTTGCTTTTGTTTTGCCGGGTGCCCTAATTTACAATGGACAGTTCTCTACTGAAGGAGTTACCTGCACTGAAGGGCTGTCCAGGCCAAGTCCATTTTGAAGAATAAATTTGGCCTTGGGTCATTCGCCAACTCTCCATAATTTACTATAGAATCACCTGTGGTTGAGTTTGTGTATATCAGGCTCTTTATTTCCTACTAGTGCTTTAAACCCGTTAAATTAACGGGCGCTATTTCAGAGATATGAAGTTATTAAAGTAAAATTTGGAATAGGAGCCGAAGGAGAGAAAGCAGGGGAAGTCAATAATGATGATTCAAACAAGAAATTATTATTTTTTTGGAACCAGAAGAAAAATCGTTGGTGTATTTGTATGTGTTTAGTCATAGTGGTGGGTAAGTGTTGGGGTTAATGTTGGTGAAGGTGTTGGAGTGGTGTTTGTTATGGAAAAACCAATAAATTCTTATAAAAAAATAAATAAATTAACGGGCGCTACAACATATGTGGTGAAACATTTTTAAAAACAGACTGCTCGCCCGCCGCCACTTGTAACGGCTGCTGCCGCTTAGAAGTATGTCCGCGCGAGCGCGCACCCGCGGCATGCCCGCGCACATCCGCCGCTTCAACAGTTTCGCCCGGCCGCCCAAAGTCTCTGCGCTCCAAGTCCCAACGGCTGTCCGTGGGGCACATGCGCAGTAGCGCAATCCCACGGACACAGGGACTGGACGCAGAGACACTTGCACTTTATTAGTATAAATGTTAGGCAGTAGTGGTTACATACGGGTATGACCGCTGCTCCAGAGAAGATGTATGTACATTAAGGTATGATATTCTTATTTCTCTTAATATTATTTGGGACTATTTGGACTCTTGTTTATGCCAGTCACTGTCCTTCATACGATTAGTTTTATATATATATATATATATATATATATATATATATATATATATATATAGTTATTCTTTATAGCTATATACTGAAGAAGACCACGTCGAAACAGTGTATTTATCCCGAACGCTTTCTCACCGGATGTATTCAGTTACTCAGATTGTACAGCCATTATTACTTCGCTGCAAATTATAAAGATATAATTGTGCCCATTGTTCATTGGTCTATGTGTTGCCCCTTTCATACTAACCTACCTCACATGGCTGTTGTGAAGATACAGGAGAAGGTATAAAATGGCTGCTGAGGGGGCTTTATCCCCACTATGCTGCTTGTATCATAACGCTTGTATCTCTGTAACTTGGTGCTTTCATCCTTTAACTAGAATGAAGCAACTTGGGTTGTGTTTCTCTGCAAACCCGCAAACCCTGCGCCAGCAAATTAGTACAGTTCCACGGCTTCAACCATTCTTAATCTGGCCCGATGGTTGCATGTGTCAGATCTCTAAATTCCAGTAAAAAATAATAATAAAATAAAACCTGCTCCCACTTTCCAAGGTTCTGCTGTGGAAATAAGCACGCCTAGTCAAATAAATATGCCTAAACATGCCAGTCAAAGAAAATATAAAACCCACATTTAGCAGTGAGTTTGATTGGGCATTCTGCCACAGTAAATCTCTCTGACATGCACGCACAGAAACGTTATTGACAAATATAGCAGATTCCCACCCCGCGCTTTCCACAGCAAATAAGAAAATGTGTCCAGTGCATTGCACAACAGCAAGAGAGAGGGCATGTGGGCAGGTAGCACATGTTTTATTCTTCATTGCTCCAGCAGCCCCACCTTCAGCAACTCAGAGCTGCATACTTGCTAGCTTCAGACCCCAAACAAGAAATAAAAACAAACCACATGAGAGCAGGTCTGAGAGCTAAACACAGATGAGGCGGGGGGAAATTTGTACAGTGTAAACTATTCAGATTCTTAAATATTTAGGCTGCCCTCCTAACTGAGGTAACCTTCCCAGTCAATTGGACTTCCTTCTGAGACATAGCTGTCAACCCTCCCTGCTGTTTCCCAATGCTATAATAAGGGAATTTCCCACAAAAAAGGGAAAGCTTGACAGCTATGTAATCTGAGCAGACATGGGCTGCTCCAAAGGTCTTATCTTACTATACTAGGGATTATATAGCTATATGTGAAATTTCATGCATATCGGTTAATATCTTGACCCTCCTCCACCAAAATAGCTGTTTACTTGGCTGTTTTCCTATGTCGTGAAGGCTGAAATTTCAGTTCAGTGGAGCACTTACTGTTCCCAACCCTAACCCTGTGGAAAGCCATCTAATTAGACTTTTAATTTGATTTTGAGATGTTCTTAGGAGGTAATTTAATTATTGTTTGATTTTATACCAATGTTATGTATCTGATGTTAGCCACCCTGAGCCCGACTTCAGCCAGGGAGAGCGGGATATAAATAAAAGTTTTTATTATTATTATTGCTTGTTATTATTTCATTGTAAGAAAATATGAAATAATGTAAAACCATTTTTGCAGGGGGGAACCAATGGGGGGGTGACAATAAATTTTCCGCACCGGGTACCACCTGACCTTCCTATGCCTCTGGGGGGGGGGGGTTGACAAAAAAAATTGCCCCTGGGTACCAATTTACCTTGCTACGCCCCTGGCTTCCATATCTATATTATGACCAATATCTATTGCCCAATGTATCACTGAGGATTTTACTTGCTCATCCTTTGTCTCCCATTCCAATAATACCGGTATTTTATACATTTTGGACAGCACTTTTACATTACATTCCAACATGTCTCTCTCCAGTTGTGATATTTGTTCCCCACTTTGGGGATAACTTCATTTTTCAATGAGGCTTCTAGCACTCCCTAGCATGCAATTCTTTCTAATCATATATTCCACTGTTCCCAGACCTTCCCAGATCCAACGACAGATCATCACCAATAAACTTAGAATAGCACAAGGTATAAAACAAAAGGTTTCTTTTATGGCAGAGTGGCAAACCCTCATTATGCATACAGTGAAGAATGACTGTAAAGGACCTCATACTTCATATACCGGTAACCATTTTAGGGTGGTTTGATTATTTTTTTATGTTATCCTTTTTTGGCCTGTGGAATCTGCATATATAGGTGAAACTCGAAAAATTAGAATATCGTGGAAAAGTCCATTTCATAGAATCATAGAATCATAGAGTTGGAAGAGACCACAAGGGCCATCCAGTCCAACCCCCTGCCAAGCAGGAAACACCATCAAAGCATTCCTGACAGGTGGCTGTCAAGCCTCTGCTTAAAGACCTCCAAAGAAGGAGACTCCACCACACTCCTTGGCAGCAAATTCCACTGTCCAACAGCTCTCACTGTCAGGAAGTTCTTCCTAATGTTTAGGTGGAATCTTCTTTCTTGTAGTTTGAATCCATTGCCCCGTTTCTGCTTCTCTGGAGCAGCAGAAAACAACCTTTCACCCTCCTCTATATGACATCCTTTTATATATTTGAACATGGCTATCATATCACCCCTTAACCTTCTCTTCTCCAGGCTAAACATACCCAGCTCCCTAAGCCGTTCCTCATAAGGCATTGTTTAAGCAATTGTTTTCATTAGCTACTGGAGTTTAATATATGAAATAGACTCATGACATGCAAAGCGAGATATGCCAAGCCTTTGCTTGTTATAATTGTGATGATTATGGCGCACAGCTGATAAAAACCCCAAAGTTGAAATTGTTAATTTGGGGTTCTCGTCAGCTGTACGCCATAATCATCACAATTATAACAAATAAAGGCTTGACATATCTCGCTTTGCATGTCATGAGTCTATCTCATATATTAGTTTCACATTTTAAGTTGAATTACTGAAAGAAATGAACCTTTCCACGATATTCTAATTTTTCGAGTTTCACCTATATGATGTGGACTTGGATGGACTTCAGATTTTGATGCAGACTTCGTATCTGGGGGAGGGTGCAGGTGAGCGGGTGAAAAAATTTTCATTTTCATTTTCAACTTCTGTATTTCTGTTGCTTTGTAATATACTAATCAAGTGAAATATAAAGAATTTAAAAAAAGAATATGCCCAAAGGCAGGTCTGCAGCCTTGGCTTGAAGACTTCCGGCCAGAAAGAGCCCCCTGTCCCTCTCCTGTTATCAAAGCCACTTCTTATAATATTCAGCCAAAATATATCTTCCTGTTAAGCTAGCCCATTATTATATTTTGTCCTGCCCTCTCAGGCAACAGCAGGGAACAAGTCCTTGCCTTTAACAAGTTTTTGATAAAGTGGGTTGCCAGCTTTGGGGGAATGTCACAGAGGCTGTGTAGAGACCATACATTTAAAGCACTCCTACAAAGAATCCTGGGTACTCTAGTTTATTAAGTATGTTTGGAACTGTGAGGGGTAAGCTACAGATCTCTGGATTCTAGGTGTGTGTTCTTTAAATATATAGTGTGCGCCATATATGGGCTTTAGCCTCCTCCTTAAGGTCTGGTGGAAGAACTGAAAGGAGGAGGAGGAGGAGGAGGAGGAGGAGGAGGAGGAGGAGGAGTTTGGATTTGATATCCCACTTTATCACTACCCGAAGGAGTCTCAAAGCGGCTAACATTCTCCTTTCCCTTCCCCACAACAAACACTCTGTGAGGTGAGTGGGGCTGAGAGACTTCAGAGAGAAGTGTGACTAACCCAAGGTCACCCAGCAGCTGCATGTGGAGGAGCGGAGACACGAACCCGGTTCACCAGATTATGAGTCTACCGCTCTTAACCACTACACCACATAAAGAGCAGCAGCTGAAAGGAAGCAGGAGGTTATTGTCTGCTTGGCTTGATGAGAGCCTTTCACTCTTTGCTCCCCCAATCAGGCTTCACCTCTGGCTTTCTCCTGATAGGCCAGGTACCATGATTGATTCCCAATGGATTCCACCCTGATTTCAGCAGGCTCCGCCCCAGTCACCACCTTTGACCTCCCCAGCTCCGCCTCCTAAATCTCACTGCCTAAGGCTTAGGCGACTCTGCGCCCATTGATTTCCATAATGTTGCTGAAGCCATCTCCACCTTTTGTTTTGGATTCGCTGACCTTGAAGGATTTGCATTTCCTCCTTGATTAGAAATGTTTGGTTGATTAGAACAGAATGCCGGATTTTGCTTATTCACCTTGAAAAAGCCTCCCCTTTTCTGGTCACAGCTCCTTTGTCAGCTTGTCTTTTTCCTCTCCGCAGAGCTTTTGCTTGTTATTCCTGACTCGACTGTAACCATCTCTCTCCTCTCCTGCCTTTGCGTCTGTGTATATAATTATGCTCCAGAGAACTCCTGGAGCAAGCTTTATTACAAGAACTGTGGATCTGTATGTAGGGCTTAGTAATCTCGAACAATGAAATCCCACCACCCTCTCTAAACTACAATCCCCGGAGCCTGGGGAGTGTGGGGGGACGGGAACTGGAGAATTAACCCATTTCCCAACCTGTTTAATTTCTTGCGTCCTAATCTGCGGATGTCCCTGTTTTTACCAGCTGTTGTTCCTGCAGACCAATGAGAGGGAATTCCAGGTGGAGGGACCTCAGACCTCCCTTTCCGACCCACAGATCTCTCCCCAGGTATCAGGGGAGCATTAAAGTATCAGGCAGAGATTGCTGCCTTTTAAAACTCCTCCCCCTTTTCTTCTTGCCTGAACAGTTTCACTCAGCAGCACTAATCCTGCTCTGGGGCCATCACGCCCCACTATGCTTCAATAGTGGATGGGCTACCAATACTGATAGGCCTTCTCATATTTCAGTCGGGAAAGTTTTCCACCAGACTTGTGCCACAAGTGAAAAAGCCCACCTCTGGGTGATCACAAGTCGATAATTACGCATCCATGGCGAAACTAACCTGGTCCCATTTGTTGGTTTCAGTGGGGAAATGAAATGGGGCGTTCCTTCTGGCGGCTGCCATTTACATTCCCCACAGTATCCTGAAACGATGCATTGTGTTTATATGGCAGCTAATAGAGGCGAAGACCCAGCCCTTAAAGAAGCACAAGAGCCCCCACCCCACCCAGCAGACATTAATGGTGGACTTTGTGGGGGCACTGGGGGTCCAGGTGTCCAAGAATGTCAGAGGCAAGGGGACTTGATTGCAGCTACTCTATAACCCTGTTGAATTGCAAATTCTGCTATTAGCATAGGCTGTATACAGAGGCGTCGCAAGGTGGGTGCGTCTCACCCCTGGTGCCACCTCCGAGGGGGTGACAAAATGCTGTGCGGCAGTCAACAGCTGTGAGAGATGCTGTTGCTTTGGCGTGCGCAGGCTTCCTGCTGCTGAAGTGGTCGGTCCACCTGCTCTCCCTCAGCTGAATGGCAGCCGGCAGGTTCCTTGTCACAAGGCACGCAATCTCCCCAAACGGAGATGAGGGAGGCGGATAAAGAGGGAACGGGTGGCATGCAGATTAGAGACCACCATCACCATGTATTTTATTCTCTCTCTACTTTGGTGTGTGTGTGTGTGTGTGTGTGTGTGTGCAATTGTTCTGCCAAATGCAGCGGTTCTTTCCAAGGATACCAGGGCAAATAAACAAAGCAGGTGGAAGGGGAACCAAAACAGCTTTATTAAGGAAAACAAGACATACATACCCAAAATGTCCCCAATCTGCTCCCAGGAGCCCCTCAAATGGGTAGCGAGGACACACAAACAGACTCACGGCACCCTCACCCTGGGTCCTTGATGAGGCTCTCTTTCCCACCCCACATGCCTGCCTTTTATAGAGAGCTTGATCTTAATTAGCAACATCTGTGGTCAAACATCCAAGCTCTCTTTCCTTAAAGAAACATCCACACAGAAGCTAAGTTTGGGGCGAAGCTCGGATATGGGGAGAACTCCAAGACACGCCACTCTATCTCCTCGTAACAATATCTTCCGGATTGTTTCCCATACAGTGTGTAGATCTCAATTGCTGTCCGCTTTCTCCTCCACCTTGGCTGACACGCACCGGGATCATGCCACCCCCGTCCTCTGGCCACGGTGCTGGAGAGAGAGAGAGGTATGCATGGGATCCTTGGCGAGGCGCTTTCAAAAACTTTGCAGCTCCGTTGGGCCCGCCTCCCCGGCCTCTCTGCAAATCCAGATCCTTGTGGGGGACAGAGAAGGAAGCGGGGCGGAAGCTGTTGCTTTAGCGCCCAGCTCCTCAGGTGGCGCTGTGGGTTAAACCACAGAGTCTAGGACTTACTGATCAGAAGGTCGGTGGTTCGAATCCCTGCCATGGGGTGAGCTCCCATTGCTTGGTCCCAGCTCCTGCCCACCTAGCAGTTCGAAAGCACGTCAAAGTGCAAGTAGATAAATAGGGACCGCTCCAGCGGGAAGGTAAACGGCGTTTCCGTGCGCTGCTCTGGTTCGCCAGAAAGCGGCTTTGTCATGCTGGCCACATGACCCGGAAGCTGTCTGTGGACAAACGCCGGCTCCCTCGGCCTATAGAGCGAGATGAGCACCGCAACCCCAGAGTCGGACACGACTGGACCTGATGGTCAGGGGTCCCTTTACCTTTTTACCTGCTCAGAGGTAAACCTAGCTGCAGCAGTCAATGGCTGTGAGATTGTTGAAATTGCTAGAATTGTCCATCCATTGGTTCTCCATCAGCTGTATGGCAGCTGACAGGTTCCTCGTCACAAGGCACATGATCTCCCAAAGAAAAGCTCAACAACTTTGGCTGCCCCCCCCCATGAAATAAAGTCAAACCATTGTTGCAGGCGGGGGGAAAAAATCAATGTGTGTGTGGGGTGGGGGACAAATTTTCTGCACTGGGTACCACCTGACCTTGCTCCGCAACTGGCTGTATATACACCATGCAATTGAAAGCATGTTGCTTTCCGCCCAAATAATTTTGGGAACTGCTGTTTGTTAAGGGTGGGTGGCGCTGTGGGTTAAACCACAGAGCCTAGGGCTTGCTGATCAGAAGGTCGGCAGTTCGAATACCCGCGATGGGGTGAGCTCCCGTTGCTCAGTCCCAGCTCCTGCCCACCTAGCAGTTCGAAAGCATGTCAAAAGTGCAAGTAGATAAATAGGTACCGCTCCGGCGGGAAGGTAAACGGCGTTTCCGTGCGCTGCTCTGGTTCGCCAGAAGCGGCTTTGTCATGCTGGCCACATGACCCGGAAGCTGTACGCCGGCTCCCTCGGCCAGTAACGCGAGATGAGCGCCACAACCCCAGAGTCGGACATGACTGGACCTAATGGTCAGGGGTCCCTTTACCTAAGTAGTAAAGTACAGTTGCCAGAATCCTTTGGGGTAGGGGAGCAATGCCATTCAAATGTATGGTTTGTACGCAGCCATAGACGTCAGTTTTTTTGTTGTTGTTTTTAAAATAGTAACTTATTAGGGAGCAGCAGGTTGAGAAAAGATCTGCCCCAAATGTAATGCTGTGGAGGCTTCTTGCTGTAAGGGCTGTCAACCAGAATTTCCCTATTTCCACTTGTGAAAATGTTGAAGGGCTGAATCTATTTACGAGGGACAGTCCCTGCGTTCTATTTCCTGCCCCTGATAAATTGCTGTCCTTATTCTGTCCCTTTTTTTTTTTTTTTTTTGCCTCTTGGAAACACCGCGTGACAATTCTTTTAGCATGCTGCTACATTTGCCTGTTCTTCAGGTTCTTGCCCCCTGTCCTAGGTCTATAGAAGTATTGGCTCAGTGCCATGCATTCTGCCTGGGTGAGACATTAATGTGAGAAGTGGCATAGCGGCCTCTATCAAAAGGGCAGAGGGTATTTTGCATCGCAGTAACAACCAACAACATAATGTAAACATATAACTTAATATCCATAAAATGCAAATAAATAAATGTGCAGCTATATAAATACAATTCGTAATAAGCAATACATTGTTGTTGTTGTTGTTGTTCAGTCGTTCAGTCATGTCCGACTCTTCGTGACCCCATGGACCAGAGCACGCCAGGCACGCCTATCCTTCACTGCCTCTCGCAGTTTGGCCAAACTCATGCCAGTTGCTTCGAGAACACTGTCCAACCATCTCATCCTCTGTCGTCCCCTTCTCCTTGTGCCTTCCATCTTTCCCAACATCAGGAAGCAATACATAATAGTACGTAATATTAGATAAAACATAAAATCAATACATTATAAGCAACAGTGTCAAATTATCAACCCAAGCAATAAACTCCACAACTCAACCCCTGAAAAAGAGCACAATTTTTACCCTGTGGAGAATCTTTGCCTTGCCTGTAATTTCTATAAAGATGACCGAACCAAATTGGTAACTCCCATTCTCTCAGAATTTCCAGGTAGGACTTCTGAATGGTATCTGGCCTCTCTTTTGCCGGATTAACAAGAAAAGACCCCTCTCCCCATTTAAAACTATGCTGTTCTGTTGCTTTTTTCATGCATTACCATTTTTATTCTGATTATGTTATTTATTTGTATTTTCAGCTCACTCTTAACGTCCATATATTAAGGCATCGTGTCATATGTATCATTTTAGACTTCTTCTTCTTTTAGATACTCCTGATAACGTATGTGCTATGACCCAATATAATGCATGGAGGGGACGGTCGGATCCAGAGGAGGAGCAAGAGGAATTCAGAGAGTTGGAGCTGAGTGGTTCTGGGGAGGCACTGGCAGTGGCATAACGAGGGTGGGGCGTAGGGGGCGGGGCGCCCCGTGTTCCAGGGGAGGGGGTGACACTTGGGTTGGCCCCACCCCCCCACCGGCAGGCCCTGAGCAAACTGCGGAGCAAGGCCACTCCGCCCTGCAGCCCATCCGGGGCCCACCCGCCAACACCGCTATGGGGCTGCGGCGCGCGATCGGCGGCTCGTGGGCCACTGAGCGGTGGGCATAAGGCTGTGCTGCTTATCATGCAGCCGCCAATCACTCAGTGGCTTGCAAGGTCGCTGCAGGAGCAGTGGCAGCGGCCAGGCAACAGAGCGCGAATGAGCCGGTTTTTGGGCATGCACACTTCGTCACGATGCAACGTCACGATGCCCCGCTCCCAGGGGGTGCCTCCATTTGCCACCCTGGGTAGCAAGGAGGCTTCCTCCACGCCTGGGCACTGGCATAGGAAGGGCAGGACATAGGGGGCGGGGCACTCCGGGCAGCGTGATCCCAGTAGGGTTCCATCTCTGCTGCCCCACACCCATGCTGCGCGCCACGCCTCAGAACGTGCGCGATGCCGCCAGAACACTCACCAGCCCCGCCCCCGCCTGCTTCCCGCCCCCGGTGCCAGAGCATGAAGCTCCGCCACTGTGGGGAGGAGAGAGTGAGACCCCAAGAAATGTCTGAGCCCAGATAGGAGGTCAGTGGTTAATAGAGCAGAGAGTTGGATCCAGAGGGGGGACCAAGCAGGTTGTCAGAGAAGTGTCCTTCTCCTGTCACCCTAGACACCCCTAGACAGAAAAGTCTATTAAGTCACCCTTGGTACCTCTTGTTGCCAGGGAGAGGCCTCCTCCATTGAAAAAGGCAACTGAGAGGTAAATCTGATGCTGAGCTGGTTCTGTCTCCATCTGCAAGGACATGGGGGTATTAACACCAGCATAAACAGACCTTGAAAGCCCAACCACTCAAAGGAGTGCCCATTCACTTGCTTGGCCTGGGCACACTCGCAATTGGCTGTGCTGACTTCTGTGCCCACCCTATTCTTCAAAAAGAAGGGGTGGGGGCGGTGTCACTTGTTGGATCACTTTTTTTTCAGTTGTTCAAATTTTATTTATACTTGTTTCTACATTTCACTAGTTTTATACATTTCACTAATTTTACAATCATTTTAATATTTCAAAACTTGACTTCCTTCCCCCTCTTTCTGCAGTTCCTTAAATTTATTTTTAATATCATCTGCATATCCAAATTAACTTAATTTGCTCATTTATTCATCTCCTTTAAATATATACTCTTATAAAACTGCAGGTTATTACAATAATCCAGTCAATGATCTCATCTGTTTACAATTTATCTGTAAATATTCAATAAGTCATTTCCATTCTTTTAATTAAATTTTATAAATCTTGATTTCTTCTTCCAGTAAATTTCGCCATTTCTGCGTATTCCATAAGTTTCTGTATCCATTCTTCCTTTGCTGGGACTTCTGCTTCTTTCCATTTGGGGGCGAATAACATTCTTGCCACTGTAGTAAAGGTAAAGGGACCCCTGACCATTAGGTCCAGTTGTGTCCGACTCTGGGGTTGCGGAGCTCATCTCGTGTTAATGGCCAAGGGGGCCAGTGTACAGATCCCGGGTCATGTGGCCACCATGACAAATCCGCTTCTGGTGAACCAGAGCAGCGCACAGAAACGCCGTTTACCTTCCTGCCGGAGTGGTACCTATTTGTCTACTTGCACTTTGACGTGCTTTCGAACTGCTAGGTGGGCAGGAGCAGGGACCGAACAACAGAAGCTCACCCCATCGCGGGGATTCGAACAGCCGACCTTCTGATCAGCAAGCCCAAGGCTCTGTGGTTTAACCCACAGCGCCACCCACGTAGTAGCATACATGAATAAGCTCTGCCCCTGTAATTACCAAAAGAAAAGCTTCTGATATGTTTTTTTTTTTACGAAGCTTATTTTAAACATCCTTTTCATTTCATTATATATCATTTCCCAGTAAGCTTTAACCTTACTACAAGACCACCACATATTGTTGGATCACTTAACCATGAATCTGTGCCTCTTTTGCACTCGTTGCTCCGCGTAAACTAAGCCTATGCAACATTTTTTTTATTTATGTATTAAAACCTTCAGCAGAAACCAAGTCCGCAGTTCCAGCTCTTCATGCAGCAACGAGGACCAGGACATATTGTGAAGTGTATTTTTCAAATAAACAAATAAATATTATCAATATACAGTATATTATATCAATAACAGTGATAATAATAAGGATAGCCCATAAAGAGGAAATGAGAATGAGAAAGCAAGAAAACAGTCCCATTGGTTAAGAACCAAGGTGTAAACAATAATTCACAATTAAAAAACTAATAAATGTGAAATATAATATGCCATGCAATTAAGACAATGCTTATCATGGTTTAATGTCCCACTGAACTGCACTTGTGAAAGGTAATAAAAAAATCTTAAATTAATTAAATACTTTATTTAAATCTGCCAACATGGTGCTCTCCTGATGGTTCTAGATTCCATCTCCCATCAGCACCAGCCAGCATTCCTAGTGGTCAGAGATCATAGAATCATAGAGTTGGAAGAGACCACAAGGGCCATCCAGTCCAACCCCCTGCCAAGCAGGAAATACCATCAAAGCATTCCTGACAGATGGCTGTCAAGCCTCCGCTTAAAGAGTTCCAAAGAAGGAGACTCCACCACACTCTTTGGCAGCAAATTCCACTGTCCAACAGCTCTTACTGTCAGGAAGTTCTTCCTAATGTTTAGGTGGAATCTTCTTTCTTGCAGTTTGAATCCATTGCCCCGTGTCTGCTTCTCTGGAGCAGCAGAAAACAACCTTTCTCCCTCCTCTATATGACATCCTTTTATATATTTGAACATGGCTATCATATCACCCCTTAACCTTCTCTTCTCCAGGCTAAACATACCCAGCTCCCTAAGCCGTTCCTCATAAGGCATCGTTTCCAGGCCTTTGACCATTTGGGTTGCCCTCCTCTGGACACGTTCCAGCTTGTCAGTATCCTTCTTGAACTGTGGTGCCCAGAACTGGCCACAGTATTCCAGGTGAGGTCTGACCAGAGCGGAATACAGTGGTACTATTACTTCCCTTGATCTAGATGCTATACTCCTATTGATGCAGCCCAGAATTGGGAGATGATGGGAGTCATGGTACCCGGCGAACGTTGTTGGACTATAGTAGCATGAACAGCATATCAAAGCATCAGAGGATCTGTCGATGCCTTAATTAAACAGCTGAAATACTGAACACCCTTACTAGGAGGCATTGCCCCAAATGAAAACAGTTGAATTTACCCCCCCACACAAACACAGATTGACTATATCAGCCTCTTCCAACCTGGTGCCATCCAGCTATTTTGTACTCCAAACCCCAACATCCCAGCTGGCACAGCAAGGGGTGAGGGATGGTAAGAGATGTTCTCCAAAACATCTGAAGGTCACCAGTTTGGGGAAGGCTGGTCTAACCAATGCCTGACATCCAGGCTGAAATGTTTCACCAAAGACTCCATGGGGAGTGCGATGCTGAAAGTGAGCTGTTGATCCCCCTTGCCCAATCTCCAGTCATCCAAACTGATCTGCCAAAACGGCTCTTCACTCTCCCATTCCTGCCTTGGTTTCCAGGGTTGCACAACATCAGGGAATGTGACAAAGAAATCACTTAATATTCTTGTAATCAATAGATGATGAATAGAAATTGCTTTGGAAGGCGAACAGTTAGAGCGAAGGGTTATTATTCTAATGGCAGTTTATTGAGATCTGTGTAAATGATTTGAAACGGTTTAACAGATGATTATGCCGCAAATGATCTAAGGCCAGCGCCAGCATAGACAATGGAGGGCCGTCGTTTTTCATACCTGCCTCCCATGCAAGGCAGCTGAGGCTCACAAATCCAGCCTCACAAACACATAGCCGGTTTATCAGGCCGTGCCTGTTCAATTATTTGCACACGGTTGCTTTCTGCCAGAAAGGTTTTTGAGGAAGGGGTGAGTGAAGCTTCTTTCCAAAGGGGGGTGGGATGTGAATATGTGTCTGGTGGAGGGAAAGTTGTGATCGGCTCGTTCTGTCAGGCTTCTGTCAATTAGGCTGCATCAGCTGAAGGATTCCATGTGCAATGTGCAAGGGAACATTGGCTGGATACTTGTTGTTGAGCATGGCTCTGAAACTGCAGTTAATTCAGAATGCACACTGCTAGCTGAGACCAGGTGCTACAATCATATTTCACTGGTTCTTCACCAACACTCTGCTTCTGCGTCCAATTCTAAATAGCGATCTGGAGCTTTGCCACTTCCTGTAGGTGTGGGAGCCTTTAGCTCCCCAGATGTCACTGAGCTACAACTCCCATCATCCCATGCTGGCTGGGGCTGATTGACAGCTGCAGTTCAACCATATTTGGAGGTCCACCCCCCCCCAATCACCTGACTTCACAGTTTGGCGCCAGGAGACGTGACTTTCTGTTCTCGCGTGGTTTGGGGAAGCGTTTTTCTACTTCCAAGCTAGATTCCAGTGCATCTCGGATTATTGAAATTTCTCAAAACTAGCCTGCATGTGTTCAGTGAGAAGCGCACTTAACTCTGCTCCCTTGAATCAGTTTCAAGGGAAAGAACTGTAGGACATCTTTCTTTTTGCAATACTAATAGGATAACCCTGACTGATGCAAAAAAAGAAGCTGCAAAAAAGCACGCCATCGGCAAATATCAATAGATTTCTTGTGATATTATTTTGTCCCAGGATCTTTTTCTCTTTTATGAAAGAAAACTCTGCCTGGCCACTTAGGTGGAATCTAAATGCATATAAAAACATTCTGAAAATGCCTTTTTAAAAAGACTCAGGTAGGTATTGGTCTGACGCAGTCAAAGTAAAGATAAAAAATAAATAAAAAATTGTCCAGTAGCACCTTATAGCCCAGGCATCCCCAACCTTTGGCCCTCCAGATGTTTTGGACTACAATTCCCATCATCCCTGACCACTGGTCCTGTTAGCTATGGATCATGGGAGTTGTAGGCCAAAACATCTGGAGGGCCAAAGGTTGGGGATGCCTGTTATAGACCAACTAAGTTTGTTCTGGTATAAGCTTCTGTGTGCATGCACACGTCTTCAGATACACACTAAAGAGTTTTTAGAAATACACTGGTATCTCGGGTTATAGACACTTTAGGTTACAGACACTTCAGGTTACAAACTCTGCTAACCCAGAAATAGTATCTCGGGTTAAGAACTTTGCTTCAGTATGAGAACAGAAATCATGTGGCGGCAGCGGGAGGCCCCATTAGCTAAAGTGGTACCTCAGGTTAAGAACAGTTTCAGGTTAAGAACGGACTTCCAGAACGAATTAAGTCCTTAACCCGAGGTACCACTATACATTGAATTTTCCATAAGGCTCACCATCGCCATCTAGTGTCACACTGTATATTGCACTTAAAACAAACTTACAATGTTTCATTTGCAGCTGCATAGCTGAGTCCTTAAACCTGTATCAATGGATCGCTTTTTGTTGGAAAAAATGTTTAGCCAAGCACATCACATTGGTTGGGAGGAAAAAAGCACCTTCACATGTAGAACTCAGTTGGCTTACTTGGGTTTGTGCTAGACACTTGTTGATTACAGCAAGAAAAAAGAAAATGGCATTTGCCTGAAATGTGGGGGGGGGGGTTGTTGTTTTCCACTTTGCATGGTGACTGCACAATTAGACTGTAGGTCCACACCTGTGCCAACTTTGCACCAGGCACATCATGTGGCCTCCAAATATTAAACAGAGATTGGACATTCATCTGTCAGGGATATTGTAGTACAGAGATAGAGGACCCTTGGCCCTTCCAATGTTGCTGGACTCGGGCTCAGGGTGGCTAACATCAGATACATAACATTGGTATAAAAATCAAACAATAATTAAATTACCTCCTAAAAAATCTCAGAATCAAATTAAAGTCTAATTAGATGGCTTTCCACAGGGTTAGGGTTGGGAAGAGTAAGTGCTCCACTGAACTGAAATTTCAGCCTTCATGACATAGGATAACAGCCAAGTGAACAGCTATTTTGGTGGAGGAGGATCACGATATTAACCGATATGCATGAAATTTCATATATAGCTATATAATCCCTAGTATAGTAAGATAAGACCTTTGGAGCAGGCATTTTCAAAAAAAAAATTGTTCCTTGATAATTTGTCACCCCCTCCATTATGGAACCCAGGGCGGCCCACCCCCACCCCCTTGCTATGCCCGTGTGTGTGTGTGTGTGTGTGTGTGTGTGTGAAAGAGAGAGAGAGAGAGATCAGCATTAGTTGAACTGCCAGGGCACCAAATCCAACCTAACCCAGTTACAGGTAGGTAGCCATGTTGGTCTGCCATAGTCAAAACAAAATAAATAAATAAATAAATAATCCTTCCAGTAGCATCTTAGAGACCAACTAAGTTTGTTCTTGGTATGAGCTTCCGTGTGCATGCACACTTCCTTCAGATACACTGAAACAGAAGTCACCAGACCCTTATTATCTGAAAATGATTTACAGATGGTATTTAACTACGAGCAGACATGCTAAGATGTCTAAGACTGACTCAGATAAGTTTTGGAGATGCAATGAGGTTGAGGGTACGTTCTTTCATATGCGGTGGACCCGTAAAAGGGTAAAAGAGTATTAGGAAATAATGAATAATGAATTGGAAAAAAATTTTTAAAAGTACTTTTCCAAAAAAACAACAACCAGAGTCCTTTTTGTTGGGAATAACACAGATGGAAATTTCCAGGTGTCAAAAAATGTTATTTATGTATGCCACTTCTGCGGCCCGTGTTTTGTTAGCCCCCAAATGGAAAACGAGTGAGGTCCCAACTAAAGAAGAATGGCAACTTAAACTGAAGGAATATGTGTGGCTTGTGGACCTAACATATAGAACAAGACAAGAAGAAGAACATACGTTTAAAGAAGATTGGGAAATGTTTATTGAATATATGGGGGCGACTGTGTACACTTGAAAACGTTGGCAGCATTGAGATAAATTCAACAGCGTAAACAAGTTTTGCTGGATGTAATAATGGAATACTGAATGGTTTAGTTTATTTAAAATATGCAGGGATTTATGATATGCAGTCTGAATCATGGAAAGAGACGAAGGGAAGTCATTGGCATTTTAAGGTTGTTTAATGAATATTTTAAATTGCAAAATAGAAAATAAAAATTATAAAGAAGAGAAAAGAAAGAAATTGGTCCCCAAATTCACATGTGGGTTAAAAGTGGGTCCTAGGTCTGAAAAGATACCTGGGCTAGTTGATCTCCAAGGTCACGTCCATCCTTAAAATTCTGCGATTCTATGACAGCAGGCCTTGGTGTGAGAATAAGCAACAGTGTGAGAAGCATGCCCATTTGAACCTCTGTGGACAGATCCACACCATACGTTTAAAGCTCATTCAATGCACACTTGCCCCAAAGAATCCTGGGAAATGTGGTTCGCAAAGAATACTGGGAATTGTAGTTCTGCCAGAGGAAACTACAGCTCCCATGATTTGGGGGAGAGGAGTTATGCGCTATGAATGTGTGTTGGGTGTGCATTGAATTTATCGTGCGGTTCTACTTTGTGAAGCCTCGTTGGGCATACTCATTGCTGTCCTTGCGATTCCTTTAAGCAAAAACAGCCTTCACTCAGCTCAGGGCTGGTGTTAAATAGCTGCAATTATAGCAGCAGAGGTGAATAAATTCACCTCTGAACAGCGGGGGTGCGAATAATCACGCAGTGCACTTGGACAAACTCCATTTTCATTCAACAAACTCTAACGCACTTTGTACGAAACTTCCAAACCGTGGGCTGCATGTTACTGAAGGGTAAATGGCAGTTTAAAGGCACTGCAGTGCAAAGTACCAGCTAGAGAAGCAAGCCAAGCAAGCCTGTACTCAGGAATTGTTCTCCGGCTCCATCCCTTATGTTGGGCTTTCGCGGGTGGCTTGGTATCTGACCTTGCTATGGACAGTCTGTCGCCGTATTTGCGGCCAGGGAGGAATTCTCCCGCCAGGGCTATTGACCAACCTGGGGGGGTTTCGCTTACCTTGTAGCAGCCATCACAACTTTGGTGGAAAAGGCATTGGGGACAGGGCCGTCTCGTCCATTTGGGCTGGTGGCGCAGCGCACCAGGGCGCCGGGCCCCCAGGGGCGCCCCCGCGAGCCTGCCGGCATACCGGGTGCCCCCTCCCCAACCCGACCCCACGGGCGGGTGGGCAGACGGGCGCTCGCGCGCCGGCGGCACAGCCCCGTCTTTGAGCACAGCGAGCGGGGGGGAGTAGCGCGGCCCCGCCGGCGGCCTCCCCCCCCCGCCACCACGGGCGGCTGGGTGCTTGCACCGCCAGCGTTCTCCCCCAGATGCATGGGGGCACCGGAAGGATCGAGCCCACTGGCATACCAGCCGCCCCCCTCCCCAACCCGTCCCCAAGGGTGGGCTGTTGGCCGGGCGCTTGCACGCTGGCGGCGCAGCCGCTGCCGCCCATGCCAGTCCCCGGCGGGCTGCGAGCCGGTCGCCCTCGCCTCCTGTCCCGGGAGCACTGGAAGGGCGCACAGAGCCCCACGCAGCTCCAGCGCCATGCCCCTACTCACCCACCGAGGGGTGGCAAGCACGAGAGGGAGGCAGTGGAGAGGCGGTACGCCGGGGGTGCCGGAGAGATCACTGCGCCATGGCGGCCAATCTCCTTAAGACGGCCCTGATTGAGGAAAACTTAGTTGTGGTTAAAAGGGGAGGTTGTAAGCCTCTGCCTGGCCCTCCAGGGGAATGGAGTATCCTGTGAAAGTGATCCTGGAGGAGCTGCTTCTGTCCGGATGCCCAGGCAGAAACTATGTCAGGAGTGGTCCTTTGGAGTGGTCCCCTGCAGGGCAGCAGGCTCATGCTACCTTGGCACACAAGGGCCCCCTTTTCTCTTCTCTCCCTCCCCCCCCCCAAATATAAGCATCAATATGAGATCACTTAATTCAGACTGTTTTCAGTCTCCTCTACTGGCTAAAAAACAGCAAATCTGTACACATCTGCATCTAATCAGAAATCATTGTGTGTTGTTTGGAATAAATAAATTAAAACAATTCTTTAAAAAGATAGTTAAAAAGACTCTTCTTTAAAACCTAAAAACTCCCTTAAAAGAATCAAGTCTTCAAAAAAGTTATATGGTCTAAGAAAGTCTTTCAAAGAATCCTTCCAAAAGAATTCAAAAATTATAATGTGCAGCACCTTAGAGACCAGCTGAGTAGTTTTAGGTATAAGCTTTCGTGTGCATGCTCACTTCTTCAGATAGACGGAAACAGAAGTCATCAGACCCTTATATATAACGTTGTTGGACTGCGACTCATCTCAGCCCCAGCCAGCATGCCCAATGGTCAGGAGCGAGGGGAGTGGTGGCCCATCAACCTTTGAAGGGCCACAGGTTCCCTGCCCCTAATGTGCATTTTTTAAGAAAGAAATTTTCTTCCTTGTTTTTCTGGCAACTCAGCCCTGCAGTGGGGTGGAGGGAGTGTGTGTGTGTGTGTGTGTGTGTGTGTAGGGTGGCCACTGGTTTTTTGTTCCACCACTGGTTTGCATGTATCCTGCTGTTCAGCTCTGACTTAGCTTCCCTTTTCCTTCCGCACTGCAGCAGCAAATACAACGCAGAGCTGCGCTTGCCACAATGTCGGACACTGGTGGTTTCTCCCTCCGGCAGGGGACCTTGAAACTAACAGGGGTCAATGGGAGCTGATTGGCAATCTGGCGGCCTTCTGAGCACCTTCCAAGGCGGCTGCCCCTTCAATCACTCAAACAACTTCCACTGGGCTTGATTTGTTTTGCTGCTAATACTGTGAGCTTGGCTGGAAAGCAAGTCTCGGGGACTCCGGTGTGTTTCTGGGGGCTGGGAATGAGCAGATAATGGGCCAGCTTCCCCCACTAGGAGAGATAACTCCCTTCCTTTGGTCTTGGCAGTAATTGAAACATAATGAATACGAGGCACTAATTAGTGAGGACTGATAGTGTGGCCCTCGTTTTTTTTTCATTCCATTTGATTTCTTTTTGGTTTTGTTTGAGTAACATAGGGAGCTGCCTTAGCTTTCATTTCAGTAACTAACTCTTCCACATTCAGCTGCTGGGTGACCTTAGGCTAGTCACACTTCTCTGAAGTCTCTCAGCCCCACTCACCTCACAGAGTGTTTGTTGTGGGGGAGGAAGGGAAAGGAGAATGTGAGCCGCTTTGAGACTCCTTCGGGTAGTGATAAAGCGGGATATCAAATCCAAACTCTTCTTAACTCGGAAATTGTGAGTCAGACTATTTGTCCATCTGACTTGATATTTCTGAAAGCTGGCAGTTGCTCTCCAGGATTGCGGACGGGAATCGTTTGCAGCCCCCTGGAGATATCAGGCGACCTTCTGCATTCAAAGCAGACGCTTCACCACTGAGATCAGGCCCTTTTTGCACCATCAATTTATCAAATACTGCAAGCACACTGACTTCTCTGTTATTGCCTACCTTCCAAACATCTTTTTTTTTAATGGCTTTCCTTATTAGCACTTCTCGTTAGCGGGATTCCACATTTCCCAACATTTCCCGGAAAGTACCCATACTTAAAGCTGGGAAAATGTGGTGCTGCCCACAGATAAGACCTCTGTTGGTGTGGCAATTGTCATATAGAGTGTTGTTGTGCAGATGCAACAACATCTGGAAGCAACATGATCCCCATCGCTGCTGCAAATGAAGCCTGAGCTATGGCTCTTCCACTTATAGCTCAGATGTGTGCAGGCGGCTCATTTCAAATCTATTAATTAAGGGTGTGGTTCCAGAACTGGGGGATACCTATAGAAAGATTATTCCTCTGAGTCCAGAACCTGAAAGCTGGAACAAAAGGGCAAGCCTTCCCCCTCTCCCCCCCCCCAAAAAGCCCCCAAAATGTGGACATCTTATACAGCAGACCCTTGCACGGAGAATGAGTGGGTGGAGAATTTAAAAGACAGATTACACATTGGGCAGAGCAGCCAGCTGGTTGACTACTTGCCTGCAGGGTAGCCATGCTACACCTGAAGAACTCCAGCCTGCCTTTGGAGAGCACGGTCTTTCCTCTTGTCTCCTAATAGTTCCCACTTCAGTGGCATTTCAACACCTTGTTCATGGGATCACTATAATGGGGCTTAATTTGGGGAGATTAACAGGAGGTGAATTGATAAGGCTTGTGGCACAATAGCCAGCTGCCTCTGTTCTCAGGAGTTACTCTTGGCAGGGCTCCATGGTTTCTGGCTTACTGTCGCTGCCGGAGTGGGAGCAGTTGCAGGAAGGAGCCAGGAAAATATAGCAGAAGCCTACATGGGTGTGGGTGTAGGTATTCCGCTGTTGCTCTTGTGGACATCTTGCCATGGCCCCATCCATGGTAAAGCAGCATCATACCACTTTCAACAGTCGTGGCTCCTGGGGACTGTTGTCCAGAAGGACCCTGTTCCTCTCACAGAACTACATTTCCCAGAGTTCACTGGGAAGAGGGAATGACTGTTAAACCACTCTGGGAATTGCAGGGGCAAGTTGGGAGGGGAATAAGGGTCTCCTAACAACTCTCGACACTCTTGACATACTACAGTTCCCAGGATCCTTTGAGAGGGTTAGTCACAATTGTGTAAATTTGTATGACCCTCGTCAATTTTGGCGGAGGGAAGCTAAATGCCTCTAAGGATAGAAATTGAAAACAGAGATCAGAAGGCGGGCGTTCTCAAGAAATAAGGAACTGGGCCATTGGAATGAAAAGCTCATCTTACACATCCTCCTAAATAAATAAATAAATAAGGCCGTATGGTGTATGGTGTCTGAGATCAGACTGTTCAAAGTGTCATTAGAAATCAGGCTTTTTCTTCTTGGGGAGACTTGGTTACTGAAATATGTTTTTGTGGGATTTAGTGCATCTGATAGAACAACAGTTCCTTAAGATCTGAATCAGCACTCCTTGGCCACCTTCAGAGGTGAGACAGCTGGGGACTTTTCAGTGGTGGCCCTCCAGTTGTAGAAAGGCCATGCCAGGGACATTCAGCTGGTCAGCCCTGAACCTGAGCTGCTTGTGACACTAAATATGACACAATGGGAGAAGATTTCAGAAGAGTGAGAAAGGGTGGAAGAAAGTGGACTTCTGCAAGACCCAAACAGCACTTCCAAGATTCTGGTTTTAGCCTTGCTGGTGCCTTGAGTCAGCCTATGATATTTTGCTGCCTGGGTCCTCTCCTCCAACCTACTCCCTTCCATAGTTGAACCTTAATTGAACACAAGTGACAGAACAGTATCTTCCATAGCCTCTGAGGACAACACCTAGTTTACAAGACTCAGTGCAGCCCAGCTGGGACTCCGCTTTGTGTCCACCGACAGAGGGGAGTGCCTGGGGGCAGTTGGTCTCAGAAAGAATAGTTGTGTAGCTGTTGCCACTAGCTACCCTCCAGCAACTGCCACCTAAGGCAGCTGCCTCCCTAAACCTAAAGGTAGGGCAGCCTCTTCTGAACAGGAACGCTCCTCTTGGGATGAGGATATGCAACAGCGTGTCCTCCACTTATGAAATTATAATTATAAATTAAAATTAAAACCTAAGATGATGCAATAATTGCCATCACTGATAGAGAACCCACATTTCAATCAGAGCTGGAGAAGAGTCTTGTCTGAAATCCTGGAGAACCACTGCCAGTCAGAGGAGACCAATGGCCCAATGCTCTGACTTGCTCCAATGCAGCTTCCTCTGTTGCTAAACAATGCTACACCATTGACGAGTTTAAGAGAGAGTGACAGGTCCCAGGTCACCCTGTGAGTTTCATGGCTTGAATCTTGGCCATCCCACCCTTAGTTTGACCAGGCCTTTGAGCTGAAATTATGCCACTATCTAGAGTGCAGTTATAGTTTAGTAAAAGGTTCCTTTGCAAACCAGACTCTTCACCTATGCATTTAATTGAAGGACCGAACCCCCTTAGCTGATTGCTGCATAGTCTATGTCTGTCACTCTTAAAGGTAAAGGTAAAGGGACCCCGGCCATTAGGTCCAGTTGCGGACGACTCTGGGGTTGCGGCGCTCATCTCGTGTTACTGGCCGAGGGAGCCGGCGTACAGCTTCCGGGTCATGTGGCCAGCATGACTAAGCCGCTTCTGGCGAACCAGAGCAGCGCACGGAAACGCTGTTTACCTTCCTGCCGGAGCGGTACCTATTTATCTACTTGCACTTTTGACGTGCTTTCGAACTGCTAGGTGGGCTTGTCACTCTTAATTGCACACAAATAGGTGATAGAAACTGCAAAGGAAAGAAGAATTCAGCCACCTTGGCTGTTGAGTCCTGGAAGACCTGTTTCCTGCCTTGCAGGCCTATTTGTGCCAGGCCTGGGAGAGGCCCTGACTGACTCCAGCTACAATGGCTGAGGCTGCCGAACAGTCTTGGGCTGGGGTGTGGGTTTTGGGGGAGGGTTGTTGCTCGATTTTTGTTTTTTTGTTATCTTAATTTTAGTTCTTGTGGTAAATGTGGAAATTGTTCCGTTTGGTTGTGCATTTTTTAATGTTTTATTTATTATTTATAACTACTTTTGTTATGATGTAGTTATGTATTTGTTTCATGCTGTGAGCCAGGCTTCCTCAACCTCGGCCCTCCAGATGTTTTTGGACTACAACTCCCATGATCCCTAGCTAGCGGGACCAGTGGTCAGGAATGATGGGAATTGTAGTCACAAAACATCTGGAGGGCCAAGGTTGAGGAAGCCTGCTGTAAGCCATCTTGAGCATGGTTTGAACTGTAGAAAGGCAGCATTCAAATAAAATTATGCTGATTGTCAAGCCTTCGTATGTGAAGTGTTCTCATTCTCTTTCTCTCAACACACACACACACACACAGAGAGAGAGAGAGAGAGAGAGAGAGAGAGAGAGAGAGGAGTACAATTTCTTTCTTTCGTTTTGCAAAATTCTGCAGGTGTCTCATTCATTTCTGCAGGCAGTTTTAAGAGTGTTGATTATGCAAAGTTACCTTATATTGCGGTGACCCACTGCTTGGAAATAGGAAACCTGGTGAATATCTTATTCTGTAGAAACCCTCTCTGTGAGAAGATGGAGGGATCTGGAGGCAATGGTCAAATGTTAGTGCATTAGGAAATGAGGCTTGCCAACTGCCTATCTAGAAAAAAAAAAAGGACACTCTGTTTCATCTTCATCCAAAGGACTCTTGAGAACAGGATGTCGCCAAGATGGGGACAGTGTTCAAATGCCAGCATCTTAGAAAGGATGGAAAGACGGGGCATGATCCAGGCATGCTTAAATCTCTCTCAATAAAACTGAAAAGTGCTTAACCTCTACTGCACCTGAGCCAAATTGGCAGACATCAGATATCTAGAGGGGAAACAAGATTTCTCTGTATTTTCTCCATCCAAATGATTCTTTTAGTGAATCTAGGTAGCTTCAGCTGTGCTGTGCCTCATCTTCTCAACACTTTTAAAACAAATTGCATTTCTATTCCCAGGGACACTAACAAAATCAAGCAAAATGCTCCACCACATTGTACCTCCTGGTGGATTTTAACTGTAAGCTACTTGGGGGGGGGATCAAGGATAGGGATACCTGTAGGTGAGCCTGTCAATGTCTGCACCTCTCTCTCTCTCTCTCTCTCTCTCTCTCTCTCTCTCTCTCTCTCTCTCTCTTTCAGTCCAAGATTTCCATATCAGTTTTGAAATTAAGAAAAAGAAGAAGCTCTCATGAAAATTCATCAGCATTCTATGCGAACATCTCATAATCTGCACACTTTTGTATGCAATTCTGCATAATCTACATTATCCCTAATATAGTGCTTTTTTGCATGTTATTTTCAGTTCCATGTGCATTTATATGCATGCTTTGTTGTGGTATATTCATTTTTGTACAACTTACAAGTTATCATTTTAAAGTTGCTTTGTGTGTGTAATAGAGATGGACAGATAGACAAACACATACATACATACATACATACATACATACATACATACAATATTTTGTTGAGGCTACTTTGGCTCTTTTCATATCCATATAGTATTCGTCAGGCAACATATGCTCTTGTTTGTTCTTATGTAATCTTATATTTCATTCACCTGAGCTACAAATGTCAACCTCTGAGCGATTCAGTGTTGAGATTGAAAGACAGGGATTGAAGAAAGAAAAATCATACCACCATCCCAAAAAGCATGTGTAGATTATGTTAATGAGGAATATACAATAAACCAAACCAAATCACCACAAACTGGCTAATAGATATAAAAGGGGATTTACTAGAAAATAACTAAATAAAGATTGACTCATAAACCATTCAAAGAAGCAAAAACATATTACAAGGCCATGTGCAAAACAATATTAGTACTGTCAAGACCATGGAATAAATTATATGCACAGGGAACGTATCAATGTCTGAATAACTGAACCATTCAACACCTGGCTAAGTATGGAACAATATTGCTTCCTGTCCTGTTTTGATGGGATCAGACAAGAAGACGATGGGGCTCCATTGCGCAGAGCACATGGCTGCCCTCCTCTTTGCCCGAGCCCGCTTGGAGTTTACATTGCTGCTCCGCCCACTTTTGCTTCTGGCTCCGCCCACCACTGACATGTGACTGTCCCCGGGATAGGTGAGACTGCTGATCCCTTATTTTCAAATCCAAAACTTGACAGCTATGGAGGAAGTCAAAAAGAGGGAGGGTGCTGCATGCCTTGTGCTTTTGTTACCTGCACAGGTAAGGTCATACCCACCTCTAGTCACATGCAAAAGGATGCTCCAGCCCAGGAGGAAACAGGAAGTTTTTGACTGGCTGGAACAAACATCCCCTTTGCATGTCCACTCTAGGCAAACAAGGAATGTTGTACTTGACAGCTACTTACAGTATGTATCACATCCCACAGCTGCATGCATGCAGACTGTCGGGGGACATAAACTGGTGCAGGGAGTTGTCCCCTAATAGCTGCTTAGATGCAGCTACAGAGTGCTGTAGAAGTGACTGCAAGTGCTATCTTTGACAATAAAGAGTTCACTAACCGCCTTGTGCATTCCTTTGGCTGTGAAGCACCCTTGACAATAGACTATCCTCCCTCTTCAGCCACACCCCCTTTCTCCAGGCCACATCCCTCACTTGGGTGTTCTTGCTTGGCTGAAATGTATCCTTGAACTCTAATCATGCCACTCGCTTGCCTGGATAGAGTACATGAGCATGTGCATGTACTAGCCTACTGTGCATGTACTAGCCTACTGTACAAAGGTGCAATTTTCATTCATTGTTCTGCCTCCTTTTGCCTCTGACCTTACACACCACTGGCATGTGGACCCTGGAAGGTTACCCAGAAAAGAATTCGGCCCTCAGTCTGAAAAGATGCCTGCATGCCAGAGGAGCTGTTTGAAGGAGCTTGTCATCCCATCAATTTGGATTGTGCTTACTTCAGAATTCCAGTTTGTTTATCTTAGGGGTTTCCTAAGAGATTCCCAGGGATTTATCCTAGTGGAAATTATAGAAAAATCCAGATTCAGTTCTACCAATGCTACACGTATTCTTGAACACCATTTTTTGCTGGTTAACAAAATGGGTTGTTGTTTTGTTGCATCCCAGCTTCTAAATCCTCCATTCCCTTGTTGAACACTTCTTTCTCTCTCTCTCTCTTCCCCAAGGCATCATTTATCTCCACAACCACATGCTGCAGAATGAGATAGCCAATAGCCATCAGACCACAGTTTTCAAAAGGAAAAGGAAATGAAGAAAGAGGCTAGTGAATTTCATAAAAGGAGGAAATATCAGTGACTATTAACTAATACGGCTAAGAGACATCCCCAAACACCAGTTGCTGATCTAATTATTTTTAAGCAGTCATTATAGGAACATAAAAAGCTGCCTTAATAAGGAGACCAGTAAATGGCATTGTTTTAAAAGATTAACAAGAACTAAAACACTCTATTGCCAAAATCACACATGTGCTCTCTAATGTGTTATTGATCACTTGGGAGACTTCTTCCATTTCAATTAATGCACATCACCCCACAATTATACTTTCTGCATGCCTCTTCAGTTAGGGCAGGAGACAACACCCCCTTTGCCCATTCCAGTTGCTGCCCCATACTGACCTGCAGGTAGATTAGAGTGCAGTCTTGGTATTAACATCTGCCAATTTCAGTTTTCCTTTTTAAAGTCATCATGAAAATTCATCTGCTTTTTAAATACAAATTTCTCCTAATATATGCCTTTCTGCATGCAGTTTTGCCTAATATTCATATTTTTTGCAAAACAATTTCTCATAATATTACACCTTTTGGTAATTTATGCATGCTGTATATGCCTTTCTGTGCACATCACTTGACTGGAGAACTACATTACAAAATTCAGAGAAGTGTGAATTTCAAAGGATGACTGTGTTTCACTTTACATATTGTTCACCTTTAAATGCAAGTGGAACCAAATTTCTCCTTCGTCCTTATTTGCTTCCACAGCACTTGTGCAGAGGTTATGCAATGCCTGGTCATTACTGAGCATTTGTTCTGCTTTGTTTGTAGAGAGGTTATACGACAATGAGCTTTCCTCCTGATTCCATCCTGATTTGCTTGCACAAAGGCTATATATATCCCCAATCATCAGTGTATTATCCCACACTTCTAAGTATATTTCCCCATCACGTTCCTACCTGCAAAAAGTAAAGTTTTTTTTAAAAAAAAGCCTCTCAATTTATTGCTCCAGTGAAAGACCATTTTAATCCACTAATTGCACAAGCCTACACTAGAACGCAATTGAATCCCTCCAGCAAAATACTGACAGTCTGGAGGTGACCTTTGACAGCATGTAACACACACACACACTTTCTGTACTATATACTGTATCTGCCTCCGTCACTGCTAGAGATGGAGAGAAATTCAACTCTGTTCAAATTTAAAGATGAGCTCACTTAATTCACATTTTCCGAAACAAGATGCACAGCCGTCCTTTGAAATTTGCATGCCTCCAAATTCTGCAGTGCATTTCTCCAGCCAAGTAATGTTTTACGTAAGTGCGTGTACCAGTGTAAAGTGTGCACATGCATGCATATGGTAGTGGAAATAATGTAGGAAAGTGCATTGAATTAGGGAAAGCTGTTTCGTAAAAAAAAAAAATGTGTATATTAGGGGGAATCTACATTAAAATGCTGGTGAAATTTCAGGAGGACTTAAAAAAACAAACTTGCAAACTGGTGTGGAAAAGTGGAGAGCTGTACTTACGATGGGGGGTGGGAAACTGAGAGAAACTGAAATTGACAGATTCGCCTACCCCTGTTTACCACCACTTTCCTCACTCTTCCATTCTCTGGCCTCTGGGACAACTGGGTTAGGTTGGAACAAAATAAAAAATTTAAAAAATTCCTTCCGGTAGCACATCAGAGACCAACTAAGTTTGTTCTTGGTATGAGTTTTCGTGTGCATGCACACTTCTTCAGATACACTGAAACAGAAGTCACCAGACTCTTATATATAGTGAGGGAGTGGGGAGGGGTATTACTCAGAAGGGTGGTGGGAATGGGTGATTGGCTGATAGGTGTGGAAAACCTGTTGACGGCTGTTAACGACTGCAATTAGTGCTACTGGAAGGAATTTTTTATTATTATTATTTTGTTTTGACTATGGCAGACCAACACGGCTACCTACCTGTAACTGGGTTAGGTTGGAGTTGGTGCCCTGGCAGTTCAACTAATGCTGATCTCTCTCTCTCTCTCTCATTCACACACACACACACACACACACACACAGGCATAGCAAGGGGGGCGGGGGGCAGGCTGCCCCGGGTCCCATAATGGAGGTGGTGACAAATTATCCAGGAACAATTTTTTTTAAAAAAATTGAAAATGCCTGCTCCGAAGGTCTTATCTTACTATACTAGGGATTATATAGCTATATATGAAATTTCATGCATATCAGTTAATATCTTGACCCTCCTCCACCAAAATAGCTGTTCACTTGGCTGTTTTCCTATGTCATGAAGGCTGAAATTTCAGTTCAGAGAACACTTACTGTTCCCAACCCTAACCCTGTGGAAAGCCATCTAATTAGACTTTAATTTGATTTTGAGATGTTTTTAGGAGGTAATTTAATTATTGTTTGATTTTATACCAATGTTATGTATCTGATGTTAGCCACCCTGAGCCCGACTTTGGCCGGGGAGGGTGGGATATAAATAAAAGTTTTTATTATTATTACTTGTTATTATTCCTTTGTAAGAAAATATGAAATAACTGAAAACCACTTTTGTGGGGGGGGATCAATGGGGGGGGGGTTGTCAAGAAATTTTCCGCACCCATGCCTGGAGGGGGGGGGTTGACAAAAAAGAAATTTGCCCCTGGGTACCAATTTACCTTGCTACGCCCCTGCACACACACACACACACATGACTTTGGTCACCTTCATCCTATTTGATTGAGTTGCATCACAGCTTTCTCCAGTGACATCAGAGCTTCTGTGTATTCCGTGATGGTGATGGAATATTACCCTAAGAAGAAGTCTTGTTTAGCAATTCTCTCCCGCCCCCCGCCCCCAGCTGTTTGGTTTTCTATCAGGATCCAATAATGCCTGAGTTCCTTTGCACTCAGCTTTGTTCTCCAAAACACAAGGATGGAAGCCTTTTGATAAGGAAGGTCACTGAAAGCCAGAACTTTAATACTTGCTTCAGAACAAATGTTCCCAAAGCAGGAACATGATGAGGTCTCGATTGCAATGAGAGCAGGGAGCTGATTTCAGTAAGGATGGAGAAACCCAATCACTGTTTGATTTGTATTTGCACCTGGACTGCTTTTGAATGCCAGCTTGGCATGCACAAGCCTGACTACCTAAGGATATCAATCCTGCAGCAACTGGGCCCCTTCTTGCTGCAGCATATCTGCCAAATACTTAGGAAGGATGCTGTTCCTGTTGGGTTAGCAGGCTTTGGGGGGCATTTCCAGCCTATGTAATAAACTGGGCTTGTAGCTGCACTCTGTCAGGAACCTGGTAGCCAACAGTCAGTGGTCCATCTGGTTGTGCAGAACCAAGTCAACTGATTCCACTTAGTCAAGTCCATAATAGCTTCCCTTTTCAAAAGAAGGAAATTGAGGAAAGGGACTATAGCTCAGCGGTAGAGCCATTTTTGTTGTTTAGTCGTCTTAGTCATGTTCGACTCTCCATGACCCCATGAAGCAGACCATGCCTTGGAAACTCTCACTTTCTTCTCAAAGCTTCTCCTTTTTCATGTCCATGGAGTTTTCTTGGCAAAATACTGGAGTGGTTTGCCAGTTCCTTCTCCAGGTGGATCACATTTAGTCTAAGCTCTCAGCTATGACCTGTCCATCTTAGGTGGTCCTGCAGGGCATAGCTCATAGCTGCTTGCAGTTATTCAAGCCCCTTCTCCATGACAAGACAGTGATCCATGAAGGGGTAGAGCAAATTAAAAAGGTAAAGGGACCCCTGACCACTAGGTCCAGTCGTGTCCAACTGGGGTTGCGGCGTTCATCTCGTGTTACTGGCCAAGGGAGCCGGTGTACAGCTTCCGGGTTATGTGGCCAGCATGACAAAGCCACTTCTGGCAAACCAAAGCAGCGCACGGAAACGCTGTTTACCTTCCTGCCAGAGTGGTACCTATTTATCTACTTGCACTTTGACGTGCTTTTGAACCGCTAGGTGGGCAGGAGCTGGGACCGAGCAACAGGAGTTCACCCCATCGCGGGGATTCGAACCGCCAGCCTTCTGATCAGCAAGCCCTGGGCTCTGTGATTTAACCCACAGTGCTATCCGCGTCCCAGAGCAAATTAGTTGCACACAAATTAGTTGCACATAGGCTATCAACAGCTATTAGCCGGTATGGCTTTACTGCATCCCCTGTCAGAGGCAGTAGGCATCTGAATTCCAGCTGCTGGAAAACGCAGGGGGATTGAGGGTGTTGTTGCATTCAGGTCCTGCTTGTGGACATCTGGTTGGCCACTCTGAGAACAGGATGATGGACTAGATGGGCCATTGGCCTGATCCACCAGGCTTTTCTTCTGTCCTCATAGGTCTCACCTCTGTGATTTTATCAAATGCCCTATAAAGGCTCCTTAAGTCAGTGGCAAGCACCTTATTGTGTGGCTGTTAATTCTGTAAAAATAGTATGAAGCTTGAGTGAAGGGAAAAGGAAGAGGAGGGCGATCAGTTCTTCAAGGCCAGAATGAAACTGTGTGCTATAAGCATTTATATCCAGTTGGGGCCAGGCTGGTCTTCTCTTGCTTGTGCTCCTGTTTGAACAGAAGCTGATGACTCTTGCACCTTTGGCCAAATCTGTCTCTAGTTGGGAATCTCATCACTGGAGAACAAATCCCTGTGATTTTAAAATGAGTTTGGGTTTCTAGTATTTATGGGCCAGGAGGCCTGATTCCTGGTGCTTAAGATCAGTGATACCACCCAACTGTTGTATAGCTGAAAATATGTGAATTGTTTTTTTCCACCACTATGTCCTGCTATAACCCGTGATTCTACCAGTTCTCTTGTGTGCATTAGCAGTTTGCTTGGATGACTATGGTGTTGTAGGTGAACAACACCTGGATGGGCAAACATTCCCCAAACCTGGTCTGCACAGACCATCACAGGTTATTTTGTGCTTTTAGACAGGGGGTTTCCCCCAGCAATCCCCTGAGTATGCCAAAGATTGAACCTGAGACTCTCGGCATACAAACTATGGTTCGTGTGCTCACTACTGAACTACAGCCTTGGGTAGATGTCATTTGGAAGTCACCTTCATTTGCTGCAACACTTCCATCATGCTCAATTACTCTTCATGCACCTTGACGCCATTAGTGCTCTGAAAAATTTCTGGCAGGCTTCCTGTTCCTAATACACTGAAATTCTCATTGTTGTGTTTTGTGCCGCTTTCGAGCTGCTCTGCAAAATCTTTCTTTTCCCTGCCTTATTAGGTTCTTATAATTAACATGCTGGAATCCTCAGTCTCTTTCGGTTCTGCTCATTGGGATTACAATTCCTTCTTTATAAAATAAGCCCCTTTTTGCCTTTAATATCTTCTTTAACATTGCTTTAGCAAATGCTGAGATTCCATCTTCCCCCACCCCAAATTCTCTTGAGTTTTAATTGAGATTTATAGTTATGCAGAGCTCCTGATGCTGCATTTTAAAAACAGTGCCATGTTTTAGCATTTTTATTTTGCTCGCGACCCTTCTGATATCCCACCCCCCCCCCCAGCCCAGTAATATTTTCATTTGTGAATTGTTGCCCTTTGTGGGATTGAGCATTGCAGAGTAGAGATTTCTAGCCTGTGACTCCCTAGATGTTGCTAGACTACATCTTCCATAATTCCTGAGTCTCTTGGCCATGCTGACTGGGACTGATGAGAGTTGGAGACCAATAACATATGGAGGGCCAAAGGTTCCCAGCCTCCGACCCAGAGGGATAATCTAAATGGGGCACCAGCAACTCTTATCCCAACATACCCTCCAACAACCCAGTGATCAAAATAAGGATGATTGGTTTTTTTGGCCCCAAGCTCTCACGGGAACCAGCTGATTTGCATGAGACAAAAAAAGAGAGAGCATATTTTGGTCTGGTCCTGTGGCATGAGCCATCTGATTCACATGAGAATTATGGGGTATCCCACTCAAATTAGGACAGCTGAGGGGTATGCAACAATGGAGGAAGAATACAGCCATCACGCTTAGTAACCAATGCTAGCCTTAACTTCCACTAATTTGTCTAATTCTCTTTTAAAGCCATCCAATTGGTGGCCACCATTTGCCTCTTGCAGGAGCAAATCCCATAGTTAAATGATGTGCTGCATGAAGAAGTGCTTTCTTTTATCTTTAGCTGAGATTCCTGCATTGCAGGGGGTTGGACTAGATGGCCCTTGAGTCCCTTCCAACTCTGTGATTCTATGATCTGTCCATAAATTTGAGGGATATAAGAGAGGGAGGAAAACCTTTCCCTGTTCACTTTCTCTGTTCCATGCATTCCTCTTATCATAGTCACCTCTTGCATATCTGTAAAAAGGTAAAGGTAAAGGAGCCCTGACAGTTAGGTCCAGTCACAGACAACTCTGGGGTTGTGGCGCTCATCTCGTTTTACAAGCTGAGGGAGCCGGTGTTTGTCCGCAGACAGTTTTTCCGAGTCATGTGGCCAGCATGTCTAAGCCGCTTCTGGTGCAACAGAACACCAAAACCAGAGCAGCGCACAGAAACGCCGTTTACCTTCCCACCGGAGCGGTCCCTATTTATCTACTTGCACTTTGGCGTGCTTTCGAACTGCTAGGTTGGCAGGAGCTGGGACCGAGCAACGGGAGCTCACCCTGTTGCGGGGATCTGAACCGCCGACCTTCCAATCAGCAAGCCCAAGAGGCTCAGTGGTTTAGACCACAGTGCCACCCGTGTTCCATTGCTTATCTGTACTCTCAACTAAAAAAGCCTCCAAATGCTGTAACATTTCCTCATAGGGGGATGTTAGAACAAAGGGAGCTGCCTTGTACCAAACCAGCCCAATGCTCCATCTAACTCAGTACTGTTTACCCTGACTGGTAGTGGTACCCCAGGGTTTCAGGTTCTACATGAAGATGCCTGGGACTAAACCAGGTGACTTATGCATGCAAAGCCAATGTTCTGAGCTGCACCACTGAGCTGCAGTTCATAATATTCCAGATGGAAAACCAGCAGAAACGGATGATGGAGCATAAGGAGAGCACTGCTGAATCAACCCCAAAGGTCCACCCTGTTTCCTATAGTAGCCAGCTAGCCACTTCTGGAAAGCCCCATCGGCAGTGCATGAAGGCAGTTCTCTGGATTCCCTGAAGGCTGGTGCCCATTGGTGCTGGTAGAGTGGAAGATGGGAAAATGAAAATTAGGTGGAGCCAGAGCCAATGATAGGCAGAACCAACTAATTCTACCTTTGTCCCTATCCTCCTCCCAGCTGAGTTCTGCAGGGGCAGCGCTAAGGCAGATGAGGAAGCTGTCAGGCAGTCCTGTCACCCCCTGGACTAAAGGTAAAGGGACCCCTGACCATTAGGTCCAGTTGTGTCCGACTCTGGGGTTGCGGCGCTCATCTCACGTTACTGGCCGAGGGAGCCGGCGTACAGCTTCCGGGTCATGTGGCCAGCATGACTAAGCCGCTTCTGGCAAACCAGAGCAGTGCACGGAAACGCCATTTACCTTCCCGCCAGAGTGGTACCTATTTATCTACTTGCACTTTTGATGTGCTTTTGAACTGCTAGGTGGGCAGGATCTGGGACTGAGCAACGGGAGCTCACCCCGTTGCGGGGATTTGAACCGCCGGCCTTCTGATCAGCAGGTATGAGCTGGCTGAGGCCAAACTGAGGTTGGTAGGGCAGTGCCTGATTCTTCCTAACAGATCAACCTCCCTAGGGTATACTGCAACATCACCATCACTAATGGATTTACCCTCTGTGAATTTATCTGATTCCCCCTTAAGAGCCATCTCAGCTTGCAGCCATTGTTGCAAAGTTCCACAGTTTATTTGATTTGTTTAGTGGGAGGAAGTAAAAGAGATACATACATATGCACGTGTGTGCCCTCCTGAATACTTTTATTCATTTTGATTTAGAGCAGACGGTTGGCATCTAATGACAAAGTTCTCTGGGTTTCTCTTCAGCGCTGATGTCTTTACAGAGCACTCCGGGTGAAAGTGCAGGGGACTGGAGCTGCGGCATCCTTTGTGCTATATTCCTTCCCAGCCCCATGGGTGAATAACATTGACTTGGCTCCAGTCCCCTATATTGGCACCGAACCATAATAATGTCATTTTAGATTTCAGACACAGTATGGGCAGGCCACTTAGCTGTGATCAAAACACAACACAGGAGACCTGTCCTTTGATACAATAGTCATTAAAAAATAACATTTTTTTGAGCCAAACTCTTTGTTTCCACTAGATCAGCACCCAATCTCTCTAGATCAGGCATGTCCAACAGGTAGATAGTGATCTACCGGTAGATCACTGGACGTCTGTGGTAGATCACCGGCTCCCTCCAAAGAAGCTGAAAAACTTCGGCTCCCCTAAAAAAGTGTCAACATCTTTGCCCTACAACCCTAGAATGACCTGAACCACCAAAAACAGGGCTTTCCTTCCTAAAAAAAAAAAAAAGGCTCAACATCGCTTTCCTCTTCCCTAAAGCTCAACAACTTTGACCCGAACTCCCCAAAAGGGGTAGATCACTGCCAGTTTTTAACTCTGTGAGTAGATCACAGTCTCTTGGAAGCTGGCCACCCCTGCTCTAGGTGATGGACTTTGCTTTGTTCTAAAGCTCTGTCCTGCTCTGACTCAGACAATTTGTTGCCTTGTGTTAATTCGCATAAGCCCCCTGACTGTAGGCTTCTGGGATTCTTCTAATCCTTCCTAATAACTTCCAAACTTGCTGGTCTTTAGCGCCTCACTTGCTCTGAGCCCTGCAGGGTGTGTCTTCCTTTCTTTTGAACCAGGCTGTATTATTGACTCCTTTCAGCTTCTTCTCTGTCTAGGTGCTTGCCTACATAGCCAGCTACTTCCTCCTAGCATGAGAGTTAACTGGATTCGAGAGACAGGGAGAAAGAGATCTTGCATGAAGAGACCGGAATAAACAGGCAAGACACATGGCCTGGGTTTAAATTAAGCATTGTTTTCTGTTCACCCCCGCGTTCGTGACATGTGACACCATTCCTGCATTTTGTCTTCTGCCAAAAACTACATTTTTTTGTCTCACAGCCCACTGTAGCAAACTTACATAACTTATGTAATTTAAAAATTATATGAATTACATTGTTGTTAATGTCATTGCCATATGTTCTTTTTCCAGGACACCGTTCACCTGAAAAGTGCCTCAGCATTTTCACTGTCTGTGCCAGCCTATTCCCTTTCCTGGTAAAACCCGCCAAGTAATCAAGTCAGCTAACCAATTTATTCAGATTCCACCTCTAACTCCTCCTGCCCAGATCAACAACATGTAGGCGAAAACATCCCCTCTACAGGCCAATTGCAAATGAGGTTAAGAAAAAGATCCTGCTTAGCTCTATCATGGTGAGCAGCTAATCCCACTGTCAGAGGCAGGTGCCAGGGTCAGGTAAATAATAACTCACAAGGCGTCAGCTAAATGAATTATTTATTCAAAAAAACAAAACAGCTCAGGCCTAATGAGCCCAGTAACCCTCCCCAATAGATCTTGTCTCAGTGAGGCAGTTGCAAGGACTGAAAGTCCCCACCTTTTCACAGCACCCTAAGACTCCTTCTCCCCCTCCCAAACAACCTGAGACGTCTCCGCCTTGTCTGTCTTTGCTCTACCATCTTCATACCTCTGCGGGTTCTGGGAGACCAAGTGGGGAGCAGAGCTGGTCACAGCAGGAGAGGGAGACTCCCTGGCTTCTTCACCAGCCTGCCTCCACTCTGCCTCTTGACTCCCCTCTGCTTCTGCCTCTGCCTCTGGACTGCTCTCTGCCATAGCCCCTTCCTGCTCACTAAACCCTGTTACCTATTCAGCTTCCAACACTGCCTTCTCCCAGTCTGCTCCCTTTCCCCCTGCCATCATCTTTCCACCACCAATCCCCTGGCTCTGAGCCTTCTTCCCATGTGGGTCCCCCCCCCCACACACGCTCCTCTTCATCCAGCCAGTCCATGACACCCACACATAATATAGGGATGAAGGATTGGTCAGAAGCTGCGTAGAGGATAATATGGGCCTAGCTGCCTTATGAACCTTGCTGGCTCCTCCCCAGTACTGGCTCCCAAAGTGGTGTTGCATCAGAGAGTGGTGTAGTGGTTAAGAGCAGTGGACTCGTAATCTGGTGAACCGGGTTCGCTTCCCTGCTCCTCCACATGCAGCTGCTGGGTGACCTTGGGCTAGTCACACTTTTTGAAGTCTCTCAGCCCCACTCACCTCACAGAGTGTTTGTTGTGGGGGAGAAAGGGAAGGGAGACTGTTAGCCGCTTTGAGACTCCTTCGGGTAGTGATAAAGCGGGATATCAAATCCAAACTCTTCTTCTTCTTCTTGCCCTTCTTCCAGCCCCACCACAAAGGAGCTCCCACCACAACCTTCGAGGCTGGATGGTGGAGCAATGTGTTTATTTTTATTTACATAGCCATGGCCAAATAATATATATAGCCTTATTTTCCACAAATACATCTGTGCTCAAAACAATTCACATGTTGTTGTTGTTGTTGTTGTTGTTTTTAAAAAATCTAAATATAGTACTCCAGTAACAATGCCTAATAAAAATTATAATATCACCTCGATATAACACTTTTCAAAAGATCCATCAATTGTTTAAGATACAACAGCATTCAAGAGAGCGTGAAACGTGCCAATCGCTCAGGTAAAAATATCCAAGAATTTCACATTCAAAAGGAGTCCCGAAGAACACGAAACCCCGCACATACCCTAAGCAGAATAATAGAAACATTCCCCCCTCCCCCTCTTCCCCCTTCTTTTCTTCCTAACCTAACACTGTAGGTAACACTAATGTCTCACAACAAATGAAACTGATCTGTGGGAAATGCATCTTGAATAAAGAGACAATGCACGTATTTTTTGTAAACTAAGGAATCTTTAATAAAAATATATTTCAAAAAGGAGCCCCAAAGTTTATGTCCTTTGTAACCAGCAAGCATCCCCATACACATAAATGTATACATAACCGCAGATCTGTTTTTGCTAGAAACAACTCAAAATTAAACATTTAAATGAAAGCAAAATAGGGGAGGCACATGTCAAAATGCATTCAAATCCCTATAACTCAGGCTCTCAAGCATGATCATCTAAAATTGGTTGCAAATGGAAGGCAGCTGAAACCTAGAGCTGAGCTGATAGCTCTCTCTCTCTCTCTCTCTCTCTCTCTCTCTCTCTCTCTCGATAGAGCCTTTGTCTTAGATTTTGACCTTTGGAGGAGGGACAAATGACCCCCTAATGCTGCCATTATCTCTCCCAGCCCCACTACCTGAGCTCAGGTTTTAAGCATCTTGCACGGCAAGCTGGTAGAGTTATATACATATTTATCTGACACTGTGTCTCAAAATGGAGGCGTGAGCAGTCCTTGCATTAGTGCTACTGCCACTATGCTGAATGGTGCAAGAGGCCAACTGCTTGCAAATGAGGATGGGACTAGGGGTGGAGGGGAGCATATGGAGTGTGTTCAAAAGAGTGCCTGGACCTAGAGGCGTTTTCTTTCCTTCCTCTCCTTTGACCTCTCTTCTCTCTGCTTCTGCCATGCCTTGGGCAAAGTACAGCAGATGGCACTAACCAGCTCACCAGCTATGCCCCAGATGGTGAGACAGGTTCCTTGTCCCAAAAGCATCCCTTCTAGAATGCTAGGGAAGATGGGAGGGGAGAAATGGGAGGGGAGGATGGGAGAGAAGTTGCTAGCTATGTTCTTCAGAGTTCAATTTACCATTTGGTGCCATGTGTGTGAATAACAATTATTATTTTAATTTTTATTATTTTATTATTTGTACCCCGTGCATCTGACTGGATTGCCCCAGCCACTCTGGATGGATTCCAGCATATACAAAATCATAATAAAACATCAAACATTGGAAACTTCCCTATACAGGGTTGCCGTCAGATGTCTTCTAAAAGTTGTATAGTTACTGAATTTCTTGACATCTGGTGGGAGGGCGTTCCACAGGGTGTTCTGACCTTCTAAGTCGAGCAAATAGGAACACAGAGAAGTCGTCTGCTGACAAAATGAAATTGGTTGCTGACAGTAGGGATGGAGACCAGGAAATTCATGTGGGGTGAATTGGATATACTGGGGCAAATGCCAGATGAATTGTAATCTTGTGAATGATCTCTGCCAGGAGTTCCCCAGAAGGATACAACAGAGAAGCAGTGAGCATAACTGAAGACTTTGTATATCTGTGTATCTGAAGAAGTGTGCATGCACACGAAAGCTCATACCAATAACAAACTTAGTTGGTCTCTAAGGTGCTACTGGAATGATTTTTTAAATTTTTTATTTTGTGAAGACTTTGGATTTGCTATTTCTGGAGATAGGACTGTGGGGCTAGTTGGAAAATTAGGCATGGGGACCTGATTTATATGGCAGAATAAAACACATGTCAACATTCCGCATGTCTGGTTAGGCAAAAATGTGTAACCTAGACTCGAAGAGGTCAAAGGAGTGCATCCTTTGTGTGCAAAAGGCTCCAGGATCAATCCCAGGCCAAAAGAATCTCAAGTTCCAAGATGGAGAAAGACTCTGCTTGAGACTCTAGAGCAGCCATTCCAAAACTTGGATCCCCAGATGTTGTTGGAATACAATTCCCATCATCCATAGCCAGCAGGGGACGCAGTCAGGGATGATGGGAGTGAAAGTCCAACAACATCTGAGAACCCAAGTTTTAGAAAGGCTGCTCTAGAGAGCTAGGCTACTGTTGGTAGAATAGACAAAATTGGGTTAAATGGGCCAATGATCTGAATTAGCATAGGGCACTAGGGCAGCTTCCCACATCTCATTTTGTTGTTATTGGCACCTGCCTGTTGAGAGACAATTGAGTCCATCTTCGGGCAAGGGCTTGTGGTGAAGTCAAACTGAAATGGACGGTCGACGGGGCGGATGTTCGCGAAGGTATTACTGTATTATTATTTGAAGGGTGGAGAGGTGAGTCCTTTGTTCGAAAGCCTGTCTGGAAGGAAGCTGTTTAAAAACAAGAGTCATGAAGATGGGGGTAGGGGGGGCTCAGATTTGACCATCACATGTGAGCACCGGACTGAGCAGTCTCACAGGCAGTGCATTTTCTGGGGGTACTCAAGGTTATGCACTGCTGGCAGCTCCCCCCCCCCAAGAAAAGCACTAGTTAAAAGTGTGGCACTTACTGCAACAACTTCATGGTGAGTACTGCCACCTCTTTTTCTAGAAGAAAAGCACTGCTCAATAGGTTACCTGGCCCCAGTCTCCCCCAGTGTGGTGAGATGTACCTACATTTAAAAATTTAAATCAGAGTCATTATTTCTACATTTGCATGCATTCATTAAATAAATGCACATAAATTAGCATGTGGGATTTTTATGCAAATCTGTGTTCTCGTTCATCCTCTTTTTGATGAAGAAATGGCTACCCTGGTCACAGTCAATGGTCCTCGGTGGGCCATAATTCTTATGGTTGTAGCCTGCTGAGACTCCGGATTTAGAAACACTGTTCAATAGCCTGTTCAACTTCCCCCCTGCTGACTCATCAGCACTACTGTATTGTCTTCCCTTTCAGCTCCCTTTCTGGGATGCTGCCTCTGGCTTCCTCCCAGGAAGTGTTTGAAGCAGAGATGTGACAGTCCAGACTACAATTCCCATCACTACCGGCCTTTGGCTGTGCTGGCTGGGGCTGAGAGGCATTGGAAGTCCAACATCTAAAGGGCTGCGTGGCGCGTCAGACCCAAAATCTGCCTAGACCAGCATCCTGCTTCCCACTGTGGCTGACCAGTTACCCGTGGGAAGCCTCCAAACAAAACCAGAGTAATTGTTGTTCCCCAGCTTGCAACAGAACATTGCATTTGATCGTGTGCATTCCCCACTGCAGTCTGAAGTGGTACGGTCCAGGCACAGGATTCCTCCCTCCTGTCACTCTGGATTTGTGAATGAATCCCAGCCCTCTCTCATCCACAGCTGTGCTGTAATTTTAGTAAACAGAGGGTATCTTATGATCCAATTATGTGAGCAAATCCAGTAGGAAACATTATGGGAATTCAGAAGCACTTCTGCGTGGGGGTGGGGTAACTGTCTGTGGACAAACGCTGGCTCCCATGGCCTGAAGCGAGATGAGCACCGCACCCCATAGTCACCTTTGACTGGACTTTGACTGGTCTAGGGGTCCTTTACCTTTACCTTTTTACCTAGTCATTTTTGGTACAATCCTAAACATGTCAGAATTTTGTCTTATTGAATTCAACAGGGCTTACCTGCCAAAATATGTGGCTACAATCTGCTCTTGTGCTGCTTGCTGTCATTTTTATAGGGATGCGGATGGTGCTGTGATCTAAACCACCGAGCCTCTTGGGCTTGCCGATCAGAAGGTTGGAGGTTCAAATCAGCATGACGGGGTGAGCTCCCGTTGCTCAGCCCCAGCTCCTGCCAACCTAGCAGTTTGAAAGCACACCAGTGCAAGTAGATAAATAGGTACTACTGTGGTGGGAAGGTAAATGGCGTTTCCGTGCGCTCTGGTTTCCGTCACGGTGTTTCATCGTGCCAGAAGTGGTTTAGTCATGCTGGCCACATGACCTGGAAAGCTGTCTGTGGACAAACGCCGGCTCTCTTGGCCTGAAAGCGAGATGAGCGCCGCAATCCCATAGTTGCCTTTGACTGGACTTAACTGTCCAGGGGTCCTTTACCTTTACCTTTTTACCTACCGTATTTTCTGGCGTATAAGACGACTGGGCGTATAAGACGACCCCCAACTTTTCCAGTTAAAATATAGAGTTTGAGATATACTCGACCTTAGATTCTCCACCCGGCGTATAAGATGACCCCCGACTTTTGAGAAGATTTTCCTGGATTAAAAAGTAGTCTTATATGCCAGAATATACAGTAGTCATTTTTATGGGGTGTGCGTGTGCAGGACAATACCCCAAATAATCGTGCATACACAGGAATCCCCAAATTTCGGGTTGCATTGGTGGCAATCCACTATCTATTGCTTTAATTCAGGGGGTGCTTGTGTGCTGCGGTTTGGATGTTGCTGGACTCCTGACTCCCACCATCTGTGATATTACATGTTATTCCTGCATTGCAGGGGGTTGGACTGAATGACCCCTTGGGCTCTTTCCAATTATACGATTCTACGACCCTGTGATTCTGCTCCCAGGGAAGAGGGTTTAGGATTGCAGCCTGTGTCTCTTTTAGCCCAACGATTCTCTGGTGCTCTCCCACCATTCATTCATTCAGTCTCTTCTCTTCTCTTCTCTTCTCTTCTCTTCTCTTCTCTTCTCTTCTCTTCTCTTCTCTTCTCTTCTCTTCTCATTACATGTGCTGAACAAGGTCAGGGAAAGCTGAAACACAGAATGTATTTTCTCCCTGTCTATGGCCAGCGGCTGAGGAGCTGCCTGCATAATTGTGTCCGGGGGACAAGCAGCAGCTCAGAGACAGAGTGAGGGAACTTGACTGTTACTGGAAATCAGGGCAGCATCTGTGTGTGCCTTGCTAAATTCTATTTTTTTTTTTAAAATAAGAATACAAATGCCAAGGTAAGCTAAAATCTGCATGCGGAATGTATTCCACATATTAAGCAAAATGGCATATGGTGACTTCCTTTGCATAATTTATTTTGCTTTTGAATTTAGTTTTTTTATATATTATAATATTATATTATATTATATTATATTATATTATATTATATTATATTATATTATAAAGATTTGGGGACTCTTGAACAAGGGCCTAGCTTCTTCAAGGACACAAGAGGAAAGTGTAGGAATAAACGACCCTGGGGATGGGCAATTCCACTATGAGGAAAGGCCTGGAGTTTTTTGGTTTAGAAAAAAAGGTGAGTTGGGGAGAGACATGATTGAGGTGGTCAACCTGATTTATAACCACGGGGAAAAGGTTGCTGTGAGAAAAGGATGGTGGACCAGATGGGCCATTGGCCTGATCTAGCAGGCTCTTCTTAGAATAATAGAATTCTAGAGTTGGAAGGGACCCTGTGGATCATCTAGTCCAACCCCCTGCAATGCCGGAATATGCAGCTGTCCCGTATGGGGATCAAACCTGCAACCTTGTCATTATCAACATCATGTTCTAGTCAACTGAGTTATCTATTACAAAAAAGTTTCTCTATTATGCTTATTTCTTCTTACATGCATAGGATGTTGGACTTCAGACTTCAGTTACACCTGAAGTTTACAGCATGTTATTCCTTGAAGGATAACTACTTGAAAATGATTTACAGATGGTATTTAACTCGGAGTAGGCTTACTAAGATAAATAAGACTGAATCAGATAAGTTCTGGAGATGCAATGAAGTTGAGGGTACGTTCTTTCATATGTGGTCGACCTGTAAAAGGGTAAAAGAGTATTGGGAAATAATTCATAATGAATCGGAAAAAATGTTTAAAAACACTTTTAAAAAAAACAGAGTCCTTTTCGTTGGGGATAATTCAGATGGGAATTCCCAAGTGTCAAAAATATGCCACTACTGCGGCCCATGTTTTCTTAGCCCAAAAATGGGAAATGAGTGAAGTCCCAACTAAAGAAGAATGGCAGCTTAAACTGATGGAATATGCGCAGCTTGTGGACCTAACATATAGAATAAGAGAACAAGAAGAACATACGTTTAAAGGAGATCAGAAAATGTTTATTGAATATATGGGGGGGGGGACACGTGTACACTTGAAAAAGTTGGCAGCATTAAGATAAATTCAACATTGTAAACAAGTTTTGATGGATGTAATAATGGAATACCGAATGGTTTAGTTTATGTAAAATATGCAGGGATTTATGTTGTGCAAAATGAACCATGGAAAGAGAAGAAGGGAAGTCATTGATATTTTAAGATTGTTTAAATGAATATTCTAAATTGTAAAATAGAAAATTTAATTAAAAATTTATATAGATAGATAGAGAGATGACAGATAGATGCTGGACTAAATGAACCTTTCGATAGTCCCTGCAAGAACCATCGAAAGGTTCATTTAGAACCTGTATATAGCCCTGTGCTCTGGGAGTACTGAGGATGCTCCACATCTCAACACTAGAGCAATCTGATTCTTGTGCAAGAGGTCCCAGGTTCGATCCCCAGCACCTGTAGTGAGGACATGCTCCCTGCTTTGGGTGCAGTGGTTGCAGGGGCGGAGCAAGGTGGGGGCCGTGGGGACGGTGTGCCCTGTGCGTCATCTCCGAGGGGGGTGACATTCGGCGCACTGCCTGCCCACGGTGTTCCCCCCTTCCCCCTTCGTTTTGACAGTCCCACGCTCCCGGACTGCTGGAGGAGGCAGGTGAGCAAACAAGCGGAGGTTGTAGGGAACTGTGGACCCAAACCCTGGAATCCCCCCCAAAAAGCTCAACAATTTTGGCCAACCCTCCCCTAAAGAAAGATCAACAACTCCTGGCAATGACAATGGGTAGATCACAGGCAGTCTTTTATACTGTGAGTAGATCACAGTCTCTTGGGAGTCCAACTAGATTTCAATGGGGGGGTGGCAAGAATTTTTTTGCACCGGGTACCACCTGACCTTGCTATGCCACTGGGTGGTTGTGGGAGAGAACCGAAAGGCCATTGTCAGCCCAGTGTAGGCAATGCTGCTCCTCTCTCTCTCTCTCTCTCTCTCTCTCTCTCTCTCTCTCTCTGAATACTACATAAGCAAAACATCTCAAGTGTTGCAGTAGGAGTGAACTTCAGCTGTTTGAACACACCCAACTTCAAACACATCCCGGCACCCTTGATGGTGCCAATGACTTCGGGCAAGTAACTGATCAAAACGTACTGAAGTTTTAGAATGCAGCGGTGACACATAATGAGGATTGAACGTTCCATGGTGACCTAGAATGCTTGGATAATTGTAGAGCGCTGAAGCCAAAAGGCTTACACCTGCAGTTCCGCGGGCGCATGCAGAAGTCCCACGGACATCATCAGCAAAACAAACCAATTTGCTATTTATCATCCCCAAATGTACTTTTTAGACTAGCTTGCAGCACATGGAGACTTTTTAAATAATAATACAGGTAATTATTATAATGATAACAACCTAATGGAAAGCAGTAAGCAGCAGCAGCAGCAGCAACCCTACCCTTCCTCCAAGGTTGATTTTTCTAGAAAGCAGACTTTTTGTGGATAGGAAAGTGACCACAAAATGCACCAAAAAAATGTGGGGTGAATGACTGATTAATGGGAAGGTGTATTACCCAGCAAATCGAGATGAATGCTCCTCACGAACAAATCAGAACAAATGCTCAACAAATAATAATAATAAGCATTATTATTATTATTATTATTATTATTATTATTATTATTATTATTATTTTATTTGTACCCCGCCCACTCTGGGCGGCTTCCAACAAATATTAAAATACATTAAAATGCCACAGACGGCACATTTTCTATGCTTTGCATAAGAAGTTTTGCCCAAGCGAATCAGGATAAATGCTGTAAGAGCCCTTACTCTAGAATCAAGGGGGTTTCTAAACAGTGGTTCATGAGCTTCATTCAGGTGATTCACATTGTGTCTGTGGATCTGTGGTTGAATATGGGAAATGGAACATCCGTTGCATTAAATACACATGTATTCATGCAATTCAAATGGTAATAATATGATAAAAGATAGGATGAAAGAAAGAAAATATGATAAAAGATAGGATGAAAGAAAGAAAAGAAAAAGAGTTTAAAATGCATTTAAAACCATACAACATCTAGCATAGTGCATTACAATTGCTACAACAGGCAGAAAAAAAATGTTAAGTGGTTCAGTAATTTTCAAGTGGTTGGGGATTTTAAAAAGTTGGGGAACCACTAATGTAGAAGCAAATTAATAGCACAGGCTGTTGTAAGGGGCACCAAGTTTGGAGGTCACAATTTCCTACCCTGTATTATTTTGCATTACAGTAGTTCAAATTAATGCATTTACCTACAGTAATAGCAGAACGTGCAAATCTGTACATATCTTGTCATTTAGTGTAATCTGCTCTGCTGTGTTTAGTGAATGAAACAGTTAAAACCATTTTGTTTTTTTACATTTATTTGTTAAAAGGACAAATTATGGTTGTAATTCTGTCCCACAATACAAAAAAAGTTATAGTCATTATTAACTGTAATCATATTTCACATTGGAATGGAGAAACTCAATGACAAACCTTTGGGAAAGGTGTACTGAAAGTAGTATAAGGAGCAATCTAAGTGAAAATGGATTTATCCACAAGGATGTCTAAAACAGTAAGAAGAGAACTGGATTATAAAGAACCTTGGCTTTATAATGCATAATACATAGGAGTTATTTATCAGGATATATTCTGGTGTGACATGGCTATGATTGATAACAAATCACATTTTAAAGGACTGAAAAGGAGACCCAAATTAATAGGAATAGGAACAGGAATAATTTATTATTGGCCAAGTACATTTTCCAACATACTTGGAATTTGTTTCGGCTACATTGCAATGTAAACATACAGACACTGTTCCTCTCACAATACAAAGAAGCAAAGAAACCCCACCCATAATTTACCTCCCCTTCAGCTATACAACTACAAATTTAACAATTTAATGGCACAAGGGAAAAAACTATTCTTGTGCCTGGCCGATTTTGTATATGAAGTCCTGTAGCGACGTCCAGATGGAAGTAAATCAAGCAGATGATGACCGGGATGTAAAGGATCTGCTACAATTCTCTCTGCTCTCTTCCTTTTATTTTAATTAGTTTATTTTAATTAGTTAAAATGCAAAAAATATATAATTTGTTTAATATTTTAAAATATCATTTCATTGATTTCCAATATATAACAATTACGTACAAAAAAAAGAGAGGAAATGATAAAAATAACAAAATCCCAACTTGCCTGCGTCCCCAATCCAGGACAGATCGATCTACCTTAGTTAAGTTTGCCAAAGTCCAGTGTGTGGTTTTGGTAGTTGCCATTCTACAGGATTGTCAGTAAAGTATTTTATAAAATGAATATTTTATAACTTTACAATTGTTTCTCCACTTAGAAGCTGCATTTCTTAAAGTGTATATAACGAGACAGGGTTGGCCTCTTCTGAAACGATGTTTGCTGCAACATACAAAAAAACAAGAATGATCATTTCTTATTTTGCTATCCCATGCTTCAGAGATGTCACACCATGTGAGCTTTTTGTCCTGATCACAGGTAGTAGAGCAGAGTTGGGGAAACTTTGGCTCTTGAAATGTTGCTGGATTGCAACTCCCATCATCCCTGCCTATTATTATTATTATTATTATTATTATTATTATTATTATTATTATTAGTATCCTGCTCATCTGACTGGGATGCCCCAGCCACTCTGGGCAGCTTCCAACAAATTTAAAAGCATAAGAAAACATCAAACATTTCAAACTTCCCTATACAGGGTTGCCTTCAGATGTCTTCTAAAAGTTGTATAGTTATTTAGCTCTTTGATATCTGATGGGAGGGCTTTCCACAGAGTGAATGCCACCACCGAGAAGGCCCTCTGCCTGGTTCCCTGTAGCCTCACTTCTCGCAGTGAAGGAACTGCCAGAAGACCCTCAGAACTGGACCTCAGTTTCCAGGCTGAGTGATGGGGGTGGAGACACTCCTTCAGGTATAATGGGCCGAGGTAACTAGAGCTCATGGGAGTTGGAGTCCAGCAACATCTGAAGAGCCATGGGTTCCCCACTACTGAACTAGAGACTACAAGTTGAGGTTCTCCGGATATCAAATTCTGAGACAGAATTCCTGCATTCCTACACATTGAAGCCGCACATCCCCTGCTTGGGATATGAGTTAATGTTCTGCTTTGGGACTAGGCTTCCAGAATAATATCCTGCAGAATACATGCAAGCAGTGAGCATGCCCACTGCTTACATGTGTTTAAAATAAATGTCCCAATGCCTTCGTTCGAAGCACAGGACATCCAGTGGAAGGGCAAAGCCCACAGATCTCCCACAGGAGTTGATGTTCCAAGCTGTCATCCTTAGGCATGTCAATGATGTACATGAAAAGGACTTACACGAGTTAAATGCACCGATCATACATAATACAAGCAGGTGGGGATGTAGGATGCAGAGCACAGAGAGAGCAGAAGCGAGTGACATTTACTGGGTTTTGGCTGTGCTTCCGCATGGAGGGCAGGCTTCCAGGGATCAAACTGGGGAAGAAGAACATTTGCCAAGAGGAAGGTGAAGGAGGTGGAAGAGGTAAATAGGGCAGAATGATGCCTTGTGTTTACACCCAGCTTCAGTTAGCAAAGAGTGCTCAGCGCAACTTGTAAATTGGTGAGCAGATCTGAATTAACCAGGATGCATTAACCTATTAAGGGTTTATCAGTGGCGCTGTGGTCTAAACCACCGAGCCTAGGGCTTGCCGATCGGAAGGTCGGCAGTTTGAATCCCCGCAACGGGGTGAGCTGCCGTTGTTTGGTCCCAGCTCCTGCCCACCTAGCAGTTTGAAAGCATGTCAAAGTGCAAGTAGATAAATAGGTACCGCTCCGGTGGGAAGGTAAACGGCGTTTCCATGCACTGCTCTGGTTCGCCAGAAGCGGCTTGTCATGCTGGCCACATGACCCGGAAGCTGTCTGTGGACAAACGCCGGCTCCCTCGGCCTATAGAGCAAGATGAGCGCACAACCCGAGTCGTCTGCGGCTGGACCTAATGGTCAGGGATGCCTTTACCTTTACCTTTTAGCACCTCCAGGCTCAGAAGTGCTGAATACCCCTTGGGGAGCAGCAAGAGTGGGAGAGGGCTGTTGCCTTCATGCCTTGCTTGTGAGCTTGCTGGTGGTACCTGATGGGCTACAACCAGAAGCAAGATCCTGTACAAGATGGAGCATTGGTCTTCTGTACTAGGACTCTCCTTGTGTTCTCCTACAATGCTGTAGCCAGACCCTAGATAAACATCAAGGTATGGATGGAGAAACCTGGAACCCTCCAGATTTTGTTGGGCTGGAAGTCCCATCATCCTTGTGCATTTGTCACCCCAGCCTGGGGCTGATGGGAGCTGGAGTCCAATAGCATGGGAGAGGTCCATAGGCACCCCTCACCCATGGCATTCTAAGGAGCTGCGTGGAATCCCAGTCATACCAAGAAGCCACAGAGCCCCATCCTGGCACACACACTAGAAGATGATGCAGTGCATACCGCAAGAAGAACCGATGCTCAGGAATTGTTTTGAGATTACCTAATAACCATTTGCACATTTCCTTGCCGTTTCCAGAAGGACTGTGGGCTACAGCAGAAGGGAGGGATACTGATAAAATGTCCTTGTACGATGCCCAGGGAGCTCTTAATGTCCTGGCAACAAACCTAGCAGAGTGATGCGATGTTGGCCCTGCCAGGACTGGGGGGAAATTAAATCCTGTAGCTGATCAGTGGCTACAATGCCAGCTGCTGCCATGATGAGTTGTCCAGGGCTTTGGGAATGCTGGAAGCTGTGTTACACCAAGTCAGACTATTTATCCATTTAGCCCACTAGGGCCCATAGTGGCTGGCAATAACCTGGGACTGAGTGCAGCCCTCCAGGACTCTTCAGAGGTGATGCCTCTCTCAGGTCTTCCCTTGCACCTACTTGAGTGTTTTTGCCTGGCTGGAATCTGTCATTGTACTCTGATAATGCCTCTTCCTTGTCTGGATGAAGGCTGCAGAGAGATGTGTGTGTCTGTACAAAGGTCAGATTTACATAAAACAAGAGCAAGCCTTCTGGGTCAGGCCAAAGGCCCATCTAGTCCAATGTCCTGTTCTCACAGTGGCCACCCTGAGCACAAGAGCTCTCCTCTCCTCTGGTTTTCAGCAACCGGTATTCAGAAGTGTTGCTGCCTCTGGCCATGGAGGCCAAACATGCCTATCATGCCTAGTGGCCATTGATAGCTGTCAGGATGCTGTCAGCGGCTCCCAGCTGGTTGCCCAGTAAAGTATAAAGACAAGGGAAAGTTTCTTACCGTCCTTTTTTATTTCAATCTTTACAGAGAGAGGCTATAGAACCCAGCCTATTGGATAATGACTTTGTCCCAAGTGAATCTCCACACCCCGTCTCTCCCACTTCCTCATTCATCATCATCATCATCATCATCATCATCATCATCATCATCATCATCTCCTCTACAGTTCCTGCTACATGCCCTCTGCCTTTGAGCTCTTTGCTCTCCTACTTTTAAGGCTTGCCGGGTTCTGGGAGATGGAGGGTCTGGGATGCTTTCTAATGACAACATGTGAGCTGGGTTTTGTTCCGGCTCTCCCATGATTTCCCAGCTTTTCCTCTCATCTGAGCTGTGTCCTCCCTCAACCCCCTGTTGTAAATCTATCCTGTCTTCCTCTTCCTCCTCCCTGGAAGGGTCAGGATGGGGAGGCGGTCTCCACCATTCCTCCTCTGCCCAGTCCCTGACAATAGCCTTCTCATCCATGAATTCAATCAATCAATAAAATTTATTCGACCGAATCATTGTCCATACAAAGATTAAAACGTCGAAACATCATCCGTGAATTTGTCCAGTCCCCTTTTAAAACCATCCAAGTTGGTGCCTATCACTGCCTCCCACAGGATCGAGTTTCATAATTTAATCCAGCAACGTGTGAAGTTGCTCTTTTGTCTGTCAATCAATCTTCCAACATTCAACTTTGTTGGAAATTGCTCTAGCCACTTTTGACTCTGGACTCAGCTATACATATGGTGTACATAATCTACTCCTTCCCCATTTTATCCACACAACAACCCTGTGAGGTTGGTTAGACTGAGAGGCAGTTTCTGGGCCAAGGTGACCCAGCAAACTCGTTCCTGAGTGGGGGATTTGAACTGTGGTTCCCCATGTCTGAGTCCAGAATTTGAATCTCTATACCACTTCACTGAATACAAGAAAGAAAGAAAGAAAAGAAAGAAAGAAAGAAAGAAAGAAAGAAAGAAAGAAAGAAAGAAAGAAAGAAAGAAAGAAAGCTTTGAAGATTTATTTTTTTAAGCATTCAGCAGGAATGCTCAGAAAAGCCCAGGTTGTTTCCAAGGGAAGCCGGGGGGGGGGGGGGGAGGGGGTTCACACCTCACTAATCCTAATATCTGTTTCAGTAAACACAATCTAATAACCGTGACAGTCCCAAAAGATTCTGCTCAGTCACCTTCGGCAGAGCGAAGACTGGGGGGCATTTTCTGTGTACAATCTGCGCTGAATCGATGAAAGGCAGAGAGAAAATGATTTGATGATATCAAACCACCGGCTCCCACCAAAGGGTGGCTGGGAAAGATGCAGAGAGCTAGGCTGTCTTTATGGAAGATGGAGAAGACAGCTAACTGGCCAAGAGCTCTGGTCCCAGGGATGCCAACTGGAGAGTGATAATAATCAGGACAACAGATCACTGGCAGACGCCCACAGATGTAGCATGCAAGAATTATAGGCAAGCTGAAAGGGCAGAAGGAGACCTGGGATGGTGCCAAGCGATGCCGTGAGTGTCGTCACCTTCAAATGTGTTTATTTTTAGTTGCATCCTTCCCTGCCTCAAATTGCATAGGACATCAGGGACTGGATCTCCCATTTTCTTTCTTCCCCTTTTCTCTGAAGGACAGCCATGGGGAGGAAGTGTTCCTCTCCCCTTCCATGCCATTTTCCTGAATCAACCCCCCACAACAGCTGCAAGTGATCCAATGGGGGAGGGGGGAAATGCAGCTCCTGTAATTTCATTCACACAAAGAAGGCAAAAAGGGGAGGCCGGAGATGCTTGGGGCCTGATTTGATCCCGACCCGGCCTCTGCTGCTCAGCCTGCTCTGGAATCTGGCAGCCACCCCATGGCTACTTTTCAATTCTGAAAAGTCATGAGGTCTAATCCTGGATACCCTGTATGACACAGAGCTTGGCACTATGCCGAATTGGGAAAGAAGAGGGCAGCTCTCTCTGTTCGATCTAGTGATCCTTGGCTGAGATTAAGGGAGTGAGTTCTGGGGCTCCGTGATGTAGCGTGGGTTGCCAGAGCCCAGGGCTGCATGGAGCAGGGCTGGGAGGGAAGGAAACAGACAGAGTAAGCATGTGCATCACCCAGAAGATTGCAGCCACAGAGATAAGCAAAGAAGAGTCATTCCTTTGTCTGGAAAGGTAACCCTGGTTTGCATGGAGAAGCCATTTTCACTGGAACCCAGCCATGGAAGCGCACAGCTGTATTGAGGCAGCACCAGTTGTTGGAAATTTCCACCCCTAAAATTTTTGCACCAGGCGCAACTGCACCTGGGTCCCCACCCCAATGCTACGCCACTGCTGAGACTGGAACAGCAGGAGGAGAGGGGAGGTCAGGGGGTTAGAAATAGGATCATAACCTGATTAAAGAAATTGTAATTTATTAATCGTGTGAGTTTTAGTCAATCAATTGAATTGAGGCTGCAATGCGCAGTTAGCTGGGATCAAATGCTACTGAACTCATTGTGGTTTACATCTAAGTAGGCATATATAGGATTGCCCTTTAAACCTGAATAAATTTGCATATGAGGGGGGAAAGTTAGAAAGAAAGGAGCTTCATTTTTAGAATTTCACCAACCTAGTTGTTGTTGTTGTTGTTGTTGTTGTTGTTGTTGCTGATGATGTTTGGACTATAACTCCCATCAGTACTTGCCAGCCTTGCTGATGGTAACAAATGCTGGGAATTGTAGTCCAAAGCATTTGGAGAGCACCAAGTTGACGAAGGTTGCCTTAGAGGATGTGCTACAAATGTGTCACATGCAGCAGCCATCATTTTTGCAAGAGGCAGCTTCCTTGCACAACGGCACAATGCTGCCAGCCAGCTGCAGCTCCACTCCTATCAGGCTTCAGGTAATCCAATCCCTCCCACGGTGGCAGTCAAGAAGTAGATAAACAAGAAGAGTTCTTACCAGTCTTTTATTCAATATTCACAGAGAGAGACGTAGCAATGCCATTTCTCTTAGATAATGGCGTTGCTCCGAGTAAAGTCCCACCCCCTTCGTCTCTCCTATTCTACGTCATCCCTGCATCGGCCGAGCTTTATGTTCTTCCACTCTGAGCTTTATGTTCTTCCACTCTCAATGCCCGCCTGGTCCTGGGGGAGGAGGGGTCAGGAATGCTTTCTAAAGACACTGAGTGTGTCAGCTGTCTCTCCCCTGGTGCTTCTTCTCCCTGGTGCTCCTCTCCCAATATTTCTCAGCTTCTCCCCTCTGCAGCCTCTGAACTATGACCTTCTGCAAACCACTGTTCTAAATCTATCCTGTCTCCCTCTTCTCTGGGAAGTGCAGGGAAGGCGAACTCCACCACTCCTCCTCAGACCATTCCCTGATAACTCCGGGGTCTTCCCATTTTGCCTCTGATGGCAAAACAGGCTGAACCTCCCTTGTGCAGGGCATTGGACTAGATGGCTATTGGAGTTCCTTACAACTCTACAATTGTATGATTTTCTAACTCTGGCCACATACCCATTGTAGGTTTGGCTAGAAATATAGGGGTCTAAAACAGTTGGTAGACTATCAAGACTCAAGTCCTAAAGCTCTGGTCATACAGTGGTGCCTCTGGTTACGTACATAATTCATTCCGGAGGTCCGTTCTTAACCTGAAACTGTTCTTAACCTGAAGCTCCACTTTATCTAATGGGGCATCCAGTTGCCGCTGCACCACCAGAGCACGATTTCTGTTCTTATCCTGAAGCAAAGTTCTTAACCTGAAGCGTTATTTTGTGGGAATGTTTTGGGATGCAGGAGAGGATATATTGTTTAAGATATCCTATTCCAACTTGTGTTTACAAGTCCCAGAAATTAGCAGAGTTCTCATTCCCCTTTAAACACACACACAGCGGAAAGCTTGCTCAGGTTCATTGAAACCTCTGTAATAAACGTCCTGGTATTTTCCGCATTAATCCCTCTCAAAATTAGACATTACACAGTCTTCTATAAAAGCATTAAAAGAGTTTACTCACAAGAAATCATCTGTTCACAATTGGATCCCAGACGGCAGACTTAAACTTAATGAAAGTTACATTTACTCAGGAGACCATTCCATAAGGGAAAACAGCTCCTTTGTGTTCTCTTGGCTGGAAGCCAAGAGAGCATCCTAGCGGTCTCACTTCTTTGAGAGTGTGGTCCAAAAGAGAAAGATGGAGACTGGTCCCTGTGGTTTTGTGTTAACCTGCCCAGGGGAGACCACACCCATCTCCAGTTACACAGAGGAAGTCCATCCCAGCCCAGGAGAAACAGCAAGTTCTGACTGGCTGGCCTAGAGTTCCCCTTCTATGTCCACTCTAGCAATGTTGTGTTTGACTGCTCCTGCATTTTACATCCCACATATTTCTGGGTTAGCAGAATATGTAACCTGAAGCGTCTGTAACCCGAGGTACCACTGTATTGACCTTCAGAATGCAATTCCATCTCGCCTGTTCCTCAGCAATGAGTGAAACATGTGTAATTGCCCTGCTGATGGCTTTACATAATAGACCACCTGAATGTTACTTTGACAGCCCCAGGCAAGAGTGCATGTTCAATTTCCCATAGGAAATAATCCTGCTAGTTCCAAGTCCATCCTCCTCATTTTCATATCCCTAATGATTCCCTTCATTTCTTTGAGCTGAAATGAATATGCAGAGCAACATTCAAATGGGATGAATTTCGCAGCCTTTTTGCATGGAGATAATTCAAATATAAGCCACGTTCGGGGAATTCGGGAATGCAAAGTTTTGTAAGAGAGTTGGAAAATACCACGTGCGGCTTTGTGGAGGGGGGGGGCTTTATGGTAGGTGCTTTGATGTGATGCCAGTGTTTAGGTCGCTGTGGCTCTTGCCATTGGACTTACGAATGGCAAGGAACTCACTTTTGATTGCTAAGCTAAGCTAACGCATTAAGAGCAGCTGGTGGTGGTTATTGTTCGAATTCAAACTCTAACATTCCCAAAGGTAATAAGCACTCTTTCCTGAAAGGCATGTGGGGTGGTGGTGGTTGGAAACCCACAAATCAGGACTGTAAAAGCTGTGGCCCTCCAGATGTTACTGTACAGCAACCCTTATCTACCACAACTCTTAGCTATGCTGACTGGTGCTGGTGCGATTTAAGATTTATCAGCATCTGGAGGGCCACAGACTCCCCCATTCTGGGTATAAATGCACAGATAGTGATGAATAATTCTCTGTGGCTCAACTTCATGGCCCCCCAAAGGTCAGTTTTATTGTGCACTCGTGACAATTTGTGCTTACAATGCCATCCGGCTGGTTAAGCGCGAGTCCCCTTTCTATACTTGTTGCACCTGCAAAGGTTTTAGGGGGGGACATGCGACTTCGTTTACAAGCTGTACGTGTCCTATAGCATGCGGCAGCCCCTAAGTTGTGGGATTCCTTTCCTGCAGAAGTGAGTGTGGCTTCTTGTCAGAGACTGGTCAGAAGAGGAGGAATGGTGGAGTCCGCCCCCCCCCCCCACCTGCACTTTCGGAGAAGAGGGAGACAGTATAGATTTAGAACAGTGGTTTGCAGAAGGTCACAGTTCAGAGGCTGCAGAGGGGAGAAGCTGGGAAATATTGGGGGATGAGCAGAAACAGGAAGAAGAAACATCAGGGGAGAGACTGCCGACAGGCTCAGTGTCTTTAGAAAGCATTCCTGACCCCTCCTCTCCCAGGACACAGCATGCATTGAAAGTAGTAGAACAGAAAGCTCAGAGGCAGATTACCTGGCACAGGGGTGACATAGAATAGAATACACAGAGGGGGACGGGACTTGGAGCAACACCATTATCTAAGAGAGATGGCATTTCTATGTCTCTGTGAATATTGAATAAAAGACTGGTAATAACTCTTCTTGTTTTTCTACTTCTTGGCTGCGACCTTGACAGCTTTCGGAAAATGCTGAAGACACACTTCTTTTCCCCAACCTTTGACACCTGAGATGCGTGTTTTCAGGGCCCACCCTATTCCTCTGAACGTACTCTGCACATTTTCAGTTTTGAAGTTTATATTATTGTAAGCCACCCGGGGACCTGCTGGTGAAGAGCAGGTAATAAATAGTGATGGTAGTGAAGATTTGCAAGGAGTCTCACCTTAATTGAAATATGAGGTAGTACAGGGGGTGATTTGTTTCCTTTTTCATCAATAATGGGGTTATTGGTTACTCCAGTTGGTTACTCCAGTCTTGGCAAGGTGTGGGAGTGGGGATAGAGAGGCAATATTTAAATCACTATGACACAGTAATGGTTATATTAATGTTATTTTTTTAACACTTAGTTCTGTCTCCTCCCACATTCTGTATCATATTCTACCATTTTCCTTTGAGAGCTTATACCCCATTCTTCAAAGCAAAAAGCTTCCGCAAGGCAGCTCACAATATTAAACTATTATAAATACAATTGAAAGCACTGAAAAAGATCAATATAGCAAATGAGACAATTAAAAAACAAAGCAGCCATCTAAAATAGGAGTCCAATAAAACAAAGCAGCTAAAAGGCCTTCAAAAATGTTAAGTTAAGGTTTCCAGCACAAGGAAGGGCACTTAGCAAATTGTTGTTGTTGTTGTTGTTGTTGTTGTTGTTGTTGTTTATATCCCACCATTTTCCCTGATGGGACTCAAAGCGACTTACAGGTAAAAACAAGACTCCCTAAAAACATAGGAAAAAAGCAATCATTTAAAAACAATTAAACATTAATAGAATTAAATGTATATACATATACAAAAATTGTTTAAAACAGATAAATAATTACAATAAAGACATCATGACACCAGCCCTTTCATTAAAAGAGATTTCCCAAAACCTGTTGGAACAAGATTTTCAGTTTTTGGTGGATGGACAAGAAGGCTGCCAGTCTAGCTTCTTTAAGGAAGGAGTTCCAGAGTCTGGGAGGTGCCACCACAAAGGACCTCTCTTGCGTTTCCATGGAGCAAATCTCCCTCTGATGGACAGAACCACCAGGGAGAAGGCCCTGGTGGAATCTACATACATATAAAAAAAACACTGTGGAATTTTTTTAATGTTTTGAAAAATACATTGAATTTGGCGTAGCTCACTGTCACCATCTAGCGTCACATTTGTATATTGCACTTTGCAACAATTTAAAACATTTTGTTTGCAGCTGTATAGCTGAGTCCCAGTGTGTGTGTGTGTGTGTGTGTGTGTGTGTGTGTGTGTGATCATTGAGCAAAACAATGCACCGTAAGAAGTCCAAATTGAGGCATGGCCAACTAAAATTTGCATCTGTGATCATCCAAGAAGTATTCTGGCTGGCTTCAGGCAAACATCTACCTCCAAGTCTAACTTTGGTCACAAAATATACACGTGGGCCTCCCCAACTCTCCCAGTATGCCAGTTGATAGCCCTGGGTTGGTTTCTATGGCACAGAAGTTAAACCTGGGTGTCATCACTTACAATATCCATGCTTTTGATTATTATTTTTAAATCACTACTTGCCACAAAACAGCCTCACAGTGACTTACAAATTCTCAAAATGTAAGCTGCTTAAGAAGCTTTAAAAATCAGGTACAGTGGTGCCCTGCTAGACGAAAATAATTCGTTCTATGAGTGTCTTCGTAGAGCGAATTTTTCGTCTAGTGAAGTGGCAATGCAGCGCAGAGGTTTTCACGCCCCCCCCCCCAAAAAAATCGTCTTGCGAGGCAGCCCCATTGACTTTTTCGTCTTGCAGGGCAGCCTTTCGCTAGCGAATGCCGTTCGTCTAGCAAGTTTTTCGTCTAGCGAGGCATTCGTCTAGCAGGGCACCACTGTATATAGAAGAATAATAGAGCAGAATACCTTTAAAGTTCTCATCCATCCACCCACCCATCCATCCATCCCCTGCAACATTTCTCCAATGAAAATAGGGACATCCTATTCAACAACAACAACAACAACAACAACAACAACAACATTTATACCCCACTCATCTGACTGGGTAGCCCCAGGCACTCTGGGGGGCTTCCAACATATATAAAAACATAATAAAACATTTAACATTTTTTTAAAAAAAAACTTCCCTGCCTTCAGATGTCTTCTAAAGGTTGTAAGTTACTTATCTCCTTGGCTTGGGGGGTCACATAACTCCACCCCCCACCCCAATTCCTCTGATGAAAATAGGGATGTGCTAAGGAAAAGTGGGACATTCAAGGATCAAATCAGAAACCGGGATGGCTACTGTAAATCCGGGACTGTCCCTGGAAAACAGGGGCACTTGGAGGGTTGGCCATCAATAACTGTAAAAAGGATAATAAATAACAAGATGATTATATATATATATATATATATATATATATATATATTAAAAGATGATCCCCAAAAATTGCCTTAAGAGAGAGTTCTTTTTGGATCATCTTTTAATTAATTAATTAATAACCTTTCATCTTGTTATTTATTATGTCTACGACAGACCAACACGGCTACCTACTTGAATCTGTAAAAAGGATAATTCTTACCCAGTGCAGTGATGGACATCATGAAAAGGTGGAGAACTGGATTTAAGACTGAAATAATGAGAAACTCTCCAAGGGCCTATCCATACTTACTCCTCCCCCCCCCTATTTTTTACCCTAGAGCTTTCTCTCTTCAGAACAAATGGCAATTTGGGATTGCTGTTTGCTGCAATTCAGCTTTAGAGAGCGGGTTTCCATGGAGCAAAAAAAGGGAGGGGGCTTGAAAATGAAATGGATGGGTTTCCTCCTGCCTGCTTTCAGCTGAGTGTCTCGCTTTTGTCTTGCCACCCTCTGGTTGCAAAAGACAATCTTCTCAAGCATCTGTGCTGAAGCAGGTCTGAAATTGCAACATGTATACCAAGGGAGCATGAGTCATTGCAAATGATAATGCTTCCAGTCTCATCAGACAGTGCCTGTACACACAGATCTCTGTTTAACCCACTGCCCTTCCTTGGCAACAAGTTTCCGAATTATCATATCCAGCCGTGCCTCTGAAACAGGCAACAGACACTATGGTGGGAATGGCCATTGGAAAAGATGCCTGGGAATTAAGAAGGGCCTGTTGGACCGAACCAATGGTCCATCTAGTCTCAGAGTGACAAACAGATGCCTCTGGGAAAGCTGCAGTCAGGACCCAAGAACCAAAACACTCAATATTTAGCCCTATTATCTGATACCCTTTTAAAGTGGGCACTCAGGCAATTGCATCTTTGACTTTTTGGCAATGGGTGCCCTCCTTACCCTTCCCAAAAGGGTGCATGTGTTTATACGAACATGCCTTGCTTTCTGTTGCTTTTATTATTGTTACAAAGTCCTCCTGAAAACTCTTCAGCATTTAGGACGATTTTCTGCTAATATATGCAATTTGGTATGCAATTTTGCCTAACATGCACAATTTTGCGAGGCATTTTCCCCCCAAATACAACGAGTGCTTGTATGTAGTTTTCTGATGCTCGCCTGACCCCACTGTGTGCCTTTTTGTGAAGCTGACTTCCATTGCATAATTAGAGAACTGTGGCTTTCAAAGGATAGCTGTATTTTCCGTCAGTGTATTGTTTTAGAAGGTGCAGATTAGGTTGGTTCATTGTTAAATCTGTGCAAAGAATCAAATCTCAGATCAGAGTTTGCCAGGAAAAGGGCTTTCTCGGTGCTGGCTCCCCAACTAACTCACTTCTAGTGTGTCTCCCCGATGACCTTGAAGTCATTTCCGTGACAAACAAAAGACCTCTGCATTGCATTTCCCCAGCCTTTTTCATCTGACCTGTTTATTTATCCCTGTTTGCTTTTATGCTACTTCACATTAGTTTTATCTCTACTGACTTCTGTTATGTTTTATTTATCCTCCCTCCCAAAAAAAATAATCAATTGCTTTTATTGTCATCTTGATTCCTTGTCAGCTGCCCTGGGAACTCGTTGAAGGCTGAGCGTAATTCCTTTAAATACATAAATAAATGACAGTTTATTGGCCAAGCTGATGGAGTGGGCTGTGCTGTTTCATCTCTCCCTCTGTTGCAGCCAGGTGGATTGGCTGCTAATAGATGGAAAACTAATCCCCACGCTTGCCATTTGCTCTGGAATCGCCACCCTCTCATTCACTCAGCTGCTATGCAGGATCTGTGTGATGTCCTTGTCAGATCATCTCTCCCCACTCTCATAATTGGGGACCATTCGGGACAGATAAAAGTGCGTCCTCCTTCACACAAGTGGCTTATTAGACTACAGAATCTGTTCCCATAAGAGGCAATGGCGGCCACCAGCTTGGATGGCTTCGAAAGAAGATCAGACAAGCTCACGGAAGAGAAAGCTATCGAAAGCCACTATCCACAATGGCTATGTTCCACCTCCACTGGCAGGAATCAGCATGCCTCTGGATGCCAGTCGCTGTGAATCATAAGCAGGCACACCATTGTTGGAGTCAAGTTCCTCTTGCAGGCTTTGCATAGGAATCTAGTTGGCCACCAGGATGCTAGGCAAGATGGGCCTTAGGCCTGATCCAGCAGAACTTTGTAAAAAAAAAGGGGGGTGTTTCTTATGCATTTTATTGCTCTCTGTGCTTTCATCCTGGTTCCCTGCCCCACCCCAAAAAACCTAAAAATAAAAATAAAAATCTCACCCTATCCAGTATGGAGAGGCAAAGTGTTGTTGGTGCTCTTTGAGGTTAAAGGTAAAGGTACCCCTGACCGTTAGGTCCAGTTGCAGACGACTCTGGGGTTGCGCGCTCATCTCCCTCTATAGGCCAAGGGAGCCAGCTGGGGCACCTCCTTCTCATGGCCGGTGAAGGAATGCCTGTACACTGGGCTGGCCGAGAGGGAGAGGAAGGGCAGTACCATTGCCCCGCCCCACCCTGCCTCTCCTCTGCTGGGCTCTGGTGCATGAAGGAGGTGCGGAGACAGCTCCACCAGGGGGAGCAACGCTTGCCCTTGCCCTGGGCACTGGCAACCTACGCTACGTCACTGGAGCTGTGCACTGGATCTGGTCATATTCCAGATCCCATTCTGGATCAGGATGATTTGAGTCGATCCTGAAATTTGGCCAGATTGGGTTCAACAGCCCTGGATCACCATGGATCAGATCTGGCCCATTTGGAGCGTTAGATGGGAAGGTGATCCGGTGGCAAGGAGAGGAGGAGGGAATTTTGGGGCAGCCTTTGTGTGCAACTCCTCCTCCTCCCCAGCCCCATGTTTAATTAGAGTTTAAAATCCAGATGAAAATTATGGTTGGGAAAGGGATAAGGAGAGGCACCTATCTACATGACTCTGCAGGACCCCTGAGTCAGTTTGGGTCCTGGATCTGGGTTGGGTTGGCTCCAGATAATCCCCAGTCAGACTGAGGCACCTCCCTGAATCAGACTGGACTGCTCATGCCCAGCCCTAGAATAGCCTCCTGGCAAGGAGTTCTGTGTAACCCAAAAGCTTGCTCATTGCTGCACTACCAGAACTTGAGCCAATTAACAATATCACCTGAACTACTTCGGTATTGTTTATCCTCTGGGGTGGGGGAGCATGGGAGGAGATACGCATCCAATCCATCCCTAGGCATAATTCTAAGCCAGGTACCAAACAATGGAAGAGGCTGGGTTGCCATGCTGTTATTCCCTCTCCGAATAGAGAAAGTGCCTGCATAAATATGCAGCCTGTTTGCAGATTGTCCTCCGCTTCTTCTTGGTGTGCTCAGAGCTCTCCCAACCGGATGAAAGCTTCTTGCCTTCAGCCTGTTTGCAATGCTGATCCTGGAAGTCTTCCTGCAGCACCAAGGAGATTTTCAGTGCCATTAATAGCTCTGTCGGCAAGTGCCCAGCAAGAATCAAGAGGCAGCTCTGAGAAAGGGGCTTCCTCCCAGTTCCTCCCACCCCATTCAAATCTTCCCTCTTCCTACGGGCAAATGCAGTTTCCCCACTTACCTCCCCGCATGTGAGCCAGTGTAATGTACTAATCTACTCAGCAATTTACACAGAGCTTTGTTACTGTTCTATGATTAGGAATAATCATAGCTCCAGCATACTGTTTAAGTATGTGAGTGGGTAATGCCTCTTAGAATCATAGAATCATGGAATTGTAGAGTTGGAAGGGACCCTGAGGGTCATCTAGTCCAACCCCCTGCAATTCAGGAATCTTTTGTCCAACATGGGGCTCAAACTGACGACCCAGAGATCAGGAGTCTCATGCTCTGCTGACGGAGGTATCCATCACTTGATCCTGATTGAAGTTCGAGCTTCAAAACATTCCTGAAGGCCTTTGGTGTTCTTTGTGTAGAAGGAAGATGTTTGCAACTTTAAAAATAAAAAAGTGGATATAAATACCTGTCACAGGAGGGGTAAGCAGGATCAGAGTTAGAAACATGAAGAGGCTCTTCCTCCTGCTACAGTCCTGATGAACAGCCCCCCGCCCTCCCCAGTGTGATAAATTCCAGGAAAGAAACTCTTACTGGAAACAATTGGGAATTTCCTCCCATGCCAAAAGCACTTGGGAGGGGGGGGGGCAATTTTCATCAGGGCTGTGGCAGGGAGAGGGGAGAACCTGGCTATTGCTGCTATGATGTGTGCTGAAGTGTATAAAATTGTGCATGGTATGTAGAAAATGGATAGAGATAAGCTTTTCTCAGTCTCTCTCGTAATATTAGAACCTGGGGACATCCAATGAATGGTGGAAGATTAGGGAAAGACAAAAGAGGAAGACTTCTTCACATAGCACATGCTTAAACTATGGTATTTGCTCCCGCAATATATAGAGATGGCAAAGGGCATAGCGTGGGTTGTCAGTGCCCGGGGCCACACGGATGGGTAACACGGATGGGTAAAAAAAAAGATAAGACAGCATGGAAATGCCGTTTACCTTCCCGCTGCAGCAGTACCTATTTATCTACTTGCACAGGTGTGCTTTTGAACTGCTAGGTTGGCAGGAGCTGAGACGGGGTAACGGGAGCTCACCCCATCACATGGAGGGAAACAGATGGACTATGCATGCACATTCAACTGCGTAATGACACCAACATCACCCAGGAGATTGCAGCCACAGAGATAAGAAAAGAAAAATCATTCCGTTGTCTGGAGATGTCACTTCCTGGTTCGCATGGAGAAGCTGTTTTCTATGGAGCCCGGCAACAGAAACACGCATTGTATTGAGGCAGCACTGGGTGTTGAAATTTTGCACCGCTAACAATTTTGCAGCCGGGGCAACCGCCCCTGTGCCCCCCCCCCCACAGTATGCCACTGGTGATGGCCACCAATTTGGATTGCTTTAAAAGAGGAGCAATCAAGCTCCTGGGGAATAAGCCCCCCAAATTCCTCAATGTTGCAGGCAGCAAACTTCTGGGAATCACAGACGGAAAAAGTGCTGTTGCACTCATGGTCTGCTTCTTCCCAGAAGCATCTAGTGATCCCTGTGAGAACAGGATATTGGACCAGGTGAGTCTTTGGACTGATCCAGCTGAGTTCTTCTTCTTTGTACCTCTGCATACCTTAAGACCCATCTGAGCATGCCTATACCTGGAGGTGGAAGTATAAATATATTTTCTCAGTAGCCCAGTTCTTCGCTCCAGTTCTGATGGCGCTCTACCCCCTATTAGGAGGAAGGATGTTTTAATTCAGGGGTGAGGATCCTTTTTCAGCCTGAAGGCCACGTTCCTTTCTGAACAACCTTCCAGAGGCCACATGCTGGAAGCAAAAGTGTGGCGTGTAATCAATGTGCATTTTACGTTTGTGCTATATAGACCCAGTTTCTGCACATGCATGCCCGCACATGCAGCAGGCAAGCCAGAAGCATCATCTGAGTTCAAGGACACATTTTAGACAGGCAAAAACAGCCAGGTAGGATGCTAAGCAGAGCTGGTGAGAGGTGTGGCCTGTGGAGAGGGGCTGGTGTCTGGAGAAAGCCCCAAAAGCCAGATACAGTGGTACCTCTGGTTAAGAACTTAATTCGTTCCGGAGGTCGGTTCTTAACCTGAAACCGTTCTTAACCTGAGGTACCACTTTAGCTAATGGGGCCTCCCGCTGCCGCTGCGCCACAAGCGCACGATTTCTGTTCTCATCCTGGGGCAAAGTTCTTAACCCCAGGTACTACTTCCGGGTTAGCGGAGTCTGTAACCCGAAGGGTTTGTAACCCAAGGCACCACTGTATTAATGCTCTGTACCTGATCCTATTTCCTTCTGCCTCTCGCTTGCAAATCACTCACCCTATTGTGTCCCTATTTCTGTCTTTGGGGGAGACCTTGTTAAAAAAGAAGGAGGAGGGCATTGTTCGCCTTGTCATTCCCTGGGGTTCAGCTCCCTCCCCACAGCCGCTAGAAGTTCAGTCGCAGAGTGGGGAGTGGATGCATCATCTCTAGTGTCAACGCATGCTGTGCCCAGACTGCCATTTCACACACTGCAGCTGCTGAGGTATATTTTGAGCTGTTGATCGTCTATTGTAGGCAATTATCTCCCCCCTCCCTCCTAGTCTATCTTTAACCAAGGGAATAAACACCCTCGTGGCTTCTGAATTGGTGAAAGACAAGCAACTGCAGAGCAAATGAATTCATCATGTGGAAAGTGGTGCAGAGCAGAACTGGGTGATCCAATGTTGTTGGACTACAACTCCCATCACTCCTCATCATTGGCCATGCTGGCTGGGGCTGATGGGAGTTGGAGTACAGCAACATCTGGAGGGCCAGAGCATCCCGATCCCCCTAGTAGACCCTATTGCAACATGTAACCATAGTGAGTGGCGGAGCTTCATGCTCTAGTACTGGGGGTGGGAAGCAGGCGGGGGCAGAGCTGGCACACATTTTGGGGGTGGGCACTGCCCGCAGGGGCATGGCACACATTCTGGGGGCGGGGGATGCCACCCACGGGGGTGTGGTGCTCGTTCTGGGGGCGTGGCACGCAGCACGGGTGGGGAGGCAGCCAAGATGGAACCCTACCGGGACCGCGCTGCCCGGGGTGCCCCGCCCCCTGCGCCCCGCCCTTCCTACGCCAGTGACCATAGTGGGAGTCATGAAGAAAGCCCCTGGGATCCATTTATGCATTTATGCAATTATTGCAATGGGCTCTGTATGGTATAACCTTAGCAAATGGTCCAGAGGGAGGCAGCAAGGATGCTAGTGGCTCTCACTCATGGGACCATATTACACACCTGTGCTGCAATGCCTGCATTGGTTGCCAATCTGTTCCTGGGTGCAATCCAAAGAGTAAATCTTTGTTGATCCTGATAAGTGGGCAGAGTGCTGTTGCACTTAGGTTCTGATTGTGGACTTCCCATAGTCATGTGGCTAGGGTGCAGGTGGCGCTGTGGTCTAAACCACTGAGCCTCTTGGGCTTGCTGATTGGAAAGTCGGCAGTTTGAGTCCATGCAACTGGGTGAGCTCCTGTTGTTCTCTCCCAGATCTGCCAACCTAGCAGTTGCCACACAGTGCAAGTAGCTCAATAGGTACCACTGCAGCGGGAAGGTAAATGACGTTTCCTTGTGCTCTGGTTTCCGTCACGGTGTCCCGTTGTGCCAGAAGCGGCTTAGTCATGCTGGCCACAAGACCCGGAAAGCTGTCTGTGGACAAACACTGGCTCCCTCGGCCTGAAAGCAAGATGAACGTCGCAACTCCATAGTTGCCTTTGACTGGACTTAACCGTCCAGGGGTCCTTTACCTTTACCTTTTACCTTACTTATGTGGCTGACAAATTTTGAGAACAATATGCTGGACTTAGATGGATCTTTTTGCCTAATGCGGTAGGGACCTCCTTACGTTGACTGACTTGATCTGCACCCCTTGGGTGAATGTGCTGATTTGAACACAATTGTCAAAAGGCACCGTCTTGAGCCCAACATTGATGGAGGGGCTCAGTGTCATGTCACACCTGTGATGTTGCATGCGCAACATGCGGCATGCGACATCGGGAGGAGGCTGAGCGCCTAGCCCAGCACACTGAGCCTGGCAGCAGACCAAACAAGTCTCCTTCCGGCCAGGCGTCTATACCGTTGTCCATCAGATAACACACTAGTCTGAATATTGTGGCACGGGTCTTGGCTCGAACAAAAATGTAACATAATACATTTACAAATGTGTATTTAAGTTAACAGAATGGTGTGCTTTGAGAGAAAATGTGTTTTTGTAGGGGGAAGTGCATTCAAAAATACATATTTAAATATTAAGTTTTATGCAAAGCTGTGGGAAGGAGTTGCAACTGACGGGCAAAGCATTTAGCAAAAGGTTCCAGGTTCAATCCTGGGCATTTCCAGGTAGGCAAAGACTCCTGGTCTGCCAGAACTAGATGGAACAATAGTCTAGATCGGTGTGAGGCAGGCTTCCTCTGCTCCTAAATAAAAATTTGCAGAATTATTTGGAAATGGGGCCAAAGGGACTTAGGAATGAATTTAGGGCAAATTGATATAGACTAAAAATAGACTGGCTCATCCATTCCTACTTTTGAAGCCCCAAATCCTGAGGGCTTTCTTCCTCTTCCAGCCTGCCTGCACATTAAGATCAAGTGAATAATTCCTCTCTGAATTCTACCTATGGTGGAAGCACAATTGTTTGGGGCGAGAGACAGGGTCTTCTCTGTGGTTGCACCAAAGTTATGAAGCCAAGAAGCTCAAGTGGCCCTCTCTCTGGCTGGCTTCTGCTTGTTAGTGAAGGGATTTCCTGCCCTGCTTCATTCTGACAGACATCTAGCCTGCCAGGTAAATAATGTTCTATGGTAGGAACGTCCAACAGGTAGATCATGATCTACCGGTAGATCACTGGACCTCTGTGGTAGATCACTGGCTTCCCCCAAAGAAGCTCAACTACTTTGGCTCCCCTAAAAACTCCTCAACATTTTAACCCTTCACCCCCCCAAAAAAAACAGGGCTTTCCTCCCACCTCAGAAAAGCTCAACAACTCTGACCTGAAGCCCTAAAAATTGGGCCTTCCTCCTTCCTAAGAAAATCTCAACAACTTTGACCTGAACCCCTAAAAAGAGGGTAGATCACTGCCAGTTTTTAACTCTGTGAGTAGATCGCAGTCCCTTCGCAGTTGGCCACCCCTGTTCTATGGGAAAGCTGTATTTCATCTGTTGTGCATGCCTTGGTAGAGCGTCTTGTCACATTTTTACTATGAGGTTGCGATTTTGAGTGCCATAGGTCACCTTGAATAATGCTTACACATTACAAACACAGGGTAAAAGGGAAAAAAATCAGTGGAAATGAAATGAATAAATAAATATTGGAAGTCACATTTGAATTATGAGCATGGTGGCAAACTGTCTCTGTGTTCCCATCTGCCATTTTGATCCAACAGGCCATTATGTTCCTTTGCCAATACACTAACTACCTCAATGGGTGGGTCATTTGCTATCAGTTTTCATTTGCAGCTAATGCAGTCATGCTACAACAGCATTCTGACTGGTTTCCGGTACATAAATGGGCCCAGTGGCCAAGCCAGAGCTGGGGAAACTGTCGGCAGCATTCACCCAACACACCACGTCAGAGAAAGTGGGACTTGCCCCGGAAGAATGGCAGACAAAATTAATGGACTATGCAAAATTAGACAAGATGACAGGAAGAGTTTGAAACCGACGGGACCAGGAATTCCTGAAAGATTGGACTAAATTTGAGAAATATTTGAAAGACAATTGTAAACAACAAATCACGCTAATAGGCCCACAATAAGTTTTGTAAGGTTAAATTTAGGAAATATTATGGAAATAATTTTGGATGGTAATAATCAATTGTTGTGATAAAAAGTAATAGTGAAGTTGGAAATACAATAAGAAATTTGAAAATTTGAAAATCCTGAGAAGCGGCTGAGAGAAGTCAAAAATATGTATAAGAGATGAATAAGAATGGATGTTTAAAAGAATGTATGAAAAAATTCAATAAAAATTATTATAAAAAAGAAAGAAAGTGGGACTTGCCCCCATCTCCTTCCGCACCCCCCCCCATTAGCGCTGGTGGTGGGGTCGGCAGAGCCCCCAGAGCATCAGGTGGTGGAAGGAAGAACTGTTCTGACAAGCTGGTATGCTCATGTAGACAAAGCCTTCGACATAACGCAACATTGAATTCCACGCTGTGTCCCTCCCAATGTTGTTCAACTCCAGCCATCATAGCCAATGGTCAAGGATGGTAGAAGCTGTGGTCCACCTGCATCTGGAGGGCACAGCTTCCCCCATCCCAGCCCTGAATGGTTTGGCGCCAGGATATTTGTAGGATCCAGATCACCTTCTGAAGACCTTGCCCAGGTACTCCCACCAAATGAGACAAGAGGGGTTGCACTCTTGATATTAGCACCCTGCTTGTGGAATGCCCTGCCCAGAGAGGCTCACCTGGCACCTTCATAGCGGTCTCTAGGGCACCTGGTGGAGATCTTTTTATTTCCCCAGGCTTTTCAAGCTGATGATTTTGGTTGCCGTTGTTTTGAAAGAATGTGTACTGTGTTGATTGTGGTTGGTTTGAAAGCTGGATTTCATCCTGCTGCTAGTTTAATCTTTCATTGCCTTTCTTAAGTGTAAAATATTTGTTTGTGGGCTGTTATATGCCTAATATAACTGAGAGCCAGTGTGGTGTAGTGGTTAAGAGCGGTGGACTCGTAATCTGGTGAACCGGGTTCGCTTCCCCGCTCCTCCGCATGCAGCTGCTGGGTGACCTTGGGCTAGTCACACTTCTCTGAGGTCTCTCAGCCCCACTCACCTCACAGAGTGTTGTGGGGGAGGAAGGGAAAGGAGAATGTTAGCCGCTTTGAGACTCCTTTGGGTAGTGATAAAGCGGGATATCAAATCCAAACTCTTCTTCTTCTTCTTCATATATGGAATTGTAAAATGAGGAGGAGGAGGAGGAGGAGGAGGATGTGGATGTGGTACCAGCAGAAGATCCCAGCCCTAAACTCTTATTTCATGGAATTCTTTTTATTATTGTTATTGTTATTAATTTATTAGTTTCATGACATTCTTGCAGGATCAGACAAAAGATCCAACCTTGATTCCCAAAGTAACCAAACAGAAGCTCCTGAAAGCATCTATACCGTCTGCAACCAGGTCCACCTTCCATAGCCACATCTCTGGGTGCCTGTTGCACAGCGCAGAGAAACCATGAATATTTATTAACCAAACAAAATGTGTAAGGACATAAGTAGGCATCCATTATTCAATATGACAAGGGCGGCTAAATGTGTTTGTGCTTGGAGACCTGACTGGTGAGCTGCCAAGCCCAGCAGTTTGTAGACTTCTCAATAGCTTTTGCCACCAAAGTGTTGCCATGCCCAGTACAGTGGTACCTCGGGTTGCGGACACAATCCGTTCTGGGGTGCCGTTTGCACCCCAAAAAGTCCGCAACCCGAGCGGCGATATCGCGCATGCCGGACCTGTGCAGAACATTTCTGCCGTGTTCATAACCCGCACCGTTCGCAACCCGCAGCAAACGCAACACAAGGTACGACTGTAGTTGAACCTGTCAAGGTGAGCTATTTGGGGCTTTTTCTGGCGAAGGTAGTGGTTGGAAGAGGCCCCAAATATTTCCTGACCACACTGGTGCTGCTTCCCCCCCACACACACACACACAAGTTCATTGCCATTGCTCCCCATGTTCTGTGGCATCAGGGCCCCCTTGGTTAGCACTGCTTCCTCCTTCACAGAGTGATCCCAGGGAGATCACATCAGGAATGTAGACTGCAGCCAGATTTGGCTTCACGCTGATATCACTAAGGACCAAGGGCGTTGATTTGAAAGGTGTTCATGCATCCCCAAATGCATACCCTCCAACTCTGGATGGCTTCCAACATATACAGAAACATCATAAAACATTAAAAATAAAATAAAAACTTCCCTATAATGGGCTGCCTTCAGATGTCTTCTGGAGGTGGCAGAACTACTTATCTCCTTGGCTCAGGGGTCAAATAACTCCATCTACTCCATCATTTCCCCTATGAAAATAGGGACATCCTAAGGAAAAGTGGGACATTCCAGGGTCAAATCAGTAACTGGGAGGGCTTGTATAAATCCAAGACTGTCCCAGGAAAATAGGGGCACTTGGAGGGTCTGCAAATGTGTTCACTGAATGTGTGGAGTGGAGCCAGATTGTGACCACTAGGCATGGCCCCTAGGAATGACATGCCCACCTGCCACACCTCCTTGTAGTTGCACGTTGGTGTCAGTGTCACAGGTCCCTGCATGCATCCATCAGTAAGTGTGTGAGGACCCTGAGGGTATGACAGGTAAGCACATACTGTACCTGTTAGGGGCAGAATGGGGAAGGTTCATTTTGAAAAGAGACTAGATCTAGTTTTGGTGAATCATATCCAAAAAGGAACTATGGGTGGATCTACATACAGGGGTAAGTTAAAAATTAAATCCTTACAACAACAACAACAAAAAACCTCTATGGAAAATCACATAGAAAAATAATTGTGCTCTCCAGCAGCACCCAATGTTGCATGTTTATAACGCATTTAAAACACTGGTGGGTTGTTGTTGTTGTTTTTTACTAATGTAGCTGAGTCCTAGGTCTGGGCTCAGGTGTGTTCCGTTACAAAGCAAGCTGGTTTACGTTCAAGTTACTGTTCGGACTAGGTTCATCCAAATGATTCGTGGCAAAAAATAATTAAATTTAAAATCAGCATTCAGAATTCTGCAAGCTGTTGTGTTGAGGTGAAAAATGTACTCTAAAAGACGAAGAGCCAGAAATCGCTCAGCGTTCAACCCCCAAATAGACTCAATGCATCTTCAGTTTATCAGGCAGTTATGAGACCTACTTGCAGGTGCCGTTCAGAGATTTTTGAATTAATTCAGTGAGCGCCATTCAACTGAACTAGTTCATTCCGAGCACTGGGCCAGCAGCAAAATCCCACTGCCTCCCACATCCCCAAGGCCTTTGGTGAACATGGGCGAGAGTCAAGGCCCCATGAGAGAGGACAATGTATCCAGTACCTATCATGAGAGTCAATATTCAAGAAATACTCAAGGCAATATCTCTCACACGTGGGGGAATCTCTCATCCCTAATCCCACTACCAGCACTGCTGCTGCCCACAGAGGAGGAGCTCCCAGTGCTTGTGAAAAAAATGCCTTCAAAAACTCTCTCTTTGGCTGAGCCCTAATCTTAAACCCCAAGACCTCTCCCCTCACTTCAAAACAAAAACACCAAAACCCTGTAAATTTTAAATACTGGCCGCAGTTCTACAGAAAACCAAATGCTTACTTATATAGCCAATTTGCTAAATAGGACTGCGCCTTTGGTTTCATTAAAAGCAGAATGCAGCCAAAAATATATCAGTTTTGGATTTTAGAAACTTTGGTGTGAATAACACCCTGAGCAGCCTGAATGAAGCCAGAGGAGCAGGAAGGAGAGTTCAGGCTGCAAAGCTTATTAAAATGGAAAGTAAAATACTACAGGCTGTTAATGCATTCTGGCTGGCCAGTGAGAGCTTGAGGGCAGGAGAGGGGGGGGGAGATAAAAGTCTTACTGGCTGCATAAGGGTTTCAGGGAGGATTTAAAGCCCCATTATTGGACTTCTTTTTATTTCCAGTGGTGGAGGACCGAATGAATGTCCCTTTTTGCTGTATTGGCTCTTCTGATCTTGGAAATGTGGAGCATGGGCTGGGCTGGGAAGTGGTTCCTAGTCTAAATAGAGGGTGTAGGTTTTTGTCTGCTTGTTGCTTTCCCCACTGTTCCATTCACCCCCCCCCCCACCCAGCCAGCTGTAATGCTCTGACATTGAACCCAGGGGCGTAGTGAGCTGCTTGGCTGCCAGGGGCGGCAGCAAGCCAAGCGGCACCTCCGGGGGCGGGGTGTCGCCTCTGCCTGGCCAGCGAGGAGGAGCATCATGCTTGTGGCTGGCGTGACGCCCCTCTTCGCTGGCCCGCCCGGCTCCGCCCAGGGAGCCCAGCGTCAAAAAAAGCCGCTGAAAAGGGGTGTCCTCGCTGGCCCGCCCCTCTCCATTCTCCGGCTCCGCTCAGGGAGCTTTTTTCACCACTGGCTGGAGGCACCAATCGCCCCGAGTGTCACCCCCTCAGGGCACTACCCAGGGTGGCACACACCCCGTCCCCTTGCTCTGCCCCTGATTGAACCTATTTCTGCAATCACTTTTCCTGGCCAGCAAGCATCTTGGTCACTTCATCCTCTAAAATGGATGGCTGGTTGGGCGTGTGGGTGCATGAATCGACAGATGCAGTGGCAGACTTTGGGCTTTAATATTTCAGCAGTGCCCTGTAGGACACCAAACCCCCTTGGCAAAAGTTTTTGGTTTTTTTTTAATAATAGGATGAATCGTTCTATTTGACATTTGGCTATCCTTATACAGCAGAGGATGCTTCCAACAATTCTCGTAATCAGGATGGGAAACCTTAGACCTGGGGGCATCATCCAACCCTTGGGACTCTCCCCAGGCTACACCCCACTCCCCATGTCTCATCCATCATTGTCCCTGTTCCACACCCTCCTATGTTTTTTTACATCAAAATATATTTACCGGTATGTATCTTGGTGATTTCCCATCCTTACATCTGTGATGGGCTAATTCTCTCTCCTCCCTGCTGCCTTTCCAACTTCTTAATATTATCTATTTACCTAAATCCTGTATTACAATCTTTCCTGTTTTCTTTCCATTGCTCATAAGTCAAAACCTGCTTGAGATTTTATTAGGCTGCATTGCGTTCTTATATAGACTGAAAAGGGCCCCCATTCTTCCACGTAGATTTCATCTTTCTGATTCCTTATTTTAGCAACGGCCGTATCGTAGCCAATGAGGTTAATCCAAGGTGTGATTATTGCTACAGTGGTACCTCGGGTTAAGAACTTAATTCGTTCTGGAGGTCCGTTCTTCACCTGAAACTGTTCTTAACCTGAGGTACAACTTTAGCTAATGGGGCCTCCCGCTGCCGCCGTGCCACTACAGCGCGATTTCTGTTCTGATCCTGAAGCAAAGTTCTTCACCCAAGGTACTATTTCTGGTTTAGCGGAGTCTGTAACCTGAAGCGCCTGTAACCTGAAGCGCCTGTAACCCAACGTACCACTGTAATTGGAAACTGCTCCACACCCTCCTTGAGCATTTCTTCCCGGCTGGAATGTGTCCTCGAATTCTGATCATGCCTTTTGCTTGCCTGGATGGAGACTAGAAAGGAGGGTGTAGAAATTGGCCTACTGTACAAGTTATTGCTCCACCCACTTTGCCTTCTTGCCCCACCTACCTTTGGCATGTGGCCCCTGGGAGGTAGACCAGAAGGGAATGTGGCCCTTGGGCTGGAAAAAGTTCCGCACCCCTGCTTTAAAGAGAAGCAAGTGTTCTCAGCCACATTCCTGCTCTGTGCCGCTGTAGAATTCCCCGTCTTACGTTTCTGTAATAAAACAGTCACAGAGCAATACGTTCCGTGGTAGCTGCTAAAGTGAAACCGCAATGAAAAATTAATGGAGAATGTACCTATAATATATATGCAGTGTACATTATGATTTTACCAAGCTGTTAGCTGCTTTATTAACAGCTTCCAATATTTCACAGATGGAAATAGGGAGATGTCTGAGACTCTTTCAGGGACCGGATCCAGAAGCTTGAGGCAGGGGTAAGAACAACACAGTATCTTTATTATATCCTGGGGCACATATATCAGAACTCTGCATAGACTCAGGGACTCTTCTCAGGGAGGTAAACTGTTGATGGAGCCAGAATCAGGGATAGCAGAGACAACTAATTCCAGTTTTGTCCCCATGTTGTTCCCTGTTCAGTTCTCTGCAGAGAGGAAGCAGGAGGACACTGACAGCCACTGCCACTGCCCTGGGCTGGTTATAAAAAAGGTAGGGAGGCAGGCACTTTGGGTCTGGATGAGATCAAGCTGAAGTTAGCGGGGCAGTGCCAACCTGCTTTGCTGTATTGTTTCACAGATGCCAGGGCTGTGTTGAAAATGAGAACTGAGTGAAAAAGGCCCTCCCAGTTTTGCAAATCCATTTGTTGTTGTTGTTCAGTCGTTCAGTCGTGTCCGACTCTTCGTGACCCCATGGACCAGAGCACGCCAGGCACGCCTATCTTCCACTGCCTGCCGCAGTTTGGCCAAACTCATGCCAGTTGCTTCGAGAACACTGTCCAACCACCTCATCCTCTGTCGTCCCCTTCTCCTTGTGCCCTCCATCGTTCCCAACACCAGGGTCTTTTCTAGGGAGTCTTATCTTCTCATGAGGTGGCCAAAGTACTGGAGCCTCAGCTTCAGGATCTGTCCTTTTGTAGCAGGCTGCAAAAGTTGTGTGTGTAAGAGAGAGAAAGAGAGAAGCGTTTTGGCTGTTTTGAGTGTGTGCATATCGAGGATTGTGGGGTGCACAACTCACTAGCGTTCCTCCTCGAGCTTGTGGCTACCATGTTTATTTTCCCAGAATGTCTGGAATGATGCACAGTCCAGCCTTCCTCAAACTGTTCCCATTCAGATGGTGTTGGACTTCAACTCCCATCAGCCCTAGGCAGGCTGATGAATGGTCGGTGATAATGGGAGTCAACGTCAAACCGATATCTGGAGGGCATTTGGTTGGGGAAGGTCTTCAGCAGGTGCCAAAAAGACAACAGTGATGGTGCCTGCCTAATATTCAAGGGGAAGGAATTCCAAAGGGAAGGTCCCACAACACAAAAGACCTGATTCCTATACAGACTTCCTGATAAGATAGTATTCGCAGGAGGCCCTCACCTGCAAAGCAAAGTGATCAGTTGGGTATATAAGGAGGTACCTCTCAGATATCCTTGTCCCAGAGGTTCTCAAACAGTGGCCCACAAACTTCATGCAGGTGGTCCACAGCCTATCTGTAGATTTGAGGTTGAAGATGGGAGGTGGCACATCCATTACACAGAATATTCGTATTGGTTTTTAATTATATTTTTGTTGTTTCTTTTATTTCTTAGCTTGAAAGAAAGGAAGCTTCACTCCGCATTTAGTCTATAGCTAGGTCAGAAACACTTTATGAAAGCATACAGGCAATTGCACAGAGAGAAAACAGACTGATGCAGATCCCTCTGGCAGTTAAAGACTTCTCTGTGAAGCCGACTGATACAGCCAAAATTTATGGGCACCACAAGACTCAGAACTATCTGCAACTTGCTGATTAGTAAAAAGGAGCTGAACAATACTAAGAGAAGAACACTTATCAGTTTAAAGGCTGTTTGTGGCTTCTACGGCTTCACAGGCATTTACCAACATCACTTTCACTTTTCGCCCCGTCAGTACATACACAAATCCATTATGGGGGCCGACAGGTCAGTTTTGGTCTTACATTCCCCACTTTTGTGTTTTTAAGTCTTAGGAAAGTCTTGTATTTGTGTTTTTAAGTCTTAGGAAAGTCTTAAATTCTTGTTGGTGGTGGTCAATTACAGTTCTGTGTAATCATGTAATCATGAATAGATGGCTTTGGTCAGCAACCTCAGTAAAGGCGGAATAATCATGTAAGGCAGCAAAATAATCCTATCACACCAATAGACCGCATCGTGTGTTGTGGCTGGGAGATTACCTTTGTTGCATGGCAGGTGAGATCATAATTTGCGCATTAAGCTGCAATACAGTAAGCAGCTACAAAAGCATATATATTTTTAATATAGTCATTGCAGGACATGGGTCTTTGTTATAAAATCATCATTTTTATGATTTTGGGAAGCAGAGCAGTTAATTCTAAAAATGTATCTCATGGCCAACCAGTTGAAGAATATAAGATATTTTGATGTGGTCTGCCTTTGTTGATCAACTGGCCAATATATAGTATGGTTCTGAATGCTGGTCTGTCCGATTATATAAATATCCCTTATAATGGTTCCATTTGCCCAAGCATAACTAATCTCTGCTACAAGTAATGTTTCTCCATATATAGCCTTCCCAGCAAATCTGATAATGAAGAGTTATGATTTCCCCCTTCTTTTTGTATTCTTACACACCACCAAAGTTGCAATTTGGTGGTTCCCTACTCACAACCCAATTCTTGGCCATCTCCCAGGTGCACTTACTAAAAAACAGTTTGGTTTATTAGGTTTCACAAAGAACTTGATGGACTACCCAATCCCACAGGCACCCTACCCATGGACCTGGGAGAATTTGGTATGTTGGTGCCCACACTCCTTCTAATGGTCAGTAGGTCTAGAAGGAATACTGCAAGCATCTGCACTGCCATCTAGAGAATCTCCATAATGTCATGGCTGGAACCAGGCCTGCTCAGATGTTCAGGATTTTCTCAATGACCAACTTAAATCCATAAGGGATGATATGTTTCACCAGAATTAGCCTATGATTCTAAAGAACACCTCAAAAATCCCTGAGGATCTGTGGCCATGGCACCTTATGGATCCCTTATGGATTTAATCCCTTATGGATTTAAGTTGGTCATTGAGAAAATCCTGAACATCTGAGCAGGCCTGGTTCCAGACATGACATTATGAGAAACTAGGTTGGCTAGGAGATCTCTGGTCATGGCACTGAGGGTAGATACAATATGTACTTCCCTGAGGCCCACCTGGAGATCTGAGAGTTACACACTGGTACTGAGGCCCATAGCTTTTTCCAAGTGGTCTAGCCTTTTGTTCCTCAGCTGGTTTTTATAACCTTTGTAAGCTGCCAATGTGGTGTTTTCCCCATCCCATAAATGAACAACCATGTCCCGTTTCTTTACAGGTTTATCTCGAGGAGCAGGCTATGCTCATTGTTCTGTTAGTCCAATGGCTGCACCCTTCATACAGATGGGAAACTGGATGGTGACTTAAGGAACAAGTGACATTCTTACTTGCTGTAGTTGTTTAGGAATGCATATCAACCCAGGAGCCTTGAACCTGGGCTGTTTGGACTGCAGCCTCCCATCATCCCTTACCACTGGCCATAATGGCTGGGGCTGATGGGAGTTGCAGTCCAAAATATACGGAGGGCGCTAGGTTGTGGGAGGCTGGTTTGGGTTCTTATTTGAGCTGAGGCCTTTATCCAAGCAACTTCTGTTGCTCCTGAGAGTCTGCACTGGGACCTGCCCCAGGTCCTGCCCTGCGTGGCCCTTCCTTGGTGACTTGGAAGCTTGCATAGCTTGTTTTGGACTCTCATGGTGGCGCAGTCTCTGCTAGACTTCATTCGGAGCCTTGAGGGCTCTCCCAGATTTGCCAGAACAGGGCAAAACCGATCTTCCCCATCTGTCTCTAGGAAGCTATCTGGGCTCCTTCTAATCACATTGCTTATTAAAGTACAGGAAATTAAATCCTCACCAGCCTTTTTTTACACAGAGCGATTTGTCTTGCAGCAGCACAGGCAGGTCAGACCAGGTCCTCCTGTGCAGAATGCAGTATAAATTGGGAATGAAATAGCACTGCCTCTTCCAGAGATTTAACAACCTAAACAGGCAGAGTATGTATCTAGCAAGGCGAAAGGAGGGACAGATAAAATGTCTTGCAGTTATCTGTGCTCCGGCCCGTTGCAAAACTGATAAAATGGACTTGATTGCTCATATTCCTACCATGACATTGAACTCACCTGCCTTCTGAGGGGGGGGGGGGATCTAATTCCTTAAATCAGAAATGGGGAACTTGTGCACCCTCCCCGCCAAGCAGTCATTGGATTCCAATTCCAACTTGGAATCTCAATCTGAAACCATACTAGTGCAAGACTGGGGAAACTGTGGCCCTCCAGATGTTGTTGGACTACAACTGCCATCATCTGTGATCACTGGCCACATGGGCTAGGACCTATGGGAGCTGGAGTCCAAGAATACCTGGTGGGTCACAGGTTCCCCAGCCCTGCACTTGTTCTTAGGTCACACCATAGAACCAGGCTGCATTCACACAGCCGTTCATTCCATTTTCCCAATGTTAATTCCCAGCCACCCCCTATTATATTTGAGTTTTCACAAAATGTAAAAGCCGCTTCCAGAAATATAGGTAAAGGTAAAGGGACCCCTGACCATCAGGTCCAGTCGTGTCTGACCCTGGGGTTGCGGCACTCATCTCGTTCTATAGGCCAAGGGAGCCAGCGTTTGTCTGCAGACAGCTTCTGGGTCATGTGGCCAGCATGACAAAGCCGCTTCTGGCAAACCAGAGCAGTGCACAGAAACACTGTTTACCTTCCCGCCAGAGTGGTACCTATTTATCTACTTGCACTTGGACGTGCTTTTGAACTGCTAGGTGGGCAGGAGCTGGGACCGAGCAACGGGAGCTCACCCCGTGACAGGGATTTGAACCACCGACCTTCTGATCAGCAAGCCCTAGACTCTGTGGTTTAACCCACCTGGGTCCCTACTCCAGAAATATAGCAGACTCCAGAACAAGTTTAGCACCCATTTCTGTTTTAGTTGCTTCCAGCAAAATGCCTGTTCGCAAATCCACGTTGTTACTAAGTTGCTGATACAGGTGCTCTTGCACAAAGCATTATCGTGAATTAGAAGGTATGTCATGGACCATTGACTATGATGACTGGGGCTGATGGGACACGCAATTCAAAACATCAGGAGGGCACAAGGTTAAAGATGGCTGCATCATAACAAGATATAGCATATCATAGTAGCCAATGGGGTGTCCTCTAGATGTTGTTGGACTCCATCCCCTGTCAGCCCTAACCAGCGTCCTCCAAATGTTTTCAGACTACAAGACCCATCATTCCTGTCCATTGCCCATGCTGGTTGGAGCTGATGAGGGTTGGATGCCATGCCAGCAACATCTAGAGGGCAACAAGTTGGCTACCCCGATACAGAACTTTGATCCAATCCAGCAGCACCGATGTGGCCTCCAGCACCATGGACAGTTCTCCAGCCTTTTCCCAATCTAAACAAAGATCCAGCTTCCCTCTTATCGCTTGAATAGAAGCCAAGCACACTCATGCCTTATTATAGCATGTATGCCTGAGAAGGGGATGCCTGAATCAGTAAGAGGCACTGGGTGCTCCAAAAAGGGGAAATGTGTGCCAACAAAATAGGGCCTGCATGAAAGAGCTCATCATCCAAAGCCATCCTGGATGAGCCCTTCTTTTGCACTTCCCACCACACACCCCTTCGGGATTACTCATCTCGTGCCTAACCCTGCCAAGCCCACACCGTGATAGAAAAGCAAGGAAGCTGACTAAGGTATAAGCTGAGTTGCAGCCAAGGCTTAAATATGGGAGGGAACTTAGATCCATAGTTCAAGCAGTTCTCAAAAAGCCTATGGTATAACCAGTGCTATCAGTGGTGGAGCTTCATGCTCCGGCACCGGGGGCAGGAAGCAGGCAGGGGTGGGGCTGGCGCGTGTTCTGGGGGCGTGGCGTGCCGAGATGGAACCCTATTGGGATCCCGCTGCCCGGGGCGCCCTGCCCCCTACGCTCCGCCCTTCCTACGCCAGTGAGTGCTATTTTTCTAGAAATAAGAGGTGCTGGAACTCAGCGTGAACACCTGCCTCGTTCTCTTAGAACGGCAATGGCGCTCACCTGAGAGGTGCCGGAACAGAGTTTCCAGCTGTAAAAAAGCCCTGAGTGCAACCAATAGAATAGCACAGTATTGTAGAGCAGCCTAACTGGCATACAAGATGGGCAGCACAAAGCAATGGGGGAACTAGAATGCTTTGTCTATGGAGGAAAAATAGATAGAAGAAAGAATAAAGGGAGTTTTTTTTCCCCTTTGAAAGGTCACGGTAAGATTGAGAAAGATGCCATTATGGCAAAAGGTTTGTTAGCAAGCAGTTACAAAGAACCTAGGAAATGAGAGGCATATAATTAAATGATAATGGAAAAGAGACCTGGGTGCTAATTGATCAGAACAACAACAAAAAAAGAATATGATGTGACATTCAGTAAAGAAGTGAACTCTAAATTTGCCTATAAAGCCTGTATACATTGTTCTACAATGGTATTTATTAAGACCTGCTCAACTGAATAAGATCTATTCAGATATGATGTTCAGGTGCTGGACATTTCTAGCTATGGATGGGCATCCGGTTCATATATGGTCAGATTGCCAAAAACCTTATTATTATTATTATTATTATTATTATTATTATTATTATTATTATTATTATTATTATACTGCCCTATACCCAGAGGTCTCAGGGCAGTTCACAGAACAAAATCAATATATATAAATATATATTATAATATATAAATATGACTCCTGGGGACAAAGCATAGATATAATGGTGGAAATCACAGGGTGCAAATTGAGATTAAGGGTGTGCTCAATTTAACTTCAGGCGACAGTGAAGTTCTCCCCTGTTGCATTTCACGGCTTTTCCCGCTCAACACACAAATACACCCCAAGCTGCTCACATCAGCACGGCTTCATTAGTCTCAGATTCACTGCTTTCTGTGTACACACCAAGCAGCATTGATAGGGCAGGGGTGTATTCACACCTTGGCTGGAGATGAATTAGGAACACCTTAAGGACTCTGATCGGCATGGAGCTGGCTTGAGAAAGAAGACACCCAACAGTAGTATTTTATAGCAAAGTCAAGTGTAGGGTGTATATGTATTTTAGAGAACATCGTGTAAACACAGATTAAAAGTCCAGCCCTGGAAAGGCAGTGGAGTGCACAGTAAATGGGAGTTTGAACACAGCTGAAATCCCATGTTAATTCTGTTTAATTGGATTGGGGTGGAGATTTCAAATGGACTAAAATCCCTAATGTGAAACGTATTAATGACAGACAGAAAGACAGATAGGCAGACATGTAAAATGTAGGGGGAAGCCACTAGTCCTCACTGTATGGGAATAGTTAATGAAGATGCTGGAACTGGGAGAAATGGGCAAACTTAATGTAACTCGTACATAGGAGAAAGGGCAGCTTTCAAAAGAATATGTACATTGAGAGATGCATGCATGCTTTATAAATGACTAGAAGGAACATGTAGGACCTGAAAAGAGAGTATTCTTGTAAAAAGAACTAAGAGAGCTTACAAGTCAAAGAAGTAGACTGACTGAAGATATAATAAGATAATTAATGGTGCTGTTACCAGGAACGGGAAGCTAGTATATTTGCTTTCTGCCATAAAAGTAGATCTAAGAGGGACTCAGTGAAATGTGCAGGCAGTTGATTTAACAAGACACCTTTAAGTTACTGTCACCGCATTTCATATTGTGCAAGCACAGAGAGACACACATGCACACACACACCTCTCTACCTGTGACGCTCAGTGGCATCTTATGAAGGCCAATAGGATAATTGACTTTTCAAAGAGGATTAGTCAGATCCATGGAGGACAAGCAATCACCCTTGGATGGTTATTAGCGTGCCGGGGTGTTCAGGAGATTCAGCCTCATGCCAAACAAGTCCCTAAATCTCCCACGATTGCAAACTAGAAGTGATGGCTGAGAGATAGCTAATTGCCCTGTAGTTCCTAGTCATTTTCTCCTTGAGCGTCTGGACTGCCACCGGTGCAGGAGAGCAATGCTACAACTACACAGATGAACTTCAGACTCGCTCTCCTTGAGTGCAGTGTCAGCACTGGCCAGTGATGGATGTGTATAATGAAAACATAATGCATAATGATTACAAGAGGGAGCAAATAGATGGGGCTGGAATACTTGTGTAACCTTTCATGGGACATACATAGGAAGTTGCCTCGTGCTGAGTCATATCCTTGGGCCATTTAGTTCAGTATAGTCTACAACAGGCATAGGCAATCTCAGCCCTCCATATGTTTTGAGACTACAACTCCCACCATCCCTAGCTAACAGGACCAGTGGTCAGGGATGATGGGAGTTGTAGTCCCAAAACATCTGGAGGGCCGAGTTTGCCTATGCCTTGTCTACATTGACGGCCAACAGCTCTCCAGGGTTTCAGACAGGGTCTCTCTCATGTCTACCTGGGCTTTGAACCTGAGACTTTCTATATGCAAAGCATATAGCAATCACACTGACTATATCCAATGGTACCCATGCATTTACTGGTGGCGCAGTCTGCCATGTGCAATGTGGTATCCAGTTGGGTCAGAAGAAAGGTCCATCTGGTTGATAGCTTCACCATCCTTGAATGTCTCTAAACCTCTTTCAAGTCATCTAAGTAATTGATGACTCCCCCAACCCACCCACAATTTGCATTGTGTTTCATTTACATTGTGGTTCATTACTATTATTATTATTATTATTATTATTATTATTATTATTATTATTCTCAAATGTCCAATATTTCCTAGGCATACCTGGAGATGGTGGGGATTGAACCTGGGGCCTTGTGCATGCAAGGAAGTTGGTCTGCTGCTGAGCTATGGTCCTTCCCCTAGAGCTGGTGCCCTGGAGCTGGCATAGTTAATGCCATCCCTTAGGGAGGGGAGGGGAAAAGGACAAACAAAACTTGCCACAGGAAGGTTGATGTTCAAGGCGAGCGACACAAAACTGCCATTCACTGAATTTATTTATACATCAGTGTACACTGTGCTGCACATAATCAAATTAAGAATTCTACCGCAAAGGGTGTACAATCTACAATAATGAATGTGAGCAAGACAATAACGCTCCATAGTTCAAAATGGGCAACTCGCATGCCATTACGTCAGGTATACTAAAACTGCCATACCCAACTGGAACCAGAGTGCATCACAGCGTAGGGTCAACAGGGATTGCTCAGCTGATACATGATCAAGACTTCTTGCTCCTCTGAGTGGTGTCTCCCATAAATACCTGAGGGGGAACAAATGCAAGCTCAGAACATAGGCTAAAGTCTCCCAGGTGTTTCCCTTCTCTCTCATGCCAGCCCTCTCCTCCAGGAAGCGTTCAACCTCCACCTTATCAAAGCTTTGCATGCTAACTCTTCATACGAGGCCTATAATGTGCTCTGACTGGGAACGTTATTTGATTTAAATTCCCCCTGATTGCCTGCTCAATTAATTGCATAACCATACCCTCTGCATAAGAGCAAGGCGGGGGGGGGAACCCTGCATAAATTTCATCTCCTGCGCTCCTCTTTTTCATCTTGCAAGCAATACACACTTTTTCAAAGCAAAAATCAAAGAAAGGAACTATTGGGAGCCAGTCACTGTATGCTGAAAGCTGTTGATGCCCTGACGCATTTCTTCTCCTGTTGTCTCAAAATGTATCAAGCGCTTCCATGAATAGCTGAGTTTAGCCTTGGCCAGCCTGGTGCCCTCTGTTACCACAGCACTCCAATCTCCAAGCAGCGCAAGATTCTAGGGGTTCCAACCACTTCTTCAGGTTTTGGTTTCCTTGGAATGAGGGACAGTGGAGACTGTGGTGTCTTTAGGATATATGGTTTATTTACACATATGTACAACCTGAGCCTAAGATGGAGATGCTCACAGCATTAACACCCCAGATGATCTTTTCTTCCCCCACAGTCACAGCCTTGGATCTCAGCAGAAATCAAGCATGACTCTCTCTCTCTCTCTAGCTCAGGGATCAGCAAACTTTTTCAGCAGGGGGGCGGTCCACTGTCCCTCAGACCTTGGGGGGGGGGGGCGGACTATATTTTGGAGGGGGAGGGAATGAATGAATTCCTATGCCCCACAAATAACCCAGAGATGCATTTGAAATAAAAGCACACATTCTACTCATGTAAAAACACCAGGCAGGCCCCACAAATAACCCAGAGATGCATTTTAAATAAAATGACACATTCTACTCATGTAAAAACACCAGGCAGGCCCCACAAATAACCCAGAGATGCATTTTAAATAAAAGCACACATTCTACTCATGTAAAAACACGAGGCAGGCCCCACAAATAACCCAGAGATGCATTTTAAATCAAAGGACACATTCTACTCATGTAAAAACACACTGATTCCTGGACCGTCTGCGGGCCGGATTTAGAAGGTGATTGGGCCAGATCCAGCCCCCGGGCCTTAGGTTGCCTACCCATGCCTGCAGCCTCCCCTCTCTCAAACACAACTGCCTGGCTCTTGTCTCCTGACTACCAGCCAGGTGAGGGAGGGGGCCTACACTTTTGTCTTTCCTTACAGTCTTTAGGGCCATTAACTCACAAAGAAACTTGCCCGACTAGTTCAACAAAGGGATCTTCCATTAGATTTTTAACCCTTGCTGGATCCGGGATCCCAGGGATTAGAAGGGACTGAGGCATCATACTGACTCACACACACACGCACACACACACACACACACACACACACACACCCAAAAAACACACCTCACAACACCTCTATAGGTTTGGACTACAATTCCCATCAGCCCCCCCACTGGCTGTGATGGCTGGGGCAGATGAAAGCCGTTGTCCAAAACACATTTTTATTATTGTTATTGATTTATTTACTGTACAGTATTTATAGCCTGTTATTCATTGAATGTTTTCAGTCACAGAGCAGGTTACAGAGTAATGGAAATACAGTGGAACCTCGGGTTAAGAACTTAATTCGTTCCGGAGGTCCGCTCTTAACCTGAAACTGTTCTTAACCTGAGGTACCACTTTAGCTAATGGGGCCTCCTGAAGCAAAGTTCTTAACCCGAGGTACTACTTCCAGGTTAGCGGAGTCTGTAACCTGAAGCGTCTGTAACCTGAGATACCACTGTAAACAGAAAAACAAGATGCAAAGATTACAAAATATGGGAAAGAAGCAAAACCACAATAGCAAAAATTAATATTTCAAGTTTAACTGAATGCCTGGGCGAAACCAAACGAGACGTTCAAACAGATTTAAACAGGTCTTTTCCCACATATGGCAGCTCACTGCCTCCCTCTATGTCTCTAACCCAAAGAGGGCCTTTCTCCATGCCAGCAGACTCTCATGCCTTGGCTTTTGGGTAACTTCACTCCTTTCACCTCCTCTTTACTCTCCAACCAATCCAGGCTCTCACCCCAAGTAGAGTGGCAGGATCATTGCCCACAAACACAGTCCAGCCCCCTGCAATGCAGGAATCTCTCACCGCTCGTCCACAGCAGCAACAGAGCAAAAAGCATACAGGGAAGATAAGGAGAGCGCCAATGAGCCACAACTGGTGTTTCTTTCCCCTTCCCAGTCCTGAGGAAGCTGATGGGCCCCAAGATCCATTAGGCTGTTAGGCAGAGACCTGAAGATAGATTTGCCAGGCGCTCCCTTCCCTCTTCTCCTTCACCAGCTGGCACAAACAGCTTTCTGGGTCCTCCAGGTCCATATGGGGTTGTATTCAGCTAACTTTTACTCAGAGCAGACTCACTGAATTGGATGGGCCCAAGTTGCTCACGGGCATTAATCTCAATGGGTCTGCTCTGAGTAAAAGTTTGTGGCCTATAACCCGGACAAGACACCAAGTTGACAAAAGCTGACAAAGTGCTTAAGCATTGCATCCATCCATTGTCAGACTTGCCCCTCTGCTATTTCATGGCAATACCCATTGGGGCAGTTGCCAGCCTGCGGCTTTGGTGCAATGTGAAAAGCATTGAACATGACTCTCGGACTGCATGCATGCCCACGATCTTCTTTTTTGGGGGGATATGAGGATGCTTAAAAAGGAATTACTCACAGTCAAATGACATTTGCTCATGGTATTTGTTGTTTTTGTTGTTCAGTCATTCAATCGTGTCCGACTCTTCATGACCCCATGGACCAGAGCACGCCAGGCACCCCTATCCTCCACTGCCTCCCGCAGTTTGGCCAAACTCATGCTAGTCGCTTCGAGAACACTGTCCAACCATCTCATCCTCTGTCGTCCCCTTCTCCTTGTGCCCTCCATCTTTCCCAACATCAGGGTCTTTTCTAGGGAGTCTTCTCTTCTCGTGAGGTGGCCAAAGTACTGGAGCCTCAACTTCAGGATCTGTCCTTCTAGTGAGCACTCAGCTCAGGGTATACTTGAGGCAATTGTTAAAAGCCTTATTCCTCTCCCAGAAGCAATCAGCTCTGCTTGGCTTGGCAGATAAGCATCCCCATCTACTGGGCATTTGAAGGAATGCAACCAGAAGCCACCCCAAGGGCTACAGACTTGTGGTGGTCATGGTGGTGGTTTGCATAAGTGTGGTGTTTATAGCACCCCTGAGATGGTGGGGTGAGGAAGGGAAGGGAAACGGAAGTTGCTTTGCTGATGCTCCAAGAGTCTCTTGCATACTTGGTTGGAAATCCGATTGATGTTCTCCATGATATACGCCTGTGTTTCCCAACCTGGCATTGGCCAGATGTTTTGGATTACAACTGCCTTAGGGCTAGTGGAAGTTGTAGTCCAAAATATCTGGAGGGCACCAGGTTGGGGAAGGCTGCCATATACCACGGAGAATATCGATCACGTTGACCAGCATTGAGGAATGCTGGTATATGGAACTTTGCAGCCTAAGCAGTATTTTAATTGTGTGGCCTTCGTTAGGTTGCGAGTTTTGAGGCAGGAACTTGTTTCTTTCAACTGGTTATTATCAACGTCTGCTTCTGTGGTAATTAAGTGGCAGTAATAGCAGTATTTTATGAGCTCCAACAAGGAGCACAGTGGTGTGCTTAGATTCTGTCCTGAAAGTCTCTAGGAGAACTTGATAACAAACAAACAAAAGTAAAGGACCCCTGACAGTTAAGTCCAGTCGCAGACGACTCTGGGGTTGCGGCGCTCATCTCGCTTTACTGGCCGAGGGAGCCGGCGTACAGCTTCCGGGTCATGTGGCCAGCATGACTAAGCCGCTTCTGGCGAACCAGAGCAGCGCACGGAAACGCCGTTTACCTTCCCGCCAGAGTGGTACCTATTTATCTAATTGCACTTTGACGTGCTTTCAAACTGCTAGGTTGGCAGGAGCAGGGACCGAGCAACGGGAGCTTGCCCTGTCACGGGGATTCAAACCACTGACCTTCCGATCGGCAAGCCCTAGGCGTCCTGTGTAACTTGATAACAAGCAACTGATAAATCATCACCATTATCATCTTCACACCAACGCTGTAGGGTAGGTTAAGCTGAAGAGTTGTTGACTATCCCAAGAGCTTCATGGCTCAATAGGGACATTTACCCAGGTTCCATTGGGCCTCCATCAGCAATCTAAGCCCATAACAACAACAGATGGGAGAGTAAAGGAGAGGAGTCACATGATGCCTGAATCACGTGGAGCTATTTCTTCAATGGGTGCATCCTGCACAGTCGGTAGAGCATGAGACTCATAATTTCAGGGTCGTGGGTTTGGGCCGCCGCAGGTTGGGCAAAGAAGATTCCTGCATTGCATTGAGGGGGTGGAGGACTCCCCTATGAAGGAAAGTTGCAGCATTTGGGACTTTTTAGTGCAGACAAAAGGTAAGTATGAGGCAACATCTTAGATGTGTATGCAATTATGCATGGCATGGAGAAAGTTGATGGAGAGAAGTTTTTTCTCCTGCTTTCATGACACTAGAATTCAGGGACAGCCAAGGAGCTGAATGTTGCAAGGTTGAGGACGGATCAACGAAAGTAGGTCACTCAGTGCACAGTTCAACTATGGAACTCGCTCCTGCAGGACTGATGGCTTTAAAAGACAGGTGGTTTTCAGATTGGTCAAATTCGTGGAGGAAAGGGCTATTGATGGGCACTGACCCATGTTGCTGGCATTGTAATATCATGCTAGCTTGAAATACAACTTTGAGGGCCAGTCTATACCTCGGCTTAATGTGGATCGCCTCATCCTTGTGGCATTCTCCTCCAAACACTGTCTCCTCCTCCCTAAATCTTGAGGTTCTCTATGCTTTGAAAATGCTGATAAGACAGCTACATCAATTGCATAGGGAATCTCCATATTTAGGGATTCCCTGGAGTCAGAAGATCCCTTCCTCTTGTGCGTGGGTGGTGCTGTTTTGGCTACACAAGTAACAACACTCACTGCCTGAACATTGTAAATAGCGGGAATGGTACAACACCCATGTTGGAGGCGTGATAATATCACACTGGTATAGAATACAAAAAAACAAAACAAAAAACCTCACCAAGTTACGTCTGCTTATAACACTACAGATCTATGAAATTAGAAGCATCTCAAAGAATTGCACGTGGGGTATTAATTCCCCAGAGTAGGTGGTGCCTGATAGCACACACAGGGACACAGCATGTAAAAAATAAATCGTTAGAATACACAAACCCACACTGAGGAAAGTTGGCACAAGCAATAAGATATTTCATCATTCTCAGAGTGCGGATAGATGTACATAAAATCAAGAGCCAGCATGACTTGTCTCACTCTATGTAGGAATATAGAAAGCTGCCTTATACGGAGTCAGACTGTGGATGCATCCATCTTGTAGGGACGTGGGCAGCGCTGTGGTCTAAACCACTGAGCCTCTTGTGCTTGCCGATCAGAAGGTTGGCGGTTCGAATCCCTGCAACGGGGTGAGCTCCCATTGCTCTGTCCCAGCTTCTGCCAACCTAGTACTTTGAAAGCACGCCAGTGCAAGTAGATAAATAGGTACTGCTGAGCCGGGAAGGTAAATGATGTTTACATGAGCTCTGGTTTCCATCACGGTGTTCCGTTGCGCCAGAAGCGGTTTTGTCATGCTGGCTGTAATGCCCAGAAAGCTGTCTGTGGACAATTGAGACAGGTTAGAGATCCTGCTGGTTTACTGCCCATCTTCCTGCAGTGGCATAGCATGGGGGGGGGGCAGACACAGGGCTGCAGAATTTCAACACTCGGTGCTGCCTCAACACAGCTGCGCCCTTCAATCGCTGGACTCCGTTGAAAATAGCTTATCCATACGAACCAGAAAGTGACCTCTCCAGACAATGGAACGATTCTTCTTTTCTTATTTCTGTGGCTGAGATCACCTGGGTGACATTAGGAGCTGAACGCGCATGTGTACTCCATCCATTTCCCTCCCCACCCCACTCTGCCCAACTCCGGGCCCTGACAAGCCATGCTACACCACTGCCTTGTTGCCCAGCCCATGGGGCTGTGCCAACTTACCATCTTCCCAACTCATGTTAGGAGTGAAGGCAGCAAAGAAGGCATACTTTGCCACCTCCATTGCATCATCATTGTGGTGTCCAGCAGAGCTCTTCTGGTTAGTGTAGGGTTTTAAAGTCTGGCCCAAAGGAAGTGATAGAAAGGAAAGCTCTTCCCAAAGAGGCTCACCTGGCACCTTCATTACAGATCTTCATCTGCCTGGCTAATCATCATCATCATCATCCCAGGCCTTTGGCTAATTAAACTTTGGCCTTTTATAGTGTGGTGGGTATTGTTTTGCTTGTTATTATGTTTTGATTTTTTGTGTTTTTATATTGTAAACTACCCTGTGATCCTGGCAGCATAGAAGTTTAATAACTAAACCATGGGTAGGCAAACTAAGGCCTGGGGGCCGGATCTGCCCCAATCGCCTTCTAAATCCGGTGCACGGACAGTCCGGGAATCAGCGTGTTATCACATGAGTAGAATGTGCCCTTTTATTTAAAATGCATCTCTGGGTTATTTGTGGGGCCTGCCTGGTGTTTTTACATGAGTAGAATGTGTGCTTTGATTTAAAATGCATCTCTGGGTTATTTTGGGGCACAGGAATTCGTTCATTTCCCCCCCCTCCAAAATATAGTCCGGCCCCCCACAAAGTCTGAGGGACAGTGGACCGGCCTCCTGCCGAAAAAGACCCCTGAACTAAACCATAATAATCTCAGCCTTTCCTCTTCAGTTGCCAGACACACCTTCCGCTGCTAAAGGTTATCCCTTCCTGGTTTCAGCTCTCCCTCTCTCCCCCATGCTTCTGATGAGCTGTTTGTTCTTTTCAGGTTGATTGAAAATGCTGTTTGTACTATTATACCTTTTTTATTTAGAAAAAAAAAATCACAGCACCTTTTCTTTTTCTTCTTCTTTTTTTAAAAAAAGGAAAACACAAACCTCCAGTTGTTTGTCTCTTGACTGCCCCAGGGAGAGAAAGGAAAGGAGCATAACTCAGCAGCAGAGCTCATGTTTTGCATGCGAAATCATCAAGATTGTATCCCTGGCTTCCCTAAGGGGGGGCTGGGAGAGAGCCCCATCTCAAACCCTGGAGATCCACCTCTGCTCCATGCGAATAACGCTGAGTTAGATGGGCAAATGGTCTAACTTATGAGCAGGGCTCTTCCCAATGTCACAGAAACTCAGGCCCCACTTAAAACAGTTGAGGCACCCCCCAAGGCAACTTGGGAAGCAGGGGGCGTCACAGGGGGGACGGAGGGGGCAGGGTTCCCCGTGCAGCGCCCCTGCTGGGGGTGACACATCAGGGGCGGCCCCACCCACTGGGCTTTTTTTTTACTTGTTTTATTTATTTTTATTTTTTAATTCCTTTTAGGCTATTTTCGGCACTGCCGGGGTGGAGCCGCAGGGGCGGCCAGTGAGGAGGGGTGTCACCCCCCCCCTCGCTGGCCACCCCTGCAGCTCTGCCCCAGCAGTTCCGAAAATAGCCCCCCCTTCCAGCGGCGCAGCTCGGCATGGAGGCAAGGGGCGGGCCAGCAAGGTGGGGGTGCCACCACCTCCTCGTTGGCCCGCCCCTTGCCTCTTTGCAGAGCTCCGCTGTTGGCTGGCTTGCGGAGCCGGGGCATGGAGAGGGGCGGGCCAGCGAGGAGGGACACCCCTCCTCACTGGCCCGTCCCTCTCCCTGCCCCGACTTGCGCTCCGCCAAGGGAGCCCGGGCAGCGGATTCGGGAGTCTTTGCAGCCCGCAAAGACTCCCGAATCCACCGCCCAGCACCCCTTCGTGCATCGGCTGCTCATGCAGGTATGAGCAGCCACAGCACGAAGGGGTCCCGCCGCCGGGCGGAGGCTTCGGGAGCCTCCCGAATCCACCGCCCAGCACCCCCGTGGCGGGGCGTCGCATGCGTCATGACGCACGCACGCACCGCGATGCCCCGCCCCCAGGGGTGCCTCTTGGCTTCCCGCCCCTGGCAGCCAAGGGGCTAAGAACACCCCTGTTGGGAAGTATAGCCTGTTAAGAGAATACTGAGAGTTGTTAGGAGACACGCACACCCCCCATTCAGAGCTACAATTCCCAGAATTCCCTGGGAAGAGGCATTGATTGGTAAACCACTCTGGGTATTGTAGACCTACAGTTCCCACGGGGCTGTTTTGAGGAAGCAGTAGCAGTTTAAAGTGGTACGATACTGCTTTCAATATATAGTGCAGATGGGCTCCCAGTTAATCAGTGCTTTGCATGGCCTCTTCTGTATCAGACTGTCCGGGTGAAAAAGGTGGGATTATAAACACAACTAACCAATCAATTTATGTTACGATGCTATGTAATACTTTTGGGGATCAATCAGCCAATGGAATTATGAGAATGGATTCCAAATATAATTCTTACAAATACTGTAATAGGTTAAGACAGTGCTTTTTTTCTAAAAAGACGTTTAGGGGTATTCTCATTTTCCTACTCATATTGAAATAATGCCCCTCAATGAAGACAAACGTAGATTCACAGAATGTTTAGGGGTATGTGTACCCCGGCATCCCCCTATAAAAAACACTGGGTTAAGATCTGGTGAAGTACAACAACAACCTTGTAAAGTATTCAGTTTTGGGTTCCCCCCCTTTATTTTTCCTTCTACACAGGTTCTGTTTTTCTTTTTCTCTCTTTTATTTACGTCTCACCATGTTTAGTGCACCTATAATTGTGTACTTTTTGAACTTTCAATAAAGACGTTATTAACAAAAATAAAAAATAAAAATTAGTCAATGGAATTAGGGCCTTGAAACGCTGAAGAAGCTGGCGGGGGTGACCCCATCTGCCGGCAGCCGCTCCCTAACCCCTCTCGCTCTCTTTTCTCCCCAAGGTGGTGAGCCAGATTGACAAGCTGACTTCGGACTTTGAGTTTGAGCTGGAGCCGGATGACTGGACCACAGCCACCGTGAGCAGCACATCCAGCAGCGAGAAGGGAGGTGGGATGTTTGACCTAGGGCACCTCGATTTCATGACCTCAGATATCCTCTCCGACAGCTGGGAGTTCTGCTCCTTCCTGGAAGCCTCTACCCCATCCGATTCGGGCGATGGCTCAGAGCAGCAGCAAGGGCGCCAGCCTGACTACCGGCTGATGAATGGCGGGGTGCTGACCCCCAATGGACCCCGGGTGGAGACCCCAGACTCTTCCAGCGAGGAGGCCTTCAGCTCTGCTCTGAGCCACAAAGCCCAGCACCAGAGGACACCTGGGACACGGGAACGAGTGCGGTTCAGTGACAAAGTCCTCTACCACGCCCTGTGTTGCGACGACAACGAGGAAGCAGACAATGTTCCGCCTCCCGAGGACCCTCCCGAGGAGCCGAGCGAGATGACACACAAGGCGGCGCCCGCCGTCAAAGCAACACTGCGGCGGTCGCCTCATCTGAGTAGCGCTCAGCAGCGGAAGCTGACGCGGAACAGCAGCACCCAAACGGTGTCGGACAAAAGCACTCAAACGGTGCTGCCCTATGTCTCGGGGAAACAGAAAGCTAAAAGCAAGAACTGAGCACCAGCTGGGCAGGGTTTGGGGGAGAGGGGAAAGCTGCAGATATATATAAATCTCTCTATATATTTAAGTCAATAAATGATAATGATATGATTACAAAAAAAAATGGTGACAGGATATCATCGTGAACTACCTAACCATAATGTTGAGACTCAGGGATTTATTTATTTCTTTAAAAGATCTGTTTTATTTATTGAATGGCTTCCCTTTTTTGCAGCTCAGTAAATGTGTGGTGCTTATACACAAATATCACACACACACACACACACACACACACACACCTCTTTTTAGTGTGCAGGTGCTTTTTTTGCTTTCTTGAAAGAGCTCCAAAAATATGCCCCAGAAGATCAGCCAAGTTTCTCTGAACAGAGTGATTGGCAAGCACTCTCTCCCAAAAGATCTTGGGATACAAGACTGATCTCAGGAGGCTGGAGAAAGCTGGTGATGGGCAAGTGATATAGAAAAAATTTAGGCTCCCCGTTTTTATACAATGTGAAGCCACAACAAGCTGATGACTCTGTTGCTTGGACCTGCCTTGTGAATCCTTCAGCATCTGTCGATATTAAGGCTGCATACAAACTGTACATTGAAGGCACATAGCTTTCTGCTAAGGATCTTGGGAACCTGCAGTTTACCCCTCACAGAGCTCAACAAACTACAATTCCCAGGATGATTTGGGGGAAGCTACTGCTATATGTATATTCAACAAAGTTTTACTCAGAGTAGAACCACTGAAATTAGGTCTACTCTGAGCAAAATGCAGTTGCATACCATCTGTGCTTTCAATGTATGGCATGTACACATCCTAAGACTCTCTCAACTTACAGGTTTGCGAGTTTCTTCCGCCATAAATGCTAAAGGAAGCCCTCTCAGACTCCACAGCCACATTTTGGCTAGCTTGCTCCACTATCATCTTGGAAAGTCAGGAAGATAATGAGATGGTGCGTGTGATTTGTTCTTCTTTTCCATATTCCTCTCCCCATCCATTCCACCAAAGGCCTTGGCTTTCCTTTGCGGTTTTACATTTCAAATTGAACATCTTCTGTTATACCGTACATTCATTAACTTCCCTCCCCTTCCAAGGTTCATTTAACTTATCCACCAATTCTTCATATTTTGATATATCCATCCGAGTCTATTTCCCTATCTTACGTCACTTCAATATATATCATTCTGTTGAATTTTACTTTAATTTAACTGTACACAATTGTTTTCAAAATATTCGACAAAATTTCCCACTCCTCTTTAAATAGCTTTCCTTCCCCCGCCTCCATTGTACATTTTATCTTTTTTTCCCCCGCGGCTTTAGGGGGCCCGTAGCGCGGGTACGGTAGCCCCCAAACCCCGAGGGAACCGGAGCTCTTCAGCTCCCGACTGGCAGGAATGGCGCCGAAACCGGAAGTCACACATTTTATCTTCACACTAAGCCTGTGAGGTAGTTTAAGCTGTGGGGTTGCAACTGGCCCAAGGTCGCCCTGTGACCTTCGCACTATTTTGCTGCAACGTGCTCTGGGCAGAGCTGCCCTTGAAGAGAACTCAGAAACTTCAGCTGGTCCAAAACGCAGCGGCCAGATTATCGGCTGTTGGCCAAGGTTCCATTTAAAGTTTGTATAACCCATTTGAAAAATGTTTGCCAATTCAATGTGCTCACGTTAGTATTTAAAGCCATAAACAACTTAAAGTCAGTGTGGTGCAGTGGTTAGAGTGTTGGACGAGGACCCAGGAGACTAAAACCCAGGCTCCCCAGTCAGCCATGAAACTCACTGGGTGACCCTTGGACCAGTCCTTGCCTCGCAACCTAAGCTACCTCACAGGGTTGTCGCAGGGATAAAATGAGGAGGGAGAGAACCACGTACATCCAGTGCTTTTTTCTGGGGGGTACGCAGGGGTACGCACACCCCAAAACATTTTGTGAATCTTTGTACTTTTGTCCATTTACTGTATTTATTTTTCCCAATTTGAACTATAAAATGGTGGTTTTCTTGAGTCAAAATGAGAGCACCCCTAAACTTTTTTTCTTCTTTAAGAAAAAAAGCACTGCGTACATCACCTTGAGCTCCTTGGAGGAAAAGGTGGGATTTTAATGTAATAAATTAAGACTGCCTCGTTCCCTGCAGACCTTTTCATGTGTAAAGATCAATAGACGGACTTCTATTGGCAATTCCACTTCCCTCTGAAGTGCAGGGAATAGAAGCCTTTTTCCGAGGCATCCCCCCCAATTGTGAAAATCCCTCCCCTCAGAGACGCACCTACAATCTTTGTCCTACAGCTTTCACCATGTGCCAAATCTTTACCCTGGCCTTTGACACCTGACAGATGCTGATAAAGCTATAGCTGAATGTAAGTTGAGCAGTTAATGCGCATAAGAAGCTGATATTGTAGACACTGCCCATTCCCAGGGCCGGCCCAAAATGTTTTGTCAGGAGACAGAAAATGCAACCCCACGTGCTGCTGCCTCCTTGTCCTCAGCCCACCCTCCTCCTCCACTGCATGCCCACCACCCAACCGCCAGGGTGGCAGGGTAGGAGGCCAGGCAAGAGCTGGCAGCAGTGGGTACACAGCAATGGGCATGCAGCAGAGGAGGAGAAGGAGGAGACAGTGAGCAGCATGCTCCTTGCAAGCCACATGTACCCCCCCATCCCAGCTGTCTTGAACCTGCTGCCCTCAGGCAACTGCCTCGCCTTGCCTCATGGGTGGGCCAACGCTGCTCACATTTCATTGAGAATGTGCACATTTCCTGGTCAATATACGTCATCTCCAAAAGGCTTTGGGGAATGCGCGTAGCTCAACTTCCTTCTGTACGTTCTCCTGAGATGCACATTCCCCAAGACACAGTGTCTGGAGAATGTACAAAATGCAGTCAAACCCGGGTCTCTCCCGTCATTCTGTTGTTGTTCAGTCGTGTCCGACTCTTTGTGACCGCATGGACCAGAGCACGCCAGGCACGCCTATCCTTCACTGCCTCCCGCAGTTTGGCCAAACTCATGCTAGTCGCTTCGAGAACACTGTCCAACCATCTCGTCCTCTGTCGTCCCCTTCTCCTTGTGCCATCCATCTTTCCCAACATCAGGGTCTTTTCTAGGGAGTCTTCTCTTCTCATGAGGTGGCCAAAGTACTGGAGCCTCAACTTCAGGATCTGTCCTTCCAGTGAGCACTCAGGGCTGATTTCTTTAAGGATGGATAAGTTTGATCTTTTTGCAGTCCATGGGACTATCAAGAGTCTCCTCCAGCACCATAATTCAAGTCAAATGATTCCATTGTGCTGATTCTATCTGCCCATCCACTAGGGCCTCTTTGTTAAGGCACTGCACTTAGAAGGCTGGTGTTCCTGTCCAGAGTCCCTCTTCCAGCCCAGGCACTTACCCCATGCAGATCACTCCTATGCATCTGTGCCAGTCCTGTTATGGGAAGAAGAGTGTTGGGCTTAAGAAGGGTTTGGATTTGATATCCTTCTTTTCACTACCCGAAGGAGTCTCAAAGCGGCTAACATTCTCCTTTCCCTTCCTCCCCCACAACAAACACTCTGTGAGGTGAGTGGGGCTGAGAGACTTCAGAGAAGTGTGACTAGCCCAAGGTCACCCAGCAGCTGCATGTGGAGGAGCGGAGACACAAACCCGGTTCCCCAGATTACGAGTCTACCGCTCTTAACCACTACACCACACTGGCTCTCTCTCAGCATGGGACGATTGGTAAGGTTCCTCCTTGGGTGAAGGGCTGACCTCTCCCCCATCACATGGCTTAATGCTCTGGACAGCACTGAACAATAACCTCAGCGTGGGCTGGAGCTTTCAGAAGACCAGTCATGGTTCCTAAAGGGTCAACTGATGGTGATTATGCTGCATTAAGAAAAGATTGCGCAAGCCAGCCTCATAGAGTGCAGAATCAACGAGTGTCACATCACCCCCATGGCATAAAACCAATTATTATAAGAAGCAAAGCCTTCGTTCCACTAATAAGCATTGAGCACTTTCCATCCCTGGTCCCAGGAGAAAGAAAGGACCATTGTATTTTTTGCAGTGGTTTGTGGTTTCGCCTGAAAAAGAAAATAAACACACAAAAATCTTCAGCCATCCAGTTGGGGACCAGCTTGCTTATTAAAGTGCATTTTCCTTCTATTTTTAATTCACAAACTGATTTTATTTTTAAAAAGCGGCTTAAATATTTTTTGTTTGGGGGTTTGTTTGTTTTTTTGCTATCCCTAGCAAATTGGGAAGAAGGGGAGAGAGAAAGAGGAAACAGGACCATTACAAACAAGAGAGAGAGAGAGAGACAGAGAGAGAGAGACAGAGAGAGAGAGAGACAGAGAGAGAGAGACAGAGAGAGAGCATGTGAGACAACTTCGCTTTTTAAAAAATGAAATAAAATTAAAATACAGCAATGTTTTTTGGCAGGCTTTGGTATGCAGGGATTGATTTGGGGCTGTGGGGAGTGATTCTGGGCTGTTAAACTAATTTTAAAGCACTGGAAGCTTACACAGACTGCTGCATCTCTCTTAATGCTAGAATTCGGGACCTTCCAGTGCAGCTGAATTTTGAAAAATTCAGGGCAGACAGAATAATGTAGTTCCTGCATTGCAGGAGGTTGGAGTAGTTGACCCTAAGGATATTTGCTAACTCTGCAATCCTATTATTCTACTTCTTCACACAGCACATAATTAAACTGTGGAACTCACCGCAGCAAGACTTAGGTCACAAGCTTGGATACCTATAAAAGATTAGACAAATGACTAAAGCTATCAATGGAGTCACAAGGGAGCAGAATGCTGTGGGTGCTCAGGCTGACATCTGGTTGGCCATGATGAGAACAGGATACTGGACTAGATGGGCCCTTGGCCTGATCCAGTAATATTATTACATTCCTAGACGTAGGGATTAGGAAAAGTAATTGAGGACAAGGTTATCAATGGCTACTGGCCTTAATGGCTATATGCCAAATTCCAGTTGCTATCCAGCAACAGCAAGAAAGGGCCATTGCCTTGGTCACTTGCTTGTTGTGAACATAACAGACCGGGGACATTTGGAGGAACATTTGGAGGTTCACAGGTTCCCCGTCTCTGTAGTAGAGGCACCTGGTTGACCCTGGTGGGCAGCAGGATGCAGGAGCTGGTGGTTCTTCAGTCTGATCCATAAGGGTTTCTCTTAAGCCCTTCCATAATGACTCTTGTTTTGTGCTCGAGTGAGATGGAGAACAAGCATTTGGGTATATTGGCACCTTCCAGCAACAAACTGCAGCCCAGACTTTAGGCACTTCCAGAAACATACAGAACAGGGTTCCTGGTTATTCCATAATCGGGCCATTTGCACAAAGGAGATTCATGTTTCAGCTTCTCTTCCATCTCCTCTCTATCAGATTGGGCCACGTGAGCAAATAAAGCTTGGGAGATGCCTTCGAAGCAATGAGATGGCCAAGGCCAGGACCACAGAGCCACCCACCCTTTTATTCTGGTCTATAACACACTGTGGGTTAAACCACAGATCCTAGGGCTTGCCGATCAGAAGGTCGGTAGTTCGAATCCCCATGACAGGGTGAGCTCCCGTTGCTCGGTCCCTGCTCCGGCGAACCTAGCAGTTCAAAAGCACAAACTGCAAGTAGATAAAGAGGTACCACTCCGGCAGGAAGGTAAACAGCATTTGCATGCACTGCTCTGGTTTGCCAGAAGCGGCTTAGTCATGCTGGCCACATGACCCGGAAGCTGTACGCCGGCTCCCTCGGCCAGTAAAGCGAGATGAGCGCCGCAACCCCATTGTCGTCCGCGGCCAGACCTAACAGTCAGGGTTCCCTTTACCTTTACTTTATAACTGTAATAAAGATTTGTATTGTATTGAGATCTGGAGACTACAGAGCCACAACCAGGAGCAGTGGCCATACATGTCCTCCTTCATCCTCTCTCCCCTATTATGTTTAGTACAGCAAAATGGGGGTAGACCCACCCACTTTGGACTCTGGACTTGCCCACTGCTGACTTTGGCCCCACTTATAGCTGACATTCATCCTGAGCCCCCCTTGAGTCATCCTAAACTTTGGAGCAGGCAGAAGAGAGAACTGCAACCCCACTCATGTCCTCTCCTCATATAAAGGAGAGAAGCCCTTTCATATGTCCTCTATTGTAGAGGACTTGGGGGAGGGATGGTGGTGACAATTAATAATGGCTGACTCATCCTGAGCCGGCCCTACTATTAGACAAAGTGAAGGGATGGGTCTGAAAACTCAATTTTTTCTCTCTTTCTGACATCCCTTTCTCTCTCGTGTGCACATCCATCTTCTTCCCCACCAAACAGGCTGCCAGGGGGCAGAGGGTCATGAACAGTTTGGTCTTCCTACCTGAGAGATCAACTTGAAGACTGCTTTTGAAGATGGGCTCTGTACCACAGGTTGTCCCACCACCGAAGTGAGAGGGTGGATTGGGAAAGTTGGAAGGATGAAGGGAACTGATTTGAAAAGCAAGAACAGGAATGCGTGAGAATAGGATGAGGAAAACGGGAGGGCAGCAAAGAGATGAGAAAGAGAGTCAGAGGACTGGGCAGGGAGAAGAAGCCAAGGAGTGGAATTAAGGACAGAAAATGAGAGGATGGAGATGAGAAAGAAGGACCAGCTTACCACCTGAAAGAGCTTCTTCGCTGATCGATCAGCTGTGGGCATTTCCTGTGCAGAAGCTTTTGCAAATGACAGACATGTTCTGACAGCAGGAACAATCTCAACTGAGACTGGGGAGAGGAACCTTTCCCTGCCTGAGACTTGCCTTCCCACACGGGCCACATTTTAGTGGGTGGGGCCAGGGCAAAATTGGCCAGAGCAATGGTTGTAAATTAGACCACTGTAAAATAGAGTGGTCTACACACACACACACACACACACACACACACACCTATCCTTCATCCAGGCAAGATCTCAACAACACATCAAGGAAGATGCAAAGCAGGGTTAGTGAAGAGTCCCACAAGACAGTTGGAGAGGGCTACGGGAGAGGACCACATTTGGATCATAGGCCAGAGATTTGATCCCCGTAAGGGACAGCTGAATATTCCTGCATTGCAGGGGTTGAATTGGATAGTCCTCAGGGTCCCTTCCAACTCTTGGATTCTTTGAAACATCTATGAGTCCTTACCGCTGCCTGAAATCCACACAAAGGCTCTGTGGATCTCCAAATCTCTGGTCTAAACGGAGGGCAGCTGCGGAGTAAGCCGAGCTCTGGTTGCCTTTCTTGTGATGCTTTGCCTCCCATATTCTCTTCGGCATTTCTGTCTCGGAGGGAAGCAGCTCTCTGCAAACCCCCTTTTGTATTTTTACAAAGAAGACCGGGGCTCTTCCTTTATGGTTCCTTTCCAGCCTAGAACATTAATCACTCAGCTGCCCTTTGAACATTTTAAAACGGAATAAATCAGATAGTCTTCATCAAGGTTTGAATTCAAAGCCTTTAATATCAAACTGTATGCACACAAACATACACACACATCTCTTTCTTATCTGACATGAATATGAATATGTTCAGAGCACAGGAAAGTAAGAAGGAAAAAAAACCAAACTATTCCTCTTCTCTGTAATTTCCATGCTCCAAGCACGGACATTCCAGGGTCAAATCAGAAGCTTGGGAGGCTTTTGTAATTCCAAGACTGTCCCTGAAAAATCGCGACCCTTGGAGGGTATGTAATATGCAAGTGAATCCCTTCACACAATCTGTGTTGTGGTGCAGCTGGAATCCCTGCAACTTTTTATGATAGGGGTGGGGACCTACAACTCTCCAGATGTTGCTGGACTCCAGCTCCCATCAGCCCCAGTCAGCATGGATGATGGTGAGTGACGATGGGAACTGGAGTCCCCAACGTGAGCCTGTGCCACACTTAGGAAGCTGCACAAAGCGCAGAGAAGGGAAGGGGCAAAGGCGTGCAAACCAAGTATGCCCTAGATTTCTCTTCACCATCAGTCTGGGCATAGCATTTGGGGATGTTTAGGGAGGCAGGAGAGGATATATTATTTTTATGATATCTTTCCTAACATGCGCCAGCAAGTTCTATAACTTAGCAGAGTTGTTAAACAATCCCCCTTTTAAATTACACAGCAGTTAGTTAGTCGCAGGCTCGTCTAAGCCTCACTATTTAGGATTCCTGGTAAGATCCCTTATATATATATATCCCTCCTTAAAAGAATAGACATGACTATTGGATTAAAGTTAACATAAAACTAGTTTACTTACAATCATCCAGTTCACAATAAGATCCCTGAAGGCAGACTTAATTTACAGAACAACATATAACTATGTGAACCATCCCATAAGGGAAACAGTCTAAAGTGACTGAGACTCAGCAGTCATTTCTCCTAACTCTTGGGAACACAAAAAATGGAGAACAAGAAGAGCAGAACATGGAGGCTGTGTGATCCTCTGTCCAAGAAGAGGCCACACCCACATTAAGTCACATGCAATGAAGTCTGCCCCAGCTCAGGAGGAACTAGCAAGTTTTCTCCTGAGTGATACAAAGCATTCCCCAGCATGTGCATTGTAGGAATGTTGTATTTGACTGCAATACGTTTTTACATCCCACATAGCACACTCTCATTTTGTATAGAGTGATGTCTAGTTCAATGGAGCATTCAAGTCTGAGGAAGGGAAGAAGAGCAGGAACAATGTCTTTACACAAGTTACAATATGAAAACCAAGCCAGAGATTTTCCCCCACATGTGTATTTTCACTTCTTATGGTTGTTAAGTCTTTATCGCTATAAACCGCTTTGGTTTTTCACGGCATAGGTAAAGGTAAAGGGACCCCTGACCATTAGGTCCAGTCGTGTCCGACTCTGGGGTTGCGGCGCTCATCTCGCTCTATAGGCCGAGGGAGCCGGCGTTTGTCCACAGACAGCTTCCGGGTCATGTGGCCAGCATGACTAAGCCGCTTCTGGCAAACCAGAGCAGCGCACAAAAACACCGTTTACCTTCCCACCGGAGCAGTCCCTATTTATCTACTTGCACTTTGACGTGCTTTTGAACTGCTAGGTAGGCAGGAGCTGGGACCAAGCAACGGGAGCTCACCCCATCACGGGGATTCGAACTGCCAACCTTCTGATCAGCAAGCCCTAGACTCTGTGGTTTAACCCACAGCGCCACCTGGGTCCCTTTTTTCACGGCATAGTAGAATATTAATATTCCCTTTCATAGAATCATAGAATCATAGAGCTGGAAGAGACCACAAGGGCCATCCAGTCCAACCCCCTGCCAAGCAGGAAACACCATCAAAGCATTCCTGACAGATGGCTGTCAAGCCTCTGCTTAAAGACTTCCAAAGAAGGAGACTCCACCACACTCCTTGGTAGCAAATTCCACTGCCGAACAGCTCTCACTGTCAGGAAGTTCTTCCTAATGTTTAGGTGGAATCTTCTTTCTTGTAGTTTCTTGTAGTTCTCTGGAGCAGCAGAAAACAACCTTTCACCCTCCTCTATATGACATCCTTTTATATATTTGAACATGGCTATCATATCCCCCCCCCCATGCTAAATAAATAAATATGACGAAATGCCTCTGAGCATCTTTGAGCAAACTCAACCGAACCCAAGAAGAGATGGAGAGGGAAAGAGTCCTCTTATTCTCTGCACTTTGAGGAGGTCTGGAAGGAATCAAGTGAAGCAAAGCTGAGCTGACAAGCAGAGTCGGATGAGGAGGGGTTGAGGCTGCAGGTTCTTTCTTGTTTGTTTTTTTCCCCCCTTACCCAGACTCCAAACAAACAACATGTCAAATAGCCATCTCTAGGCAGGCAGGCCTGTCAACGAAACAAATTGGTGGAGATAGATTCTTCCTTGCCCAGCACTTAGCCAAGAAGCTTTTGACAGCAGTATCTGACTGATCAAAAACTGTCAATGGAAACACGGAAGGACCTCATAGCTGCTTTCTGCCTGCCTAGAGCAGGAGGGAACAGACTGGCAGACAGGCTGAAGGAGGACTTGTGGAGAGTTGTGTTAATGAGGAGGAAATGTCCCAGTCCATCCCCATCACATCAAATGTTGAGCAAAAATTGACCTATTTTGGTTTCAGGAAATCTGCCGTCGATTGCACAGCAAATGACCATTGCATAGGATGGTGCCTGTTGTATCATGGGGTTGTTGGGTGTGTGTGTGTGACGTATGTGCTCAATACAAACATTGCACAGCTGTAGGGGTGGAAGGAGAGAATTTTGATTCAGACAGTATTTAAAGGCGACCCTACCCAATTCTCTCTCTTGAACAATATGCGAACCAGAAACAGATATCCTTCGAAATCCATGCTTCTCGGAATTTTGAGAGGCAGTTCTCCATCTAAGTCATGTGTACAAAAATGCATATGTTAGGAGGAAGCGTGTAGAACAATGCATGCATTAGGGAAAGTAACATTTAAAAAATGAATCATAGTAATTGGGATTGCTTTGTGTGTCGGGCAAAATTGCATGCAAAAACGAGTATATTACGAGAACAAATAGGTCATCATGAAAATTCATCAGCCTTTTCGTGCAAATTTCTCCAAATTGTAGCATGGAACTTTTTCCTAATATACACATTTCGGCAAAGCAATTTCCCCTATTTTTTGTCATTTTGTTTATTTATTTATTTATTATTATATTTATTTCATAAAATGTATACGCCACGTCAGTGTAAAACACACACACCTCAAAGTGGTTTACAAAATACAAAGCAGTTAAATAAATAAAAAAAATCACAACCGTACTTTAAAGCTTACAAAAGTTAAAATACTAAAGCAGATTAAAATTACCTCAATTTTCTAAGCATCTGAGTAGGCTTGTCTAAACAGGAATGTTTTTAGCATGCACCCAATAGAGTTAGAGTTAGAGTTGAGGACGAAATTAAATCAAGCATTTAATCCGACGCTAGGCTGATACACACCTATCAGCCAGGTTAACTGTGAGGCATTTGCAGATTTCAGCAAAGTGCTGCTTTGTACTGAGAAAAGTATGAATGGCACAAACCTCCTCATCTGCATCAGTTAAAGAGTTAAACCTGATAATACGTAATGGGGTTGGGGGAGAATCCTGCAGGTGACCGTGAACCTGAAGTAACCATGAGGAACCCTATCAAATTTGGATCCTACAAGAATCTTCTGCTTTGCTAAGTTATGTTTCTTTACTTCCACTCTCTACCTCACGAGGGACTGGGAATTGGGGGGGGGGGGTAATTCAATTTCCTTCACAATTTAATGAGAAGCTACCTGGTTCACGCTTCCCAGAACAACACAAGAATCAAAACACAGCTATCCTTCAGTATCCCCACTTATCCGAATATTGTGGTGCAGTTCTTCAACCAAATAATATGCACAAAAATGCACATATGGTGTGCATTTAAAATGCATATATTGGGGAAAATGGCATGCACAAAGGCATTATATTAGGGGGGGCTGCAAACGAAAATGGGTTTGTCAGGAGACATTTGCACTGAAATGCTGGTGAATTCTCATGAGGATATTTTGTTTATTTAAAAAAGTTGCTGTGGAAATGTGGAGAACTGAAATTAAGAGTGGAAAAATGAGAAACCAAGAGAAACCAAAATAGACAGATTCATCTCGCCTAAGATACATTTCCTTACATCCACTCTCTGCCTCACCAAGGGCCAATATTTTCGGATTCAAAATAGGAAGAGGGGCATATTTAGCCCCTGCAAGTCCCTCTGTTCAGCCTTTGGGCCACCTTCACCTCTCCCAAGTGATGCTTCTTCCCCCCCCCCCGGCTTCTCCCCCCACTTCTCAAGTGCTTTTTGGAACACGTCCTTGAACTGTGAACATGCCTCTTGCATGCCAGGATAGAGGGACAGGTGCATATGTAAAACCTCTGGCTTTTGCCTGGCTGGAATGTAGCTCATAAGAGCCATGTCTGTTGCTCCGCCCACTTTTGCCACTGGTCCGGCCCCCCCACTGCCATGTGACCCCCCCTGAAGCTTTCCTTTGAGAATGTGGCCCTCAGACTGAAGCAGTGTTCCCCATCCCTGTTCTGGTCTCCGATATGAATAAGGTGTGGGAGGGAGGGAAGCAAGGAGACGGGTCTCCCCCCCCCCCCCGTGCCATTTTCTAAACAAGATCCCCTGCCCCATCTATTATTTGCTCTGGAAAAGAAGCTGTTATTTGTGGCCTATTCAGGGAGCAGGCAGTGAATCTGAATAACATCATGGAGAGGTCAATATGAAGCTCAATAGATCCATTTCATTCTCATCCAAATTGATTTACAAGCTCAGAGGGCTGCTGAGGGGATCTTTTTTTAAAACAAAAATCTATTCTCATTGACTTCCTTACAGTCAAATCTTATGTATGCTTTATTCCAATCAGGTCCTACAGAATGTGATGGTGCTTATTTCTAGGTATGTCTATTTTGGATTACAACCTTAAATCCAGAGGTGCACCCCTTGGCTGCTATCTATTATAGGAATAGGAACAGGAATAATTTTATTGGCCAAGTACCAACATACCGTACTTGGAATTTTGCTTCGGCTACATTGCAATAGAAACGTACCTTATAATCACAATACAATAACACAGCAAAGGAACCCCACCCATAACAGGCCTCCCCTTCCACTACATAACTACGAATTTAACAATTTAATGGCGCAAGGGAAGAAACTGTTCCTGTGCCTAGCCGTTTTTGTATATAAAGCCCTGTAGCGACGTCCAGATGGAAGTAAATCAAACAGATGGTGACCGGGATGCAAAGGATCTGCGACAATTCCCTCTGCTCTCTTCCTAACTCGGGTAGCATAGAGTGCTTATGTTCCTATTTGCTGCGCTCATTGGTCCAACACATGTATCAGGATGCAGCTGTCCAGAGTGAGCAGGGTATGAGTTGTTGTTGTTATTGCTGCTGCTGCTGCTGCTGCTGCTGCTGCTGCTGCTGCTGCTGTTATAGTTGTTATAATATTTGTTTTTCTGGTCCATTAGGTAATGGTAAAGGACCCCTGTTGTTTTTGGCCATAGAGTTTTCTTGGCAGGGATACTGGAGTGCCTTGCCGGTTCCTGCTCCAGTTGGATCACGTTTAGTCAAAACTCTCCACTATGACCTATCTGTCTTGGGTGGCCCTGCACAGCATAGCTCATAGCTTCTCTGTGTTATTCAAGCCCCTTCTCCACAAGGCAGTGCATGCTGGAGAAGACTCTTGAGAGTCCCATGGACTGCAAGAAGATCAAACTTATCCAAGGAAATCAGCCCTGAGTGCTCACTGGAAGGACAGGTCCTGAAGCTGAGGCTCCAGTACTTTGGCCACCTCATGAGAAGAGAAGACTCTCTGGAAAAGACCCTGATGTTGGGAAAGGTTGAGGGCACAAGGAGAAGGGGGCAACAGAGGATGAGATGGTTGAACAGTGTTCTCAGAGCTACTAACATGAGTTCCACTCATAGCTGTCAAGTTTCGGATTTGAAAATAAGGGATTAGCACCCTCACCTGTCCTGGGTACAGTCTACAGTTCTCAGGGACAGTCCACGCCGCGGTAATCCCCTCAGGCTACAAATTAATTTACACCAGGAAAGAGCTCCCAGGAAAGAGAAATCAAGGCAGAGAAAAGAAAGCACTTATTCACGCAGCACACGGTTAACCTCTGGAACTCCCTGCCACAGGGAGCAGCGATGGCCACCAACTTGGATGGCTTTAGAAAAAGATTAGGCAAATTCATGCAGGAGGAGAGGACCACTGATGGCTTCTGGCCAGGTTGGCTCTGCTCTGCCTCCAGTTAGGGGCAGCAATGCTTAATCTGAGCACCTGTTGCCAATAAACATTCGTCTATTTTATCTTCTTTATATATTGGTCTGTCTGTTATTAGGTATTTATATTCCACCTTTTTCTCCAAAGAGCTCCCTGATCCTAGTCCTCATTTAATCCCCACAACAGTCCTGTGAGGTAGGCAGGCAGGCAAGGCTGAGAAAGGCAGGGACCCAAGGAATCCCCGGACTCCAACTCTCCTTCCCGGAAATAAGGGAAATTTAAGGGATATCAACAATAAGGGATAGCTGCGGAAAACGGCTTGAAATAAGGGAGTTTCCCGCAAAAAAAGGGAGACTTGACAGCTATGGTTCCACTGTGGGAGGCAGTGGAAGACAGGAGCGCCTGGCATGCTCTGGTCCATGGGGTCATGAAGAGTTGGACACGACTAAACGACTAAACAACAACAACAAAGGACCCCTAGACTGTTAAGTCCATTCAAAGGTTACTATGAGGTTGCGGCACTCATCTCGCTTTCAGGCTGAGGGAGCTGGTGTTTCTCCACAGACAGCTTTCCAGGCCATGTGGCCAGCATAACTAAACTGCTTCTGGCGCAACAGAACACTGTGATGGAAGCCAGAGCACACGGAAATGCCATCTACCTTCCCGCCATAGTGGTACCTATTTCTACTTGCACTGGCTTTCAAACTGCTAGGTTGTCAGAAGCTGGGACAGAGCAATGGGAGCTCACCCTGTCGCGGGGATTTGAACTGCCAACCTTATGATCAGCAAGCCCAAGAGGCTCAGTGGTTTAGACCACAGCGCTACCCGCATTCGGGCATATGAGGCATTGACCCACCTGCCTGCCTTCTTACTTCCATCCAGTTCAGGGGGTGGCAATCCATCCATCCACCCTCCTCAGTCTCAGTGTTGCCCCTGTAGCAGGGAGGACGATGGGGAAAAATCTATAAATTGTTGGCTCCACCTGTCATTGGTTCTGGCTCCACCCACAGTTGGCTTCTCATATCAATCAAAACCAACCACTGCTGCAAGCAGGCAGAAGTGTGGTGATCGGAAAAGGGTGTGTGTGGTTTACCATCTATCTCTTTGTTACAGTCAAACCATTTCCCTCCTGCAGTTTCAGTTTGCAGTGGCCTTTCCTCTCCGCAAGATTAAAGAACCTATTAAGCCCTGGAAGCTAACAGATTCCAATGGATTCTGGAGAACCCTGGAAGATTGTCCTGCTCATAGGAGTCAACTCCTAGGGTCCAGGGGTCTTTGTCCCCCCCCCATAAGATATTTGAGGGGGCCTTTCCCCCACAAAGTTGATGGGCATTGCCATTCAAATAGTGTCTGTGCAACACATCATAATTATGAAGGGCAGGGCTTACTTGCCCCCTCCCCCATATTTTATTCAAGTTTGCACCCCTGGTCCTGCTAGTCAGGCTGGCACTCTGGTTGAAGTCCTAAACACTCTGTGGGATATAGAGATGGCTTGGATGATTGGTATGATCGGTCACACCCAAGTGCCCTCTGTCTCTCAGAATAACTTGGGCAGCTCCATGGCAAACATCTCAGCTCAGGCCAAAGAGTGATGATGCCTTGGCTACAAATGGAGAAAGAGTCCTACTGAATCCAACCACAGGTAGATTAAGGGCTATGCAACTGATTCCGCCACACTGGGTGCTGAGCCTAGGGGATGTCATGAGGCATTGCAACTATGATGTAGTGAATTGAACAGAACAGAAGGCGAGAGTGAGGAGAATTTTGGTCTCACACAAGGTGCCGCTGAAAGTTGAATGGCCGAAGTGTCCCATCCCGTCCTGTCCCCGATCTAACCAAGCACAGATTTGAGCTCATCACTGAACTTATTCTGCAGCAATGATGGTGAATCTTCTGGGTGCTATGCAGCAAGCAGTGCTGTGGAAAGGGAGGGCAGCTCCAAGGCTATTTTTCAGAGCAGTAGCAATTACCGGTACATCAACTGCCAGAGCACTAGGGTGGCCGATGAGCTCTCATTCCTCTGGCGAGTGAATTAGGCAGAAACAGGTCTTTCAGATTTTGCTGTTAGATTCAGGTAGGTAGCTGTGTTGGTCTGACACAGTCGAAAAAAATAAAAAAAATAAAAAACTGTCCAGTAGCACCTTAAAGGTAAACGTAAAGGGACCCCTGACCATTAGGTCCAGTCGTGTCCGACTCTGGGGTTGCAGAGCTCATCTCACATTACTGGCTGAGGGAGCCGGCGTACAGCTTCCAGGTCATGTGGCTAGCATGACTAAGCCATTTCTGGCGAACCAGAGCAGTGCATGGAAACGCCGTTTACCTTCCTGCTGGAGCAGTACCTATTTATCTACTTGCACTTTGACGTGCTTTCGAACTGCTAGGTGGGCAGGAGCTGGGACTGAGCAACGGGAGCTCACCCCGTCACGGGGATTCAAACCGCCGACCTTCTGATCAGCAAAGAATAGGCTCAGTGCCACCCGCATCCATAGCACCTTAGAGACCAACTAAGTTTGTTCTGGGTATAAGCTTTTATGTGCATGCACACTTCTTCAGATACACTTCTTCACTACGTCTTCAGTTTTGCTGTTGTTTGTGAGAGATTAGGACAGAGGAAGTCCTGTTCGATTATGGTCTGCAGATCCTAAAGCTGGCATCATGGCATGTGCTGCTGCTCTTTGGCTGTGTGTGAATGTGAGATCCCTGTAAATATATCATATAGACCGAGCTGGTAAAGCCTGCTTCTTTTTATATACTGGAGGGCCACAGATTAACCACCCCTGCTGCAGGTAATGATGGAAGCCTCAGGCGGCAATCCCTGGTCTGAGGGATATTCCAACCATGTCCTTGGAAAGGTACCACAAGTGAGTGTCTACCTTCATCTGTGAAATGTCCAAGAGTGTACACATGTAACACTCTCACACATGCATGATTCCTCCTGCTACTGGAGACAGCCAGACACATATGGGCAACAGAAGTTGTTTTCCATTCATTTGAGAGGAGCCAACATCCCTCCCTTGGGTTATGTACCCTAGCCTTGTGGGAGCTTCCCTTGCCCTGATCACTCAGGTTAATATTGTTTGTACTGCCTCTGTTGCCTGGATTTATTGGAGAGCATGGGATAAACCTCGCGCTGCTGTAAATTTGTTCTTAATAGAAATGTGGGGAAAGGATGCCAGAGGAACTATTATCCTTGCGCACTCGTTCATCCCCTGCCCTCTGGGTAGAAGTCAGGCATAAATCAAGACTCAGAGACTCCCTTTCCAACATCTGTTTGTTCTCTGTTCCTTCCTTGTTCCAAGGTGAATCAGAGAGAGAGGCTGATCCTTGAAGCTGAGTTGCAGGTATTTTTATACAGAAGAAGGTAAAAGCCTTGCACAGATCGTCATTTGCACAGGGATGTGGGGCAAATTCATTTTGCTGGCCGTGTGATGCAAATTTCCCAAATTCTCACTTCCTGGACCAACATGCAAACAAAAGCACAACTCTCCACAGAAACTCGCACTTCTCCAAATTGTGTGATGCACTCTGCCAGTCAAAGAATCCATGCAGCAATGTGCATATTTGTGAAAATAACAGGCACAAAATGGATTATGCTACTAGAAAATGGCTTGTAAAAATGCTTTTACTAGGGGAAATGGTGTCCTGAAAAATACATGTGTGGCATGGGGGTTACAATGCCAGACCAGGACCTGGGAACTCAACCCTAACCCCAATCCCAACCCCAACAAGTCCTAACCCTAACCAGCCCTAACCTTAACCCTAAGACTAACCCTAACCCTAACCAATCCTAAGCCTAACCCTAACCCCAACACCAACTGGAACCCCAACTCCAATCCCAACCCTAACCCTAACCCTAACCCTAGAAATAGACCTAACCCTAACCAACCCTAACCCCAACCCCAACCCCAACAATTCTTAACCCTAACCAGCCCTAACCCTAAGACTAACCCTAACCCTAACCAACCCTAACCCTAACCCTTACCATAAACCTAAGCCTAACCCTAAGCCTAACCCTAACCCTAACCCTAACCCCAACACCAACCGGAACACAAACACAAACACAAACCCCAACCCTAACCCTAACCCCAACCCCAACCCCAACCCCAACCCCAACCCCAACCCTAACCCAAGGTGATGCACAGAGTTCTCTTGCTCCTTGTTTAATCCCCACAACATTCTTGTGGGGTAGGTTTGGCCAAGAAATGGCAACTGCCCCCAAGGTCTCATGGTGAGCTTTATGGCAAAGTGGGGATTCGAACCCTGGCCTCCCAGGTCCTGGTCTGGCCCTCTAACCACTACACCACACTAACTCTACAATTGTGAATTTCCCCGGCATACACCCACACAATGAAATGTATATAAACATCTCATCATCTGCGCACAAGGATTTGAGCTATTCCCTGCATGTACATGACCTCTGTGCAGGAAAAGCATCATATGTGATACAGCCTTTCTGTAAGAACAGAGAGTATCCAGTCCCCTCCATTCCTTTGATACTGCCCAGCATTCATAGGCCCTAACTACACAAGATCTTTGCAGAGTGGAGCTGGTGTTTTTAAATGTAAATTGCATTGGAGCTGGGTAGCGATAATTAACAGAAACAGAGGAGTCATGGTGTGAAGAATTCAACCCTGCTGCAGTCTTAAAGAAAACCCCTTTTCTTAAGATACTGCTTGCTTTTGGGGATATTCTGCTTTCTCACGCCATTCTCACCTACCTGATCTATACTCACGACAACCCTGCGAGGCGGGTCAAGCTGACTGGCTGGGATTTGATCCCAGATTTTCCCAGTCCTAATCCACGGTTCTGACCATCCCTGCTGCTTTTCTGCCTGGCTGACTTACAGCATCAGCTGCCGTGGCTCAGCATCCTGGCTTCTGCTACAGAAGGAGCCGCAGGCTGCCCTTAAACAGATCCATTAAAGAGGCCTTCGGAATGGACTATAAAGCACTTATTTATTAACTCACAGCATTGGCAAAAATCATTCAGGGGCTGAGGGACAGAATGCACAAAGGAGCCCCTGAAGCTGTCTGGAGAGAGAGAGAGAGCTGCAACCGCCGACTTGAGGACACCCTCCGATTCTCCCGGCTGGTGGGAAATTGAGCCTCACTGAGTTCCCTGTGCCTGCCCTTTTCCCATTTAATTACTGTTTGTTCAGCAGCACAGCCCGGATGCAGCCACATCACAATTGCACCGGGCTTCTTCCTCCATCACCGTATTGATCTCCCTTGCGACACAAGGAAGGTGGTTTTATGAAGTTAGGCTCAAAATCTACATGGCTGTGTGATCACCCTGCGAATAATTGAATCTGGCTTCCATCACGTAATCCGTTGCATCTTGCAAAATTCCGAGACTCATTCGGCTTTTCTTTAAAATTGGTGGAGAGAGAGAGTTTTTAGATTCTTATATAAACAACTTTTTTAAAAATTAAAAAAGCAATATCCGCTTAAAGGCTCAGAAAACATGTGGTTTATTATTATTATCATTATCTGGCTTTCGTGTTTATTCAGTCAATCCCACTCTGCCTCCAAGAAGATCAGGGCAGCCTATTTGGATCTTGCCCCACAAAACATCCTATCTACAGAATTACTCTATGAAGTAGGTTGCAGTGCTCAAAGAAGTCAGGGGGCCCCAAGCCTCACCAGTGACTCTCCCCTCTCCCTATTTAGCCAAATCTCATAGTCCTCTGGTAGCATTCTAAAGACAGAAACTAAGGGATCCATAACAGAGGAGGTCAACTCAGAAGCGTGCTCTTTTTCAAGCAGCAGAACATACCTGTAGACTGGTACCTCCAGTCATCAGCTGTTCCATGGAGGCATCAGGCAAGAAGGAGAGTCAGGTCTCCTATCTTCTCCCATGAAGACACAGCTGCAGGTCAGGTAGGTCTCAGCCTTCCCACCTGAGGCCTGATTGTCCTTACTGCCTGGTGCCCCACCCCCTGGCAGCCCCACATCACTCTAGGCCACCCAACCCAACCTGGGTGCAAGTGAGACCTCAGCCAAAGCCACGCCAGCTGGCACGGCCGTAGGGGAAGCCGCACCAACCGGCTTGGCCTTGGAAAAAGCCACGTTGGTTGGCACAGCGTTGGGAGAAGATGCTGCAGGAGAAGCTGGCACAGCTGGCATGGCCGCCGCTGCTACCAGTACCGCAGGCATAGCTTCCAGAAGTGCTGTGATTGACAGAGGAAGAGGAGTAGGGTCAAGGTATTGCATTTTCTATGTCAGATTCAGACACCTGTGTGGAAGCCAAAATAACAACAGCAACAATAATGCCGGGGGTGCTATTTCGCTGCGCCTGATCCTAGGCCTAAATAGCTTCCATCATTTGTATCTTCTCATTCGTGGGCACTTTCACACATGGCAACCCACAATATAAGGTGTAAGGTTCGCATGATGGTGCTTCATGAGTAACGGAGCAAGAGCCCAAACTGTCTTTTGCAGTTTTATTGTGCAAACTATTTTATAAGGTCCGTATAGTTAAAGCTATGGTTTTCCCAGTAGTAATGTACAGAAGTGAGAGCTGGACCATAAAGAAGGCTGATCACCAAAGAATTGGTGCTTTTGAATTATGGTGCTGGAGGAGACTCTTGAGAGCCCCATGACTGCAAAAAGATCAAATCTATCCATTCTGAAGGAAATCAGCCCTGAGTGCTCACTAGAAGGACAGAAGTTGAGGCTCCAGTACTTTGGCCACCTCATGAGAAGAGAAGACTCCCTAGAAAAGACCCTGATGTTGGGAAAGATGGAGGGCACAAGGAGAAGGGGGCGACAGAGGATGAGATGGTTGGACAGTGTTCTCGAAGCTACTAACATGAGTTTGGCCAAACTGCGAGAGGCAGTGAAGGATAGGCGTGCCTGGCGTGCTCTGGTCCATGGGGTCACGAAGAGTCGGACACGACTGAACAACAACAATTTACAGCGCAGAGAGCTACAAAAAGCATGTCTGTCTCAGTCGCTGGCAGAATCCGGGAGTGGCCCCTTCTGGCTCCTTCCCCAGCATAAGAGCTTCGGCACCCCAAATCTCCTCCTGCCCTCCTTACGTTTCACCCCTGTGCACATTTGGGACGCCGGAAATGGCGTGCTTCCCTCCTGACCAGCCGAGCGAGGTGAGCGCAGGGTGACAGCATCCCCAAGCCGTCTCCCTGCCAGATTCCCTGTTTGCCGTTCCTGGCTGGCTGAGGTGCTGGGGCCCTTTGCAGCATCGCCGAGCCCTCTCCTCTCCCGGCTGGCCCCTTCCCCTTCCTCCCCACGGGAGGTGTGGCTACTCTTCGTGCTGGAAGAGGTGGTGCTGCTCAAAAGGCGTCGGGACTCTCTGTAAGCTAACAGACCCTCCGTTCCCCTCAGCAGGCCAGGTGGCAGTTCCCTGACATAAGGCATCAGAGAAAAATACCATTAAGGCAAAGATGAGTTGAGGACAAGCAAGCAAAGAATGGTAAAGTTAGATGAAGCAGGATCTTTAACTCTGACAAGTGGTCCTGGGTTTGGCTTTCTGTCTTGTCCAAAAGATGTGTGGTGGTAATTAAGGTTGCCTTGCTTACGAGCAGCTCTGGATACCCCAGCTGGATTAGTTGGAAGCTTGAAATAAATAATCAGAGCTGCCTTGGCTGCTTGGCTCTGTCATACGTGTCTGTTCATTCTACAGGGTGCTTTATTTGTACAATTGAAGCAATCCAGACCTGTGCTCACTGGTGGTCATTTGACTTCAATTAGGTGTTTGTGGCAGGGCGGAGGGAGTCCAGTATCTGGCTAATTCCTCTTTTCTGCCTTCTTTCTCTGAGTCTATGGAGCCTTTCTGCAAAGGGCACTTTGACCCTATAGAGAAACATGGGCCAACAGACCAAAACAAATAGTATGCAGAATGTGTGTTTGTGCGTCTTAATGAGTCGCCAGCTATAATGTCGGCATGACCTGTACTCCAATCAATGTCCGTGAATTTCAAAAACCCTTTCATAGGAGGAATCATAGCCATCCTAGAAGAATGCCCACTATGGCATCTAATCAGCTGTGGGGATCATCTCTGTGGCCTTCCTTTAAATCGAAATATTTTTGAGTAAATGCACCTGGGCACGTTTGGGCTGGGTGCAGTCATTCATGGAGCTGAATGAGGCCTCAGTGCAAGAAATCCAGAGGTACAGCATCCCCAGCAGGTGGTGGTCCAGCTTCTGCTTGAAGACCGCCAACCACCCCTCTAAGTCATTGTGTTCAACTGCTGTTACCATCAAGAAGTTCCTCTTGATGTTCAACCAAAACCTCTGCTGTGACTTAAGCCCATTAAATCTAGATTGGATATAGTCAAATTACTAAATTATGTCTAGGCTGTTAAGAGACCCAATTGTACCTTCTTTTTGACACCAGGAGACCCAAGAAACACCTCCAGGAGCTCCTCAGCTGGCCAAGAAGACATCTGAAATGTCCACCAGCTACATGGACTATGGAATCATTGCAAACTCTTTCTATAAATTACCTTCATTTGTCCAGCAGTGTGCCCTGTGTTCATAGTGTGGTCATTATCAGTCTCCTGGTAGCATGGTATAGTGGTTAGAGTGTTGGACTATGACCTGGGAGAGCAGGGTTAGAATCCCCACTTGGCCACGAAGCCCACTGGGTGACCTTGGGCCAGTTACAATCTCTCAGCCTCGCCTATCTCACAGGGCTGGTGTGTGGATTAAACAAGGAGGGGAACCCTTGAGCTCCTTGGAGAAAAAAGGTTATAAATGCAAATAGGTCATTGGGAGGGACCCTCACTTTCCAAGCAAGTTACCCACGCCTCTTCCAGAAAAAGATTTCCTACATTTTGAGGCCCTTCCCAACTGGGTTGCTGCTGGCTGGTCTAAGCTTGGCAGAGGGAAAACTAGCCTTTAAAATTGAATTTTTTCCTTGTACCACCACAACTCTTAGGGACCAAGCAGGGGCAGATTTAGGTTTGATGGGGCCCTTTATATGTCCAGCTGTCCTTTGTCAACAGCAAATTGTCTCTGTTCTTTGTGTTGAATATATGCTATATGGTAATTTATGGACCTAACAGGTATCCAAAGCCATTTGCACATGCAGAATGTAGGCACCCTATATAGAGAAATGAGCAAACCAGTGATATTTTAGGGAGCAGGCTAGCAGGCGAGGCCCATGACTTACATCACAGGAGCCTACACAATACAAAACACTGTTGTTGTATGTCGGTTTTATTTTATTTGTTTCTTATCTTATATTTTGGAAATATACATCCAGTTGGGTTTTTCCTTCAGATTTTTTTTTGGGGGGGGCAAGAGAGTGGAGCCCTAAGCTATAGCTTGTTTAGCTTATACATAAATCTGGCACTGGGGCCAAGGTCACTCTGGCCCCCCGATGAAATATTTGAGGGGGCCAAGGGGCCCCAAAGTTGATAGGAATATGCCATTCAAATGCCGTGTGTGTGCTGTGTCACGTGATCAATTATGTGGGGCAGGGCTTACCTGCTCCTCCCCAATGTTTTACTCAAGTTGGCACTCCTGTCTACAGAATGCCCCCTTTTGGGAATTCACTCTGCCCTTGGCTGAGCTGTGCTGGGATGGGGGGGCTTCAGTTGGTTCCATCTGATATATTGGGTCCTCCCTCAAAGAGGGCACGTGTTGTGGTACGATCTGGCAACCAACCCCTTGTGTTGTGGGTGGGAGTGTTTGGATAGCCACAACACCCTATTGGTAGGTCCCTCGATGATGGGTGTAATCTGGCCAATGGGACACTAGCTAAATGGATCGAGGGACCTACATAAGCCCATGCACGTGTCCCTGAGCTTCCTCTTTGGGCCAGTGCATCGGAACACCCACCCACCTCTCCCTATATTTAGGGCTTGCGCTTGACCTTGCTACGCCATTGTGTGTCGCCTGTCATTGGGACAGGGGCACGGCAGGAATTTTCCCCACTTGGCTGATTGGCTGGTGCCATTTGGGTTTCGCCTGCCATGTAGCAAATCATCACAACTTGTAAGGTTGCAGATAGGCTCTGGTTCAGGTAATAGGGGTGGCAGAACGCTCTAGCCATCCCTATGTGAAGGGTATTCCATTAAAGGAATCCAGGGACTCAATGGTTTGGTCAACCCTGAGAGGGGTTGTGCCCGTGCCCGAGTCCGGGGGACATCTGGGTGGAGGACTAGCCTCAGTGGCAAAGAAAGGCTCCGCGGTACCCAGGGTGGCAAAAGGAAACGCCCCGGGGGCGGGGCATCGCGACGTCACATTGTGACGTCACGGCGGAGTAACGCTGCCGCTTCCACAGCCCCCTTTTAAGCCGCAGAGTGAAAAGGCGGCTCGTGGGGCTGCTGAGCGCGATCGACGGCTCCCTGCCAATCGCGCACGGCTGCCCCACGAGCCGCCTTTTCACTCTGCGGCTCAAAAGGAGGCCGCGGAAGCGACGGTCCGACGACGGAGTGCACCTGCGCTAAATGTCGCACAGGCGCACTCCGTCGTCGGGCCGTGCGCTGCCGCTCCCAGGGTGACGGAGGGAGCGGCGGCGTGTGGGAGTGGCGGGAGGGGCTGCCGCTTGTCACCCCCACGCGCCGCCGTTCGCTCCGTTACCCCGGGAGCAGCGTGGTGCTCGCTCAGCCGTGCGCTGTTGCTCCCGGGGTGACGGAGGGAGCGAGGGCGCGTGGGAGTGGTGGGAGGGGCCTCTGTTTGTCACCCCCACCCTCCCTTGTCACCCGGGGCATACCGCCCCCACCGCCCCCCCCCCAGCGATGCCCCTGACTAGCCTGACCCCGCTTTCTGTTGTCCCAGGTGTTCACCCTAGGCTGACCTATGCTGGTGCCCTGGGTCAGCGCTACCTCCCACGGTGCAGGGAGCTAGTCAAACCAGAGCCTATGCAATCACTCACTTGCTGTAATCAATAAAGTTGTGGCCTAAATTCTGCCAAAAGCCAAACCAAAATTTGAGTCTTGTCTGAATTTATTTAAGGGGGAGTTTAAAGGTCTAAACACGCAACCACCTTTTCCAAACTCCCCTCATCCCTCATCTGCTGATCATGGGTTTGGGTTGTTCCCTCAGTTTGCTCTGTTTATTCCATTTATCATTAAAAAGAACAGTCCCCCACCCCCCACCCCCACCCCACCCCTGACGAAACTCGAAGTGAATCCATTCAAGCTGAGCAAACGACTGCCAGGAATGTGATGTCCTTATTAACAACAATAATACAAAAAAGGGGGGATGGAGAAAATAATGTACAGAACACAAACCGAAATGAAAGCAGTGAAATTAGAAGGCAGAAGAAAATAGATTAAAGGAGGAGGGAGCCTTAAATCAATTTAAATATTAATTTTCACAATTGGAAGCCAGCAGCAGTAAGAAAAGTAATAGCCGACATTATGCTGTGGGCATCAATCCACCAGGTTTGAAATGAATGAGGTTTTTTATATTTATTTATTTTTTTAAAAGAAAATTAATAAGAAAAATAATTATATGATGGGATTAAAAAAAAATCTCTTGGATGATAAGAAGTCCTGGATTTAACCATAATACAAAAGAATCCATTTTGCCCTTTGCTGAGTTAAATATTGTCTCTGGGCCCCATCAGGCTCTGGGGGTGTATTTGGAAGCTGCTGGATTTGTGACTCGGCCTCTTCCCCCCCCCCCCCCCCGCAACTCCACCTCCGCTTCATTTCTCTTTTTTGCTGACAGAAAATACCAACCAGTGGCCTTTGACAGAGTCTGCATGGTTCAGTGGGTTGTCATACTACAACAGGAGCCTGGAGACCGGTGCTGAGACACAGCTGAGAAACATGTTTTATCCAAACGGAGGCAAACCATAAAGCTCACCAGTGGCCTTCTGCCAAACCTGCCTCCATCTACGGAGCAGATATGGGGCACGACATCTCTAGAGGGTACCATATTGAAGGAGGAGGGAGACGAGGAGGAGGAGAATCATAGAATTATAGAGTTGAGAGGGACCCCAAGGGCCATTTAGTCCAGCCCCCTGCAATGCAAGAACCTCAGTTAAAGCATCTCTTACTGTCAGAAAGTGTTTTTTCCCTGATGTTTAGTCAGTGCTGCTGATGGACACACACCCCCAACTCCCTCACATGCACACAAACTTCCAGTAAGGTTCATGTTTCCCCTGCTGCTGACGGAGGGAAATGCAATAAAAATACATTCTGAAACTAAACCTGTAGGCTATGCCTTTCTGGATACCCAAAATCAGCTGTCTGAGGCAGCTGCCTCCTTCTGCCAAATGGCAGGGCCGGGGCTAAGATTTCTAGTGCTCACTCTAGGAAGCATTTGCTGTTCATGTGAGGCACTAAGCCTGCTCGGTCTGTGACATTGTTCCATATAAATTGACCATGGGACCTTGAAAATGCCCCGCAGAATCTCCTGCATTCTACCAACTATTGAAGACACACCTGTTTACACAGGAAGACCCTTGATCTCTCAGTCTAAGCCTCCTGTTTTAATTACTGTGTTTAATTACTGTTTTAATTACTGTGTTGCATCCAAAGGAGGGCAACCAAAATGGTCAAAGGCCTGGAAACGATGCCTTATGAGGAAAGGCTTAGGGAGCTGGGTATGTTTAGCCTGGAGAAGAGAAGGTTAAGGGGTGATATGATAGCCATGTTCAAATATATAAAAGGATGTCATATAGAGGAGGGAGAAAGGTTGTTTTCTGCTGCTCCAGAGAAGCGGACATGGAGCAATGGATTCAAACTACAAGAAAGAAGATTCCACCTAAACATTAGGAAGAACTTCCTGACAGTAAGAGCTGTTCAACAGTGGAATTTGCTGCCGAGGAGTGTGGTGGAGTCTCCTTCTTTGGAGGTCTTTAAGCGGATGCTTGACAGCCACCTGTCAGGAATGCTATGATGGTGTTTCCTGCTTGGCAGGGGGTTGGACTGGATGGCCCTTGTGGTCTCTTCCAACTCTATGGTTCTATGATTCTATGATTAATGGAATTGTTTTATTGCATATTTTAATTATGGATGTGTGTATCTTAATGTTTTACTGGGGTGGTTCTAGTGGGTGTTTTAATTAGGGAGGTCCATTTTTTTAAAATGTCCGTGTGAATGTTAATGGATAAAAAGTGCAAAGTTAATGGGTTAAAAAAATAACAACAGTGTGTGAGGTAGCCAGGCATGTGCCGGTTGGTGCCTTAGTGTTCATGCGCTCCGCTCACTTGCACATGTGTCTTCTAGGGATTCTGAGAAGGCACCTGAACCCTGAGGAAAGGAAAGGCTAATAGAATTTTAATAAAAACAAAATTTAAAAATTTAAAAAAAAATCCTTCCAGTAGCACCTAGAGACCAACTAAGTTTGTTCTTGGTATGAGCTTTTGTGTGCATGCACACTTCTTCAGATACACTGAAACAGAAGTCACCAGACCCTTATATATAGTCATTTTTTCATTTTATTATTATTATTATTATTTTACTATGGCAGACCAACACGGCTATCTACCTGTAACTAGAATTTTAATAAGAGAGTGACCCTTTTCTGGCATGGAAACAGTACTTCCCATGGAACAAATCAGAAAGTACAGTGAACCTTCCAGTGTTCTATAGGGGGCAGTTGGAGTGAGGGATGCTGCCTTGCTCCAGCCTTCCTGGAGTAATGTGCAGATTGGAACGTAATTATCCGCCAGATTTGACACTTCTCTGAATTTTGCGATACAGTTATGAGCTCGCAGAACATACCATGTGCATTCAAAATGCATGCCTTGGGATAACATACGTATTTAAATATGTATTTTGGGATGAGCTCTGCATTCCAAATCCACAGATTAGTGCTGCAATGGGACGGAATAGATTTATGAAGGGACCTCTGCAAAACTGATATGGACTGAAGATAGACTGAGTCAAAAACCAAGCATAGAGAATATATTCCCTAGCCAATCAACAGATGCAAAAGAATAAGTAATGTCAATGTACTAAATAAATCACATGTAGTTCTAGAAAATAGATATGAAAGATTTAAAAGGGGCATCTCAGATTACTGGGGTTTATGGGTTTTTTAAAAGAAAATGATGCATGAGATAAATTTGTGTGTGTCAGACAATACACAAGGAGATGTTCTTTTCCAATTATATGCCACTAATGAGTACTAAAGAGCCACTGGTCCCATCACCTCCTGGCAAATAGAAGGGGAAGAAATGGAGGCAGTAAGAGATTTTACTTTCTTGGGATCCATGATCACTACAGATGGTGACAGCAGTCACGAAATTAGAAGACGCCTGCTTCTTGGGAGGAAAGCAATGACAAACCTAGACAGCATCTTAAAAAGCAGAGACATCACCTTGCCATCAATGGTCCCTATAGTTCCCAGTAGTGATGTATGGAAGTGAGAGCTGGACCATAAAGAAGGCTGATCACCGAAGAATTGATGCTTTTGAATTATGGTGCTGGAGGAGACTCTTGAGAGTCCCATGGACTGCAAGAAGATCAAACCTATCCATTCTGAAGGAAATCAGCCCTGAGTGCTCATTGGAAGGACAGATCCTGAAGCTGAGGCTCCAATACTTTGGCCACCTCATGAGAAGAAAAGACACTGAAGTTGGGAAAGATGAAGGGCACAAGGAGAAGGGGACGACAGAGGATGAGATGGTTGGACAGTGTTCTCGAAGCTACCAACATGAGTCTGACCAAACTGTGGGAGGCAGTGGAAGACAGGAGTGCCTTGCATGCTCTGGTCCATGGGGTCCTGAAGAGTCGGACACGACTAAACGACTAAACAACAACAAAGAGTACTCTAGGGCTATGTCTATTAGCAACTTAAAACACATCCAGGTCATTTCCACCCATTGCAATGTGATATTCATACACAGAGGTCTGCTCTACTCAGAGGAGACCCAATTAAATCAAATGAACCTAAGTTAGTTATGCCCATTAACTTCAATGGGTCTTCTCTAAGTTAAACTAGCATTCAACACCACCTGGTGTCTGCATTTCAGTGTCACAAAGCCAAATAGGATTTCTTTGGTTATTACTGTATAGTCTGTTGGCCACAGGCAATGGACTTAATGAGCGTAAAGTTCTTAAAGCTTTTCATATCTATTTTATTGAAATACATGCTGTTTATTTAGTCCCTTGACTTTATTCTTTTTCATCTGAAAGGAGGATGATCCATCCATCGCTAGCTGGAGTGTTTGAAACTGGGCTCCCCAACAAATGTTGAGGGCAGAGACCATAAGTAGAGAGGGAAGGATCTGTCCATTTTGGTTCTCCCAGTTTCTTGTTTTGTCAATCCAAAATGCAGAAATACATATTTCACCGTAATCTGAGTTTTGTTTGTTTCTCAAAAGTATTCTCATAAAAATCCATCAGCATTTTAGTGCAAATTTCTCCTAAGAAACAGATTTAAATATGCAGTTTTGGTTAATGTACACATTTCTGAAAGCAAATTCCTAACCCCCCCACCCCATATAATGCATTTTTGTATCTTATTTTCACCTTTCACATTTTTTCCCTGCACATATATTATAGGCACACTGGCTGCTTGAAGAACTGCATTGCAAAATTCAGTTAAGTCCAAATTTCAAAGGTATTGTTTCAGAAAGTACAAATTGGATAGATTTTACTTTAAATGCATACTGAATCGCGTTCCTCCTCCATCCCCAGACATAATTCATTTTTTGCGTGCAGAAGACCTTTGGTTCAATACTTGGCGTTTCTACTTTAAATGATCTCATGTTAAGTGAGACTCCTGTAACTGAGACGCCCAAGAACTGCTGTCCGTCAGCAAATGGTCTTGGTAGAAAACAGCTTCATTTGCTTCTGCCAGTGGTTCCTTCCTTAACAAATAAATGTAAGATGAAAACAGTTCCCTTCTGATAAAGAGTTTGAACATTCAGAGTGTAGCAGGGCGGTAGAGTGTTGGACTTAAGCCAAGGAAGTACATGTTCAAATTCCTACTGTGGCTAAAGGGAGATATGTATATGTATTTTGTATATGATAATAGAAAGGTTGAGAACCTTTTTCTGTTTGAGGGCCACATTCCCTCTTGGAGAACCTTCTGAGGGCCACATGCCAATATCCAGGCAAGCAAGAGGCATTATCACCATGAAAGAGCACATTGAAGCACACTTCGGGCGGCGGCAGAGGAAGGCCAGTGAAGGTTGTGTCCTCGGAAATAGTTGTGGCCTGGGGAGGACTCCCAAGAAATGGATCCAGCGGTCAGGGGGGCCCCATCCAGCCCATGGGACTGAGGTTGCTCACCCTTGTAATGATGCAACACATACACACACACACACACTTGCAGGTCTTAATGGCTCACAAAGTACTCTTTCCTCCATTTGCACACTAGCCACGGGAATAAATTCCTCTCCACCTTTTTGTCTCTGCCATCCCAGCTTCTTCTCTCTTGCACCCTTTTCTGTTAGACATATCCACCCACCCACCCTCTCCTCTTTCTCTTCCCCGAAATGCGCAAACATGCACACACCTTTCACCAAGTACGCAGTTCTCCCTTCTGCACCTGTTCATATTCCTCTCGCATTTTCCCTTCAGGCTTTTCTGATGATTAAAAACCCAGAGCTTTGTGTGGATCAATAGCAGAAAAAGAAAAAGAAAAAGAGAGAGGGGGCCAGATACACAAAACATGGCTTACTGAACTGCCGGTGGGAAAGGAGAAACCGTGATGTGGTGAGTGCAATCGGAGGGCGGGAGGGAGAGGTTTGTTCAGTTGTTTTTCTGTTTCAACAGCAAAAGTGAAAACGGGGCAAGTTAGACGTTGAAATTCTGGAGGCAGCTATGAGAATGAAGGGAGGGAAAGAGAGAGGGAGGGAGCGACGGACGGAGGGAGAGACTGTTTTGTTCTGCATGGTTTGGGATTATGATTCTCAGTGTTAAATGAAGGAGAAAGAGCTTATGAGGCTTCCAAATGCTGTAGGGGAAAGTAAAGTCACTCCAGTACTGGCCCACCCATAGGGCAAAGGGGATAAACATCCTGGGAATAGGAGTCTTCAGAGAGAGACAGAGCAGCCAATATCACTTCTGCAAGTAACGAAAGCACAACTTTGGAATGGGCAGAAAGAGGGAGAAAGATGGGACTGGAAATTATATATGCCAATCCAAGAAGAGGGACACAGGCTAAGGATGCTGGAGACCTTTTCATTTTATTTTAAGCAAACCAGCCAAATGTGCTCACTACTTGCGTGAATGCACAGGTTTCCTTCCACGCTTCTCCACATTTTGCAGTGCAGTTCTCAATGCACGTATTTATTTATTTTTAAGCAATTATAGCATTTTCATTTTGTTGCTTTACGATCCAGTGGCATTTAAATTTTGTTAAAGAAATAAAATATGGGAAATTGCATATTTTAGGAGAAAATTCATATTGTTTAAATGAAATTTTCGGATGCACTTTTTATTTTTATTTTTTTTAAAATAATAAATCGCAGGAAATGGCCTTAGAGCTGCAAAATGACACCAAATTTGCAAAACTAAATTGACAAAGAACAAAAATGGACCGAGCAAAATTAATTTATTGTATCCCACCTTATTGCATTTGTATCCCCCTTTTCTCCAAAGAGGTAATGATAACGAAATGGTTCTCCCCCTTCCGTGGCGTAGGAAGGAGGTTGCGAGGGGGTGGGCCACCACAGGTGTCATCACTGAGGGGGGTGACAAAAAATAACTCCCGCACCCACCGCACGCCCCTTCCTGCGCCACTGCAGGAGCACTCTCCCCTCGAATGATTTCCAGAAACCAAAAGCATTGCTGCCTCCAACTTTTCAGGCAGAGTACAGCTAGTAGCCTTTGACAGCCCTCTCCTCCAGGAATCTGCCTAAGCTGCCTCCTCCTCTCCGTCTTCCTCACCTGCTTGCTTTGGCACAGTAAGTCTCCATGGAGGAAAGCCTCTTCCCTCTGCAGGAGCCGGGAGAGTCCCGGCGCGGCCAGCCAAGCAGAGAGCGTGGCTCCCCCTGGAGGCCAGGAGGGGTGGCGGGGGTCTTCCTGCCAGGTTCCAGCTGCCTGGAAGGTTTCCAAGGCTTGATCGGGTTGAAATGGGCTGAGGCTGCTTGGGACAGGTTTCCATGAGGGCTGCTTTTCTGGTATTGTCAGGGGGCGGCGGCGTGGGAGTGAGTTAATACTTTCTGCTGGGTCTGGGTTGCTCTGGGTTTCATGACTGCATGGTGGAAGTCGCCTTTGGAGGCTCGTTGCCCTAAAAAGCGGCTTTTGAATCTCTGCAATAAGCCAGAAACCCACCATCCAGCCCCATTTCTTCCCCTCTCCATAAGCGGGCTGCATCAGCATACGTCCAGCCACAGTCCAGCCGCTGGCTCCTATGGTGGGGAGCAGGAGCAATGGGGGGAGGGCTTGGGGAATTGAGGGGGAAGAGTTTGGAGATCCACACTAACAGCTGAAACTCGAAAAATTAAAATATCGTGGAAAGGTTCATTTCTTTCAGTAATTCAACTTAAAAGGTGAAACATATATATTGGATAGACTCATGACATGCCAAGAGAGATATGTCAAGCCTGTATTTGTTATAATTGTGGTGATTATGGCATACAGCTGGTGAGAACCCCAAATTCACAATTTCAACTTTGGGGTTTTCATCAGCTGTGAGCCATAATCATCACAATTATAACAAGCAAAGGCTTGACATATCTCGCTTTGCATGTCATGAGTCTATCTCATATATTAAACTCCAGTAGCTAATGAAAACAATTGCTTACATAAATGGACTTTTCCACGATATTCTAATTTTTTGAGTTTCAGCTGTAGGTGAGCATGAAGGCAGAGGCGTAGCTAGGTGAGATGGAGGGCACTGGGCGTCACACCGTGGGGGCCTGCAGCACCTCTCCTGAGGGGGAGGCAGTGGGCAGACTGCCTGAAAGCTCCACACTGTTTTTTCGAGCAGCGCAGGGCTTGCATCTGCCCACCACCTCAGCTGCCCTACAGCTGAGGGGGAGGCTGCAGAGAGGCTCCATGCAGCACACCCTGCCTTGGCTTGCCCCACCCCCATGGGGGCTCGCTCCGCCCCAGCTGCAGGGCGCACGTGCCGCCACAGGCACCCAAGCGGCTAGCTATGCCGCTGTCCCCCTTCCCCTTGGGGCCTGTGAGTTAGGTTAGGCTAAGAGACAGTGAGTGGCCCAAGATCTCCCAGTGAGCTTCATGACCAAGTGTGGATTTGAACTTTGGTCTCCTAGGTCATTGTCTGGCACTCTATCCACTACTCCATTTTGCCCTTGAGGGGTGTGTGGAGAATAGCCATTAAGAAGTGTGGCCTGTGGACGGAGACATGGCCTTGGGAGAGTCCTGAGAGCCAGATAGGGAGGCCTGGAAGGGTGCACTTGATTCCTGGGCCTCAGATCCCCCACCCCTGAGTTAGGAGAACTCTCTTTTACCCTTTTTGAGACCTGTCACCCCTAGGAATCAAACTACTTTATGGATTTGCCTCCCAAAGCCCGTTGACTGAGGATGGTGAGGGAGCCATTCCATGGTGGGTTCATCCTGCCACCACCAACTAAGACAAAGAGAAAGCTGTGGGATGGCATTTCATTTGAAAGCAGCTTTAAAGTAGACCCAAAGAGGTTGAAGCAGGGTGAAGCAGAGGGAACTTGAGGGTGATTCATCCTGACCTACTTTCCCAAGCAGCTCTTCCAGTGCAAGACTTGGAGAGGATTTGTGGGCTGGTATTTTTAGCTAACTCCAGTGTCAGGCTTTGACTTGCTTACTCAAGGATTTTTTTTTTATTTTTTTTTTTGCAAGACGAAAGATAAAATGAGACATGGAGCAAAGATGATTTAGCAGAGCCTAGTGAACCTTTCTCTTTCATTCATGGTCCTCTCATTCCATAAGTGAAGGTCTTTAGCAGTTCCTTGTACTGCCTGGCCAGGTTGTGTGGACACAGTCACTCATGTCCAAAGTTATTGTCTCAGTAGGCCTGGTGGCTCACAAGGACACCTTCCTATCAGCCCCAAGAATGTGGGTTACAAGTCCAGTAGAAGTACAGGAAACTCCATTATACCAAGTCAGACTATTGCTGTCTACACCCTCTAGCAGCAAATACTCAAGGTTACAGACACAAAACTTTCCCAGCCCTATCAGGAAATACCAAAACAAAATAAAAAAAAATTCCTTCCATTATCACCTTGTTGTTGTTGTTCAGTCGTTCAGTCATGTCCGACTCTTCGTGACCCCATGGACCAGAGCACACCAGGCACGCCTATCCTTCACTGCCTCTCGCAGTTTGGCCAAACTCATGTTAGTAGCTTCGAGAACACTGTCCAACCATCTCATCCTCTGTCGTCCCCTTCTCCTTGTGCCCTCCATCTTTCCCAACATCAGGGTCTTTTCCAAGGAGTCTTCTCTTCTCATGAGGTGGCCAAAGTATTGGAGCCTCAGCTTCAGAATCTGTCCTTCTAGTGAGCACTCAGGGCTGATTTCTTTGAGAATGGATAGGTTTGATCTTCTTGCAGTCCATGGGACTCTCAAGAGTCTCCTCCAGCACCATAGCACCTTAGAGACCAACTAAGTTTGTTCTTGGTATGAGCTTTCGTGTGCATGCACACTTCTTCAAATACACTGAAACGGAAGTCACCAGACCCTTAAATATAGTGAGGGAGTGGGGAGGGGTATTACTCAGAAGGGTGGTGGGAATGGGTGATCAGCTGATAGGTGTGGAAAACATGTTGATTACTGTTAATGACTGCAATTGGTCTTACAGGGAAAGGAAGGGTCAGGCTGGGGAGGCGGTCTCCACCATTCCTCCTCTGCCCAGTCCCTGACACAACAGTGTTGCCACCCACCCCTAACTCAGACAGCCACTCTAGAAGGATACCATGGTCAATGGTATATTATAGAACCCTCTTTTAAAAAGTCCTTAGCTACTAACCTGTGTGGGACCTGCTAATCAAGACTCAGCAGGCAACAAACTGCCCACAGTTTCTTTTTCTTTTTTATAATTTTTTTTATTTTCTAATATAGCAATACAAAAAAAAGAAATACAAAACAACAACACAATACAAACAATAATGAAAAGAAAAACCGATATCAAAACCTTATCATAAGTTCCGTTACATCTTTTTTTTACATTATCCTGGTGACCTCCTCGCACCCTCTCCTTCTACGTACATTGTATCCCATCTGTAGTAATTCCCTAGCCTCATATTTCTAAACATTAAAAAATACTATTAAACTTATTCTTCAATTTCTAATATAAACTGACTGTAGCCTATTACTTCCATCTGCTCCTTTCGTAAATATTTTTACGTGGTTTCTTAAGTAATCCTTAAATTTCTTCCAATCCTTCTCCACCGCGTCGTCCCTCTGGTCTCGGATTTTCCCGGTCATTTCTGCGAGCTCCATATAATCAATCATCTTCAACTGCCATTCTTCAACTGTCGGGATCACTTCTGTCTTCCAGTTCTTTGCTAATAAAATCCTTGCTGCGGTAGTGGCATACATAAAAATTACTCTATCTTTGACTGGGATTTCCTGGTTTACAATGCCCAGTAAAAAGGCCTCTGGTTTTTTAATAAATGTGTTCTTCAACACCTTCTTTAGCTCATTAGAAATCTTCTCCCAGAAGTCTTTTACCTTCGGGCATGTCCACCACAAATGAAAAAAAGTACCTTCCACTTGTTTACATCTCCAACACTTATTGCAAGAACCATGATAAATTTTAGCTAGTTTGACTGGGGTTAAGTACCATCTATACATAATTTTCATCAGGTTCTCTCTCAAAGTATTAGAAGCTATAAATTTAATACCAGTTTTCCACAACTTTTCCCAGTCATCTAACATTATATTATGACCAACATCCTTCGCCCAATATATCATTGCCGACCAAACTGCCCACAGTTTCATGCAGAAGGAAACTAAAATGGTCTTCAACATGTGTGCTTGAAAGGGGCAGGAAGAGAAAGAAAAATGCTATACAGTACTGCAATGGTGAAAAACTTCGGGCGCAGAGGATGGCTGTGGCCCTCCAAGCCTGTCTAGCTTACCCTCCTATCTTCCCAGGCCATGCCTGGCCCTGTTTCACAATCCTGAATGTGGTTGCCTGGCTGGAACGGGTCCTTGAAATCTGGTCATATTTGCTGGGTTGCAGATGGAGAGGTGTGTGGGATTGTACAAAGGTAAAATTAAAACCCATTGCTCTTCCCACTTTTGCATCTACCCCCCCCCCACTGGCATGTGACCCTCGGAGGGGGCTGTCCCAAAGGGCATGAGACCCTTGGGCTGAAAAATGTTTCCCCACGGCAGCTGCCCTGCTTTGCCTCCCTTCATGTTTCAAAGGAACGCTCAGATAACACACTTCCGAGCTTCCTTTTCCGGCTTGCCTCTTGTTGAGTGTCTTCTTGCAGAGGCTGCCCACTTGTTGGTTAGCGAGGTTGTGCTGCAAAAGGACACACCCAGCCCACTGACCCCCATCCTGCTGTCTGGAAACAGAATATATAAGTTGACCAGCACTAAGCTAGATGGATGGCCACAATCGCCGTCTTTTATTTATTTATCTGTTTGCTTCGCTTTTTTATAGCCAACCCTTCTGACCTCCGTGATCCTCGAGGCTTACGAAGGGGAAAATAAAACGGCCACGATGAGATCCGAAAATCACAAACCAAGAAACAAGACAAATAGAGGCAGGAATGGAAGCAGAATAACAACTGTCCTCCTCTAAAAGGCCCGGGTAAATATTGATCTGCCACAGAACTGCAACCAATCTCCCCCTCCCCCATGTTGACAGTTTGAGTTTGCAATCCTAAAGGCACTGACTAGGAAGTAAGTCCTTTTGGACACTGTAAGACTCCCTAATGCAGTGTTTTTCAACCACTGTTCCGCGGCACACTAGTGTGCCGCGAGATGTTGCCTGGTGTGCCGTGGGAAAATTACTTTATATATAGTCAATATAGGCACAGAGTTAATTTTTTTAACATTTTCTAATGGTGGTGTGCCTCGTGATTTTTTTCATGAAACAAGTGTGCCTTTGCCCAAAAAAGGTTGAAAAACACTGCCCTAATGAGTCGACATGCACAGGATATCATGACTGTTTGCTACCAGAGACAGGTGAGTCAAAAGTGCCTCCACATCCCAGGGAACTTTGGCTATTCTAGTTTCCTATCAGTCTACGATGCAAGAAGATTTGCAAGAAAATCAAACCTATCCATTCTCAAGGAAATCAGCCCTGAGTGCTCACTGGAAGGACATCCTGAAGTTGAGGCTCCAGTACTTTGGCCACCTCATGAGAAGAGAAAAGACCCTGATGTTTCCCTAGAAAAGACCCTGATGTTGGGAAAGATGGAGGGCACAAGGAGAAGGGGACAACAGAGGATGAGATGGTTGGACAGTGTTCTCGAAGCTACTAACATGAATTTGGCCAAACTGCGGGAGGCAGTGAAGGATAGGCGTGCCTGGCGTGCTCTGGTCCATGGGGCCACGAAGAGTCGGACATGACTGAACGAGTGAACAACAATCAGTCTACGATTCCCCTACTGAATGTATAGACTCATACACGGGTGTCAAATGAAGCGATTGTGCTCTACTTCATGTTCTGTGGGTAGGTTTTTCGGATTCTAGACTTTCATCCTGAGATGGCTGGAGATTCATTCATGGCTGTCTGCAAATCTGGACCCAGGACCAGCCCTAGCATTTGGCAGATTGATGCAACCACCTCAGACAGCTCATTTTCAGTGCCTTGAACAGGGCAGCAATTTTCTTAGTTATTTGAATTGTTATTCTTGTATTTTCACTCCCAAGGATTTGGGAGTGGTGGGTTTTAGGCTTTTCTGCCGCAGGTAAGGTAAAGGTAAAGGGACCCCTGACCATTAGGTCCAGTTGCAGATGACTCTGGGGTTGCGGCGCTCATCCCGCTTTACTGGCCGAGGGAGCCGGCGTACAGCTTCCAGGTCATGTGGCCAGCAGGACTAAGCCGCTTCTGGCAAAACCAGAGCAGCACACGTAAACGCCATTTACCTTCCCGCCGGAGCGATACCTATTTATCTACTTGCACTTTGACATGCTTTTGAACTGCTAGGTTGGCAGGAGCAGGGACCGAAAAATGGGAGCTCACCCCATCGCGGGGATTCAAACCGCTGACCTTCCAATCGGCACGTCCTAGACTCGGTGGTTTAGACCACAGTCTGCCACAGATAGGGATGGGCAAATATGTTGGCTTTTGGTTTTCTTTCCATTTTTTCATTTTTCCAATCTTAAATTCAGTTCTCCACATTTCGACATTGGCTTGCAGTCTTGATTATTATTTCAAAAGTCTGCATGAAAATTATTCGGCGCTTCAGAGCAAGTTTCAGCTAATGTGAGCTTTTTTGCAAAGCTATTTCTCCTCACATAATGCATTTTTCTGTTATTTTCACTCATGCCTGCATTGTAATGCACACTTTATCCTAGTGTATTAATTTCTGCACATAGTATATGGCCGGAGAGCTGCACTGGAAAACCTGGAGAAGTGAAATTTTGAAGAATGGCTGTGTTTTGATTTACAGATTTTTTTTTCAGGAGTGTGAATTGGTTATTCTTAAATTCAATTGAATTTTCCCCTTATCCCTAGCCTCAGGTGCCAAAATAATGTCCCCAGTGAAGGGAGAAGTGATGTATTTGCTATTCTACCTTGGGTAGGAAAGTATATTGGGTCTGTCCAAGGCCTGGAAGACAGCTTCTAGTGACGTTGACATGAGCACATGCCTGCCTGTGGCAGCTATTAACTGTGCTGCAGTTTACTCTGTTGCTGATCATCCCCCTAAGAGGGTATTTGTTATTTGGGTTTGTGACAGAATAAAACACAATTGTCTTCTAATAAGAAGTTAGAGACAGTTGAACATATAGACTCAACAGGGTGACAAAGATGATAAAAGTTCTAGAAACTAAGCCTTACGAGGAACTGTTGAGAGGGCTGGTTACGCTTAGCTTGGAGAAGAGAAAACTGAGAGGTGATGTGATAGTCATCGTGAAATATCTAAAGGGCCAACACACAGAAGATGGAGCAAGCTTGTTTTCTTGCCGGACCCTGAATCAACGGCTTCAAATTATAAGAAAGCTAAACGTTTGGCCTGTTGTCTTTGTCCATGGATTTTTCTTGACAGGGATACTGGAGTGGCTTGCCAGTTCCTTCTCCAGGTGGATCACATTAAGTCTAAACTCTCCGCTATGACCTGTCCATCTTGGGTGGCCCTGCATGGCATGGCTCATAGCTTCCCCAAGTTATTCAAGCCCCTTCGGCATGACAAGGCAGTGATCCAGTAGTAATGTATGGAAGTGAGAGCTGGACCATAAAAAAGACTAATCGCTGAAGAATTGATGCTTTTGAATTATGGTGCTGGAGGAGACTCTTGAGAGTCCCATGGACTGCAAAAAGATCAAATTTGTCCATCCTTAAAGAAATCAGCCCTGAGTGCTCACTGGAAGGGCAGATCCTGAAGCTGAGGCTCCAGTACTTTGGCCACCTCATGAGAAAAGAAGACTCCCTGGAAAAGACCCTGATGTTGGGAAAGATGGAGGGCACAAGGAGAAGGGGACGACAGAGGATGAGATGGTTGGACAGTGTTCTCGAAGCGACTAGCATGAGTTTGGCCAAACTGCGGGAGGCAGTGGAGGATAGGGGTGCCTGGCGTGCTCTGGTCCATGGGGTCACGAAGAGTCGGACACGACTGAATGACTGAACAACAACAAACGTTTGGCAGAACTTTCTGACAGTAAGAGTGGAAAGGACTACCTTGGAAGGCGGTGTTTTATAAACAGAGCTTGGATGACTGTATACTTTAATCCACTCCCCTGCAATGCAGGAATCACAGCTAATGAATCCTTTACATTGCCCAGCTTGGGCAGGAAAATGGCACCTCTGCCAACAAGCAAGCCATTTGAGAGCCATAGTCCTTAGGACAGAAGTCACCCAAGTGATTTCCTCCAGATGTAATAATAATAATAATAATAATAATAATAATAATAATAATAATAATTTATTTATACCCCGCCCATCTGGCTGGGTTTCCCCAGCCACTCTGGGCAGCTTCCAACAAAATATTAAAATACAATAGTCCGTCAAACATTAAAAGCTTCCCTAAACAGGGCTGCCTTCAGATGTCTTCTAAAAGTCTGGTAGTTTTCTCTTTGACACCTGGCGGGAGGGCGTTCCACAGGGCGGGTGCCACTACCAAGAAGGCCCTCTGCCTGGTTCCCTGTAACTTGGCTTCTTGCAGCGAGGGAACCACCAGAAGGCCCTTGGCACTCAACTTCAGTGTCCGGGCAGAACGATGGGGTAGAGACGCTCCTTCAGGTATACTGGACCTGTTGAACTAAAACTGCCTTGGCTGATGCAAGTTGGAGTCCAGTCATCTCTGGAGAGCACCACATGGGGAGTCGTGATGGATGGTATGTATGTGTATGTTTGTAAATGTATAAATGTGTATATGTGGCTGTAAATGTGAGATGGCATTCAATTTCATTGTACTACGTACAATGACAATAAAGTATCTATCTATCATCTATCTATCTATCTATCTATCTATCTATCTATCTATCTATCTATCGGCTACGGTGGCCTTTGGATATCTCATTGGCATGGGAGAAGCAGATCAGAAGAGAAAGAAGGACACCCCCTGCTCCGTCTCCTGAATCAGACAAATGCCCGCAAGCTGTGCCATTGCAAAGGTTGATGCACCTTCCCCTTTTCCTGGCTCTGATAAATGGCACCCGTCGTCGGCATCCAAACTTGCCCTACTATCAAGACAGCCCTGGTATTTACACCTCCGCCTTTGGATGAGTCAAGGAAACACAATTGTCTAGGACCTTTCGCATGGGAACAGATCGCTTGTGCAACAGACACCTGCCCCGCCCCGCCAGGCCCTCTCACTGCAGCTGGTGATACAACCTTTATAAATATACTCCTGGTGGTTCCTTCCAATGTCGTTTCTGCTGACCTTTAAAGAACAATCTCGTGAAATGCATGCAATCCCTACAGGGCCATTTCAAGTGCTTTCGAAAAAACCGACCACTAGATGACTGGATAATTCAAATTAGAGTGAGCATTTCTTGCTCTGCACACCCACCCATTCTGTACTTGGGACCCCCTTTGAGCTGCCTCAAGGTCATAGAATCATAGAATTGGAAGGGACCCTGAGGTTCATCTAGTCCAACCCCCTGCAATGCAGGAATATGCAGCTGTCCCTTATGGGGATCGAACTTGCAAGCTTGGCATTCTCAGAAGCATGCTCTAACCAGCTGAGCTATCCAGCCCCTGGGGCCTTTTTTAAAATCCACATTAATTGCATTCATGAAAATCAATGCCAAATGCAGCTTGGCCCCGAGACTCCCTTTTCAATAAGAGGATACAGGCCTTCAGGCTGTAAAATAATAATGAAAACACTTCTGAGAATATGCAGAAGGCTGTTCTTTTACTACAGTGTGCTAATAGCCAGCCAGACACCTCTCCATCAGTAATTTTTGTTTTGTTTTGTTTTTTTAATTAAACTGATTTTGCTTGAACACATGTGGGGATGGAGGCAGCTGTCACAATACTACACTTCACACAGAGGGGTGGGAAGTGTAGTATTGGATCTTTGACTCTGCCCATGCATCAAGGGAAAGATAGAGGACTTTATTCACTTCTTCCTCTACTGCCCACTATACGCCTCAATAAGACCTAGGCTTCTCCCTCTAATCCCGCCAACTATCGCCAGGGACGTTAACCGCATGAAATACTTACTGGTAGATGCCAACCCCTTGATTTCACGTGGAGTGGCCATCTACATATTACAGGTCCTGAAACTCAGGACTACCTTTTTGGCTAACTTCCCTTAGCCTTAGTCTTATGTATCTTCCTGACATGGACTCTGTCGTCATGCCCTGCTATTGCTTTTTATTTTATTTGTATTTTCCAGCACGATTTTCCCTCCAATGTTTTAACTGTATCTGTTGTATTCTTTGTATAATCGTGCCAGGCCACTGCCTGGTCTTTTACTATGTGCTACGGCCATATGGCTAATGCAATAAATAAATTGATTGAATGATGCTACTCTCTTGAGGGCATTTTAGGCTGATGGTGCATTTCATGTGAGAGCAGCTGTGCTGTTGAGCGTGGGAGGGGCAGGGTCTTTTCAGTTGCAACCCCATGCCTATGGAAATTCGTTCCAGCTGAAATATGTAACACCCCATTATTACACGCCTGCATTGCAGGGGGTTGGACTAGATGACCGCTGGCATCCTTTCTAACTCTACGATTCTGTGATTGCAGCCAGTCAAGCAAGCTCTAAAGTACTACTTGTTCACAACTGCCTTCTCTCGAGTTAGGATCTGCTTGGGCTGTCAGCTGTGTTTTATGATTATTTTCTTGATTTTCTTGGGCTAAATGCTGTTTGCGATTAGTCTTAATTTTTGAATCTTGTATTTTATCCATTGTATCTACCTTATCTTTCTGTGTATAAGACGACCCCTAATTTTTGGGACTCAAAATTAAGAAAATGCACTGTGTACTATCCCTGTATAGGACGACCCCTTACTTTAAACTTCAAAAATTTAGGAAAAAATGTAGTCTCATACATGGAAAAATACGGTATATTGTTTCCAACTAGTAGCGGTTTTAATAGCGTATAGCAGCATATAAATGTTTTAAATCAATGCATTAAATTGGGTTAAATTAATATCCAGCAAGACAACGTTTTGGGGCAGCCCTCCTTGAGATTGCTGTTGTCCTACCTCAGATGGCATTTGTAGAGGCAACATTGGCAAGAATGTCAAAGAATTCTGCAAAGTAAAAACACTTTATGAATAATTGCTGACGACAATAGATAGGGGATTTAACTTTCAGGGGGTTTTGTTTTTTTGTTTTTTTTTTACAGCTCACTCCCAATTTCACATCTCCTCCCACGGTGACACGCCTGTCTAGCTGCACATCTCATCTGACTAGCCTCTCCTTGGTGTTAATGGAGCTTAGATGCAGGCAGTGAAGTAAGTCTAAACCCTGGAGACTCAAACACATTCTCCCTCATAAGTACAGCCATTCTTCACATTTGTTCATTCTCACAGTTAATGATGCTCTGCGCAACGCAAAATTCCAGAGGACAAGATGGGGGTGAATAATAGCCCCCATTGTATCGGGCATCAAATTTTAATCCCTAATGCGATTCTCCTTACTTTCCTTCCTGAACCCCCCCTGTCTCACCTTTGCAATGTCTTCAAGTTTTGATTTGTGCATGTGAAGTTAAGAAGGAGGCATTTCTGCCAATTATCAGGAGGAAACAAATCGTTGTGGTCTTTTCATTTATGTGCTGGCCCCAAGGGTTTGTCCGTGAAGCGAGGTCCAAGTCCAGTCCTGGGTCTAGGGGTCCAAAGGAGGTCAGTCCGGCGGGGAGCGAGGCAGGGTCTAAGGCAGGTCAAGGTCTAATGCAGGTTCAGGCACAAGGTTGAGCATATGCTTGCAACTAAGTTGCTCACGCAACTTGGGCTGGGTCTGGCTGGCTTTTATCTGGCCCTATGCTTAGGGCGGCCCCGATCCTCCGGAGACTTGCCTCTCCTCCGGGCCTGGAGGCGAGCACTCCTCCTGAAAGCACTTAGCTCTCTTCGCCTCTCTGTCCTGAGCCTCTGCAGCTCAGGAGAGGCTGGTGGGTTACTGGACCCAGGGGCTGCCTCAGCTTCCTCTGAAGAGGCTGGGAGTGGAGCACCTGCAGGCAATGGGTCCTCCCTCCCATCAGGAGCCAGAGCAGACTCTGCTGATGCCTGCACCTGGGGATCCAGCACAGGTGGGGATCCTTCAGGCGCAAGCCCTGGCCCCGGCTCAGCTGCTTCTGGAGGTGGGGAATCCTGTGCAGGCTGGGATCCCTCAGGTTCAGCATCAGAGTCTGACTCCCAGGCCATCACAATTTATTTAAAACTAGCTGACCCGGCCACACGTTGCTGTTGCTGGTTTGGTGAAATGGAAAAGAACGTATAGTATAAAAGAGAAAGCGTATGGTTTCGAATACCTTATTTTGCTGAAGTGTAGGGATTCCGCTGTCCGTTGTGGTGTTCCGTTTTTGTCTTTGTGCGTACAACTGTTATTCCAGTTTTGAGGTGTTTTCTTACGGTTGTCTCTATGGGATGTTTTGACGTTTTTGATGTGTCTCTGGAGCTGGGTGAGGTGAGGCAATAAATGGCGGACGGGGCTTTGCCGGTCAGCGTGGCTCGGCTCTGTACAGGCGGTGGAAGCGGTGTTGGAAACTCGCTGCGTGTGGAGCTGGGGGAAGTGAGGCCACAAATGCCGGACGCTGCTTTGCTGTCCGGCCTGGCTCTATGTAGGTGAAGGCAACAGCAACGTTTCTGGGCGATCTGCCTTTCCATTGGATGGTGGCAGTGATGTCCAAAGAAGAGGAGGAGGGGGTACAGATGGTTGTACTGTGCTGTAGCTTCTAATGTCCAGTGGAGGGCGCTAATTGTTTTGCCCCAAATCATATTTTTACCTATTAAAAAATGTGGTATGTGTACAATCTAATTATGTATGATCACTCCCATATGGCCATAGAATGTTGTGTCCCAATTTGAGCAAAATCTTTCAAGCGTTTACGGAGCAAGGCGATTGCAAACAAACACCCAACTTCAACATTCACATATATATAGATATTTCCACTCCACTTACACACGGCTGCCAAAATAATACAAGAATAAACTATAAAAGCAGATTTGATTTAAAATGCAACAGGTTGGGATGGAAATAAAACCATCAAGAGACAAAAATCAAGTCTAAAGCAAAAGCATTAAAAAGAAAGGGGGTGAAAATTAAACACTTGGGGCTTTGTTTGGTAGCCAAAGATTATTTCTTCTAGCCTGCTGGAATAATATTATTTATGTCTCTTGTTATGTACTGAGTTGATTAGGATCCAAAATGCAGCAGTCTGATTGGTCCTAGAACAATAGGATTCAGAATGCAGCAGTCTGATTGGTCCTAGAACAATAGGCTCCAGAATGCAGCAGCCTGATTCGTCCGCAATCCAGCTCCAGGTGGAAGTGAATCCACACTCCGATTGGCATACAGGAGTATCCCGGAATTAGCCAATCATGTGGGGCCCATTGTGTAAATAGTGTATATAAAGCAGACATTTTTGGGGAACTACATTCCTCACTACTATGAGCTGAATAAAGAGCATGAAATTCACACTTGACTCCGAGTATATTTCATCTCTGAGCACACAGAGGATGTTTTTTTCTATTTCCACTGAGCATGCACAACTTTCAGTGAAAAAGAAAGACTTATGGGGGCAGATGGCATGACTTCCGCACATCAAGCACCAGAAACATAAAACATAAGAGTCAGTGTGTTGTCATGGATACAGTGTCAGACTAGGACCTGAGAAACCAGGGTTCAACCATGAAGCTCACTGGGTGACCTCAGGCCACAGTCACTGCCTCTCAGCCTAACCTACCTCACAGGGTTATTGTGGGGATCAGATTAGGTGGGGGGGGGGAGAATGAAGCATGCCACCTTCAGCTCCTTGGAGAAAAGGTAGGCTATAAATGCAATAATAAATATAATGTATAAAAACATAAAAAACTCTCAAACCTAATTCTGGACTCCCAGCTGTCCATGGAGGCGCAGGTTAATTCTGTGTCCAGGGCAGCTGTCTACCAGCTCCATCTGGTACACAGGCTGAGACCCTACCTGCCTCGCCAGAGTGGTACATGCTCTAGGTTATCTCTTGCTTGGATTACTGCAATGCGCTCTACTTGGGGCTACCTTTGAAGATGACCCGGAAACTACAACTAATCCAGAATGCAGCAACTAGATTGGTGACGGGGGCCGGCCGCCGAGACCACATAACACCAGTCTTGAAAGACCTACATTGGCTCCCAGTACGTTTCCGAGCACAATTCAAAGTGTTGGTGCTGACCTTGAAAGCCCTAAACGGCCTCAGTCCAGTATACCTGAAGGAGCGTCTCCACCCCCATCGTTCTGCCAGGACACTGAGGTCCAGTGCTGAAGGCCTTCTGGTGGTTCCCTTGCTGCGAGAAGCCAAGTTACAGGGAACCAGGCAGAGGGCCTTCTCGGTAGTGGCACCCGCCCTGTGGAACACCCTCCCACCAGATGTCAAAGAGAAAACCAACTACCAGACTTTTAGGAGACATCTGAAAGCACCCGGTTTAGGGAAGCTTTTAATGTTTAATAGATTATTGTATTTTAACATTCTTTTGGAAGCTGCCCAGAGTGGGGTATAAATAATGGGTGGGGTATAAATAATAAGTTGTTGTTGTTGTTGTTGTTTTGTCAAAAGAATCAGTCTTATCTCAAGAAAACTCATCTACACCTTAGTGCAAATTTCTCCTAAAATACATGTTTTTGAAAGTAGCTTTGCTCGACAATATACACACCTTTTGCAAGCAAGTTCCCCTAATATAATACATTTGTATGCAGACTTTCCTCTAATCAATGCAATTTTCATAGACATGGGTTGGTGAACTGCATTGCAAAATTGAGAGCAGGGTGAATTTCAAATGGCGATTTTGTTTTGGTTCTGATGTTGGTGCAAGAAGTGTGGGTTAGGTAGTTTCTCAGCAAAATGCAAACATAATTTCTTTCCCATCCCTACCACTGAATACCAGTTGCATGGGAGAAATAGGAGCAGAGGGCTATTGCTGTTGGGCTTTCCATAGGCATCTATCTGGTTGGCTACAATGGAAAACAAGATACTAGACTAGCAAGGTCTGATCTGGAAGGGCTCGTCTTATGTTCTTACATTTCTGTTTGACTCCTGGCAGGGGGAGCAAAAGGATGCTCATGAATCCCTGCTTAAAACGTTGCCTTAGGTAAAGCTGCTAATGTACACCTGAACTGCCTGTTGGCCTCATCTTTCTGTGCTAGAGCTTTAGTGGTCAGCGTGGGTGAGGGAGAGAATCTTAATCTGTGAGCACAAACAGTGATCAGGACAGCGGAGAGATAAGGACATCCTTGTTTATATCTGAGTCTATTTTTGGTTCCAGGATGTCTTCAAATATGACCTTTCCTTCTAACGTTGGTAATCCCTTTTGTATATTAAGTGATGCTATCTAACGCTTCCTTCAACATCTCGAACGAGCCTTTCCGTTTTAGTAATATGCAAATGCATTTAAAGTTAATGAATCATTGTAAAGGCAGGCGATAAAGCGACTCCAAACCGTTAATTAGCTGGACACCTTAATCCATAGGACTTTCTACGTATGGATCTTTGCAAGGTAATTGTTTGTATCAACTTCAGTTCATCCGGTGGAGCAAAAAAACAAATATTAGATCCTAGCCCTGCTGCAGAGCACTTGAGAATTAATTGCACTGGAAAATGCTCCCTTCTCAGCTCATTACCTATATGCTGTCCTGTCAGTCGTGCTTGATGCATTCTCTCCAGGCTGTAAAATAAAATCTTTTAGTGGAGCCCGTGCACTATGAAAATAAGAATTATGAGCCATATGCTGACCACACAGAAGTGCACAGCCCTCCCAGGGGAAGTGTGTGTTTTCTTGGCTGAGTTCCTAAATCTGAGTAAGGGCCAACCTCAAGAGTCAGCAGGGGTGGGCATCTGCTAGGGGGTTGTGAGGGACCCTTATTCCTGATCCCTCGCTTTCGATGCTTCCCCAAACTGTGTCTCTCCCTAGGTTTCACTGACGACTAAAATGAATCCTAAAGTGTTCATATGGGAGATGTCTCTGGGGTACCTCAGTGCTCCACGTTCGAAAACTTCTTGCCACCTTGGGATCTCCTGCCCCGGGTTCCCAAACTACTGCAGCTTGCCTTCCCTTTTGGCAACTGCGTGGCACCTTTGGCTTCCCTGCCCAGCCCTCTGTATGACAGGAGAATAAGCAAACCGTTTCCTCTTCCACAGGAAAACTTTGTTCTCTCCCCTTTGTCACACCTCTTAAGGCACTGATGCGCTGCCAGAATCAACGAACGTTGAAACACAATTAACTTTATTGAGGTAACTTAAACAACATGGATGTCCGGGGTTAATACTGTTACAAATCTTCTTTTCATGTAAGTCAGCTTTGTTACAACATAGCAAGGGTAAAGACCTTCCCTTCCCTTCCCAAAGCCTAACCTCTCACGAGCTCTCTCCAACCCGCTCACCCTCTAACCCTCTAACCCTGACCAACCGCCCAACTACCATTCCCCCCTTTTAAAAAGGCGAAAAGCCCCGCCTCCTGCGAGTGAGCCGCCAGTCACATAGAGTGGGTGTTAACTCATAATACGCTGGGCTCCTGACCATACCCAGACTAAGGGTTGATCCGTTACAGGGGTCCATACCCCAAAAGTGGAGCCTACTGTGGAACTGATCCTTCTGTTCACCATTGCAACCTGTTGGCTTGTTCACCCACCTCCTCCTATGGCCCATGCAACGCTGGTGGTGAGAAAGAGGAACCGCAGATGTCACTGTTTGCTTGCTCATTGGTTCTCTGCCTGGCAAGCAAGCCCACGAGGAGGAAGAGGAGCAGTACCTGGGGATCAGAGCAGTGGGTTTTCAAGGGGAGGGAGGCATTGGGAGGGTCTTGCCAAGGAGCTTCCAAAACACTTGCTCGGGCGATGGAATGGTGACTTTGGGGGGCACAATTGGCAAGTGGGAGGGGGCATTTATCCCAAATCATTTATGGTCCAAGTCCAATGCTCAAAGTCAGGGATTGGGAACCTTCCGTGGGCCACATGGCAGTAATAAGTAGGGCAGCAGATACAAATCTTATCCTTACAGGGTAGGCTCCACTCCAGGGGCTTCTACATGTACATCTCTCTAGTCAAGCAGGCAAGAGGCATTACTATAGGTCAGTGTCAGGGACTGGACTGGAGAGGAGGGCTGGGGGTCACCCCCTCCTTCTCATCTGCTTCCCTCATAGGAGGAGGGGGAGTGGGGGGTCGCCCCCCCCCTTCTCCAGTAGTTTCAAGAGAAGAGGGAGACAGGAATTACAGCAGAGCTGCCAAGTCATGAGGTGTTAGGAGAAGGAGGGGGAGAACTGCCAGCAGAGATGTCCTTAGAAAGCATAGAAGCACCACCATGCGTACTTGCTGCTCAGTTAGAATTCAAGAGCAAAGGACTCAACATCATTTGACTCCTGAGCCCCCCCCCCCCGAGCCAAGGGCTGTTGCTGGGGAAAGAAGGGGGGGAGCTCGGAGTGAGCAACATCACTGTGGAGTTAAGGACTGGATTCTCTGTCTTGCACCACGATGACTGAATAAAACCATAAATACGAACTTCCTTTTTTCTCACTTGATCCTTGGTGCTACCGGGGGAGGAGAGAATCCCCCAAGCCTGATAGTCAGGGACACATTCTATTATTATTATTATTTAATATTTTTATTCATTTTATAGGATAAGAAAATACAACATAATAAAACATAGAAAAAAGAGAAATTTAGAAAGAGAAAAACAAGAAAAAGAACAATATATTCTGCTTGCAGTAACATACCTTTTTCTTTACATCAGTAAGTGACTTCCCCTAGTCCCCTCCTTCTGAATTTCAATTCCCTTATCTTCTTTGGCAGTTTCTACAGACTAACATCTTATCCAATATTACCTCTAAAACATCTGTAATTGACCTATTTCCTACAAATAATACAAAAACCTATAACTACTTCCTTAGGCAATACTAAATATTACAATACTTTTTCAAATAAAAATTAATTTTTTTCCAATCTTCCTCCACCGTCTCTTCTCCTTGATCGCGGAGTCTCCCAGTCAGTTCGGCAAGTTCCATAAAGTATAGCATCTTCATTTGCTATTCATCAATAGTTGGTAAAGAAGTAGCCTCGCAGCAGTTGTGGCATACAGAAAGAATGATATGTCCTTTTTAGGGATTTCCTCTCCTACCATTCCCAATAGAAAGGCTTCTGGTTTCTTAATGAAAGTGTCTTTCAACACTTTTTTTTCATTTCATTATAAATCTTTTCCCAAAAGTCTTTTACCTTGGGGCACATCCACCACATGTGGTAAAAGGTCCCTTCTTTTTCTTTACATTTCCAACATTTGTTTTCAGGTGTATGATACATTTTTCAGATGTATGATACATTTTTGCAAGTTTTACAGGTGTTAAGTACCATCTATACATCATTTTCATTATATTTTCTCTCAACACTGTACATGCAGTAAACTTAATTCCTTTTTTCCACAATTTCTCCCAATCAGTCAGGGACACATTCTAGAAAGGATCTGGAGGAGGCTGCAGAGCAGGCCAGAAAGAAGAGGGTGGGGGGTCTGGTGTGAGTCCCAAGGGCCAAGGAGAGAGGACTGGAGGGAAACATTGGAGGGAAACATTTGACCCAAGGACATGAGGTTTGCCATACTTGCTCTAAAGCAGTGTTTTCCAACCACTAGTGTGCCGCAAGATGTTGCCTGGTGTGCCGTGGGAAAAATTTGTTTATTTGATTCCTATTCAAGAGAATTACTTTATATATAGTCAATATAGGCACAGAGTTAAATTTTTTAACATTTTCTAATGGTGGTGTGCCTCGTGATTTTTTTCATGAAACAAGTGTGCCTTTGCCCAAAAAAGGTTGAAAAACACTGCTCTAAAGCATGGGTAGGCAAACTAAGGCCCAGGGGGCCAGATCTGGCCCAATCACCTTCTCAATCCAGCCCGCAGACAGTCCGGGAATCAGCATGTTTTTACATGAGTAGAATGTGTGCTTTTATTTTAAATGCATCTCTGGGTTATTTGTGGGGCATAGGAATTTGTTCATTCCCCCCCCAAAAAAAATATAGTCCAGCCCCCCACAAGGTCTGAGGGACAGTGGACCAGCCCCCTGCTGAAAATATTTGCTGACCCCTAAAGGCTGCACCACGCCAGCGCTCAAAGGTGAGCAAGTGCAATAGCTGTGTTGTTCATAATTGTTGGGTTTAAATTGGCTTGAATTACCCGGCCTTGGGCCGGTTCCTCCAGTGCCAATCGCGCGGTGGACCGGAGGGTGGGGGAGCGCATGCACACTATTTCTGGCGCACTTTTGGGTCGCGGAGCGCTAGAAAAAGTTTGTGCGCATGTGCGCAAACATCATTTCTGGGGCACTTTTGTGTCTGCGGAGGCCGTGCGCATATGCACAAGCTATTTCTGGCGCTCTGTGACCAGAAAGTGCACCGGAAATGACGCTTGCGCATGTGCACAAGCTATTTCTGGCGCTCCACTGACCCGAAAGTGGGCAGCTGCACCACGCCACACCGGTAAGAGCGGGCAGCGGCAGTGGGCAGCAGGGGTCGCTGCAGGCCGGAAAACTGAGTCCCACGGGCCGCATCCAGCCCGCGGGCCTTAGTTTGGGGAAGCCTAGACTAAGGCAACTGAACTTAGCTAGCATACCAGAGCTGGGGAAAACAATGGAAAGTAACTCAGGGGTTGGGGTACCCCAGAGGGTTGCATGCCCAGGCCCCCCTCAGGCCTGTTAACACCTCTGTCTGTGGTGGGGGTGCCAATCTCTGCTCATCATCTCCCCCAAAAGGCTCATCCACCTTCCCTCCCTTGAGAATGCGCGAGTTTAATTAGAATTGTAGAATCTCCTCCAACCCCCTGCAATGCAGGAATCACAGCTAAAGAATTCCAGACAGACAGCCATCCAGCCTCTGTTTAAAAACTTCCAGTGAAGGGGAGGCCGCCACCTTCCCAGGGAGGCCTTTCTGCCGCCAAACAAATCTTATGGTCTGAAAGTTCTTCTGAATGTTTAGCCAGAACCTCCTCTCTTGCAATTTGAATCCATCAGTTCCGGTCCTACCCTCTGGAGCGGCAGAAAACAAGCTTGCTCCATCTTCTGTGAGACAGATTATTAAATCAGAGAGTTCTAATGTAAGACAAGCTCTTTCTGTTCTTTGCTGCTCTCCCGGCCGAAGCCAAACCTTAAAACTTGCTTTGCATGGAAATGAGGCCTTATTGCCCTGACGTCCATCAATTACCTGCCTGCTCTTTGGATTTCTCTTGCTTTAATTGGGAGGTAAATTACAGTGTGCTCCTGACAGCTCTTGCTGGAAGTGAGTTGTGAGCATATACACACACCCAGAAAGAGGCAGGCAGGTGACGGGCTTAACATTATTCTTCCAGTTCGCTTCATTCTGTAGATCCTTCCCATTTGATCCTGACAAAGAGCTGCTGCCAACTGGCTGGAATGAAATGCCGGCCGGCAGTTGACAGGAGGCTGGCACACATGAGTAGCATGCACACTGGTGCTTTAAAAGCCCTGACACCCAAAGCTATGGTCCAGGTAATTTGGCCACCACAGAGCTGAAGGAGCCTCTAGATCGATGATCTTCAAGCTTCCCCTGCCCCCCTCCGGAAATTGATTGCAGGTCTTGTCAGACCACTTAAGGGTATTTCTGCCTATTGCAGCAATTGCAATGTGATGTGCTGGATGCGGCATGGAATCATAGACTTGTAGAGTAGGGAGGGACCACACGGGTCATCTAGTCCAACCATAGCTGTCAACTTTTCCCTTTTCTTGCGAGGAATCCTATTCGGAATAAGGAAATTTCCCTTAAAAAAGGAAAAAAGTTGACAGCTATGAGTCCAACCCCCAGCAATGTAGGGATCTCTACTAGATCATCCATGATGGATGGGCCATACAACTTCTGCTTAAAACCCTCCAAGGAAGGAGAGACCACCACCTCCTGGAGGAGTTCGTTCCACTGTCAAACAGCTCTTACTGTCAAAAGGTTCTTCCAGATCTATAGCTGGAATGTCCTTTATTGTAACTGTCAGTGGAATTCTACTCAATATGATCCAGAGCAGAACCTCGACATATAGTTAGCAGAGTAAAACTTAAACACGTTGCAGGATCCCCCCAAAATAGACCAGAGGCAATTGTATTTCATCCAGCAGAGCTTTACTCTGAGCATAATGATCTCAAATCCATACATTCAGGATTGGTACTGTCTATAAGAAATGCAGTTGCAGCAGACTTAACTTAAACTTACAATAACGTATAATAAGTCTAAACCTAAACACTATACAGTGGTACCTCGGGTTACGAACTTAATTCGTTCCGGAGGTCCATTCTTAAGCCCAAACTGTTCTTAACCTGAGGCGCGCTTTCGCTAATGGGGCCTCCTGCTGCCGCCAGGCCGCTGGCACACGATTTCCGTTCTCATCCTGGGGCAAAGTTCTCAACCCGAGGTACTACTTCCAGGTTAGCGGAGTTTGTAACCCGAAGCGTTTGTAACCCGAGGTTTGTAACCCGAGATACAGAACACCACACCAGAAGGAAAAGAGATAGAAAGAGAATGTGACACCCAGGCTCCTTCTGGCCTTACTTTTATAGTCAGCATGACCTTGAAGGACAGAGATAAGAGAACCGGTTGAAGCCAGCTGTACTCAGCTTCTCTGAAGGTATAACCCAAACATCATGAATCTGCTGCTTGTTTCTTTCACACAGAAAAGCTTCTAGAAGTTTCCAGAACCCTCTTGAATTAATTAGAATAGGAAAGATCTCTACACATCAGATCAATACTTTCTGCACTAAGAAATGCAAACTGATAGCAACGTAAAGCATTGGTTCAGATCCTCGCCCCCCGGAGCAGGAGAAAACATTATTATTACTTTTTTTGTTTCTTATAAGTTGTATTTTGTTGTGTGCATTCCTTGACTGGGATCACACAAAGACCAGGTTGAGGACATGCCCAGCCACGTGTGAATTACTGTGAATTACACTGTAAGGAATTGATGCTTTTGAATTCTGGTGCTGGAGGAGACTCTTGAGAGTCCCATGGACTGCAAGAAGATCAAACTTATCCATTCTTAAAGAAATCAGCCCTGAGTGCTCACTGGAAGGGCAGATCCTGAAGTTCAGACTCCAGTACTTTGGCCACCTCATGAGAAGAGAAAACTCCCTGGAAAAGACCCTGATGTTGGGAAAGATGGAGGGCACAAGGAGAAGGGGATGACAGAGGATGAGATGGTTGGACAGTGTTCTCAAAGCGACTGGCATGAGTTTGGCCAAACTGCGGGAGGCAGTGGAGGACAGGGTGCCTGGCGTGCTCTGGTCCATGGGGTCACGAAGAGTCGGACACGACTCAACAACAACAACAACAACAACAACACGGTAAGGAGATCATGGTAGATTTTATCAAATTATACATGGCTTAGAGCAGGTGTAGCTCACGTGGTGCCCTCCAGATGCTGTTAGACTGCAACTCCCATCATCTTTAGCTATTGGCCCTGCTAGCTGGGGCTGATGGGAGTTGCAGTCCAACAATATGTCCACGGCTCAAGAAAATTCTGCCCAAGGTCTCCTGGCTGGGGCTTAATTTAAGTTCAACAACACTTGGGGGGTATATCCTTGGTGTAAGGACTGCCCTGAGTAGGGACGAGAGAGCAGGAAAGGGAAGCGAGCTCAGGCTCAACGAAGAGCATCCATTCCCACACTGGATCCCGCCTTTCCCGTTTCTCTGCATGTGGCAAACACCTCCTAAATGCCGACTGCTGTGCAAAACTACACACAGTGATCAGGACGAGACATTTAAAAAGAGCCAAGTAGCTTCTTTCTAACCAGATGTTCTTTCACTTCACACGTCCTTTTAAACCCATATTTATAAAATAACAAGGCGGCTGTTCAAAGCATATGTTTGATTGAATTAGGTTACTCATCTGGTGCCTTTGAAAGGCTGACTGCTGATGAAATATTTATTTCATTTTCCTCATTCCCCCCCCCCACAGTTCCCCCAAACTGTCCCCACTCCCACCCGCCAAGAACTGTTTTCAAAAACTGTCGATGTGGAGCAAAGAGAATGATGCATTCTTAGGGAGGAAGGGGCATGCTTTTATAACCAGAGCTACAAAATCATTTGGGGGCATGAATATTCTTTGAGGCACAGAGCACCTAGAGTCCTTTTAAATATTTCTAACTTTCACTCTCTCTGCTACATTAGCAACACGGATATCTCATCAGCAAAAGTGTAGCCTCCTGTGTGGGAAAGGAAAGCTGTTGATTGGCGCTTCTCCCCCCCCCCCCCCCGTTAAAGCAAAATTCACGTACATAGTTAAAGGATACCTTTAATAGGACAACCAAAGCTCACAGTGTGATATGTGAACTTCCTGACCACTCAGGACTGTTTCTCAAGCTGATGCTCAAAACATTATTATTTTTTTAAGTTACACTAGCTTGGCTGCTAGTCCCACTGGTCCCATCACCTCCTGGCAAATAGAAGGGGAAGAAATGGAGGCAGTGAGAGATTTCACTTTCTTGGGTTCCATGATCACTGCAGATGGTGACAGCAGTCACGAAATTAGAAGACGCCTGCTTCTTGGGAGAAAAGCAATGACAAACCTAGACAGCATCTTAAAAAGCAAAGACATCACCTTGCCGACAAAGGTCCGTATAGTTAAAGCTATGGTTTTCCCAGTAGTAATGTACGGAAGTGAGAGCTGGACCATCAAGAAGGCTGATCGCCGAAGAATTGATGCTTTTGAATTATGGTGCTGGAGGAGACTCTTGAGAGTCCCATGGACTGCAAGAAGATCAAACCTATCCATTCTCAAGGAAATCGGCCCTGAGTGCTCACTAGAAGGACAGATCCTGAAGTTGAGGCTCCAGTACTTTGGCCACCTCATGAGAAGAGAAGACTCCCTGGAAAAGACCCTGATGTTGGGAAAGATTGAGGGCACAAGGAGAAGGGGACGACAGAGGATGAGATGGTTGGACAGTATTCTCGAAGCTACTAACATGAGTTTGGCCAAACTGCGGGAGGCAGTGAAGGATAGGCGTGCCTGGCGTGCTCTGGTCCATGGGGTCACGAAGAGTCGGACACGACTGAACGACTGAACAACAACAACAACAACAAAGCTTGGCTGCAGGAGTTGCTGAAACCCAGCCAGGTGAGCAGGGTATAAATAATAAATATTATTATTATTATTATTATTATTATTATTATTATTATTATTATTATTATTTTGCTGGAAGGAGACGCCCTCCAACTGCTGTAAGGACTCCACTCCAGTGTTGGGATACGTTTTCAGGTGCTCCTGCCCCTTGCCGCAGTACGGTAGCCTTCCACGCTATGCACGGAAGGCAAGGAGATCAGGCAAAGGTTTGTTGCCTGGATCCCTCCGCGCTTGAGGCAAAGCGCACCAAAAAATCTTAAGATTTAGTGTCAGGAGTATAACGTATTCCTGGACACCGCAGAGTTAGACGCAGACTTTTCTGGAAGCTTCTGGCTGTTGTGAAATTGACTAGACAGCTCAACGCAGGAATTCAGCAACTCACTGGATAACTATATACAGTATTTATTGATTGAAGCAACTAGCATCCATAAGTTACTATTTACAGACTTTACAAAATAAAAGAAACAAAACATAAAATCTTTCCCTCTCTGTCTCTCTCTGTACACTGACCACGTTCTCCACACACTAACCACAGAGCTCTCACACAGAGCTCACCTTATCAGGAACTCATTGACCAATCACAAGGTCGTTGCTAAGGGTCTGAGAGAGAGCAGATCTGGGCTTTCTGCCAACTAGTTAATTGCTTAATTGCTTGGAGATAGACAGCTGCATTTCTGCACGTAGGCAACTCTGAAATCTCTAACAAAAAAGCCTCTAGTAACTGTCGGAAAGCAGTTTCCCGCCCAGAAACTCATCCAAATACAGTGTTGTGATTGGTTAATGATAATGTTATGACGTTGTTCAGTTTACTAATAAATAGCCCCTGTTCTCTGTAGCGGTGTGTAGAGTGTGCGAGACAAGCCAAGAGAGAACAGCTGTGCGAGACAAGCCAAGAGAGAAAGAGAAAGAGAAACCAAGCCGCACAGAGCAGTAGAGTGCAACTCCACCACCATTGACTGCAGTCTCTTAGTCTTTATTTCTTTTATTTCTTTAATTTATTTTTGGCCGCCTTCTTAGTTTTGGCCACACTTTCCGCCGCTCTTTTATCCTTTCCCTTTTGGAACCTCAAGCCTTCGTCACTCCAAAGAAACCTTCGGAACTCCAAACAACAATCTCACGACCTTCAGCTTCATAACCAGCGGACCCATTCAGGGCCAGTGGGAGCAGGCACTCCAGAATTACTGGCTGTCCCAGATGCTGGTTATCCCCACACTCCAGATTTGTGTGGCGTTTACTCCTCTGCCTTTTCTTCTCCAGAAGATGCAGCACAAGGCAGCGGGTAAAGATTTTTCCTCGGGTTTACCCCCACAGCTTTTCTCAGGAATCAGTAGAGCTGCAAGGCACCAGAAGTTTAGGATCAGAGTTTTCCTTCTCCTAGACAGGCTCCCTTCCCAGGTTTCCCTGTACAGCACATGTAGAAATCACATTGGACCCACTATTGGTCTCGTCTACTCAAGTGAGAGATTTTACTTTCTTGGGCTCCATGATCACTACAGATGGTGACAGCAGTCACGGAATTAAAAGACGCCTGCTTCTTGGGAAGAAAGCAATGACAAACCTAGACAGCATCTTAAAAAGCAGAGACATCACCTTGCTGACAAAGGTCCATATACTTAAAGCTATGGTTTTCCCAGTAGAAATGTATGGAAGTGAGAGCTGGACCATAAGGAAGACTGATCGCCGCAGAATTGATGCTTTTGAATTATGGTGCTGGAGGAGACTCTTGAGAGTCCCATGGACTGCAAAAAGATCAAACTTATCCATCCTTAAAGAAATCAGCCCTGAGTGCTCACTGGAAGGACAGATCCTGAAGTTGAGGCTCCAGTACTTTGGCCACCTCATGAGAAGAGATGACTCCCTAGAAAAGACCCTGATGTTGAGAAAGATGGAGGACACAAGGAGAAGGGGACGACAGAGGATGAGATGGTTGGACAGTGTTCTCAAAGCGACTAACATGAGTTTGGCCAAACTGTGGGAGGCAGTGGAGGATAGGGCTGCCTGGCGTGCTCTGGTCCATGGGGTCACGAAGAGTTGGACACGACTGAACGACTGAACAACAACAACTCAATCCACCAGTTCTTGTCTTCATATGTGGGGGAAGATACATAAGATGCTCCCTTTGTTATTTGATGTGTACCAGGGCTCAGCACCAGTCTACAAAAACAATTTTCAAGTCTGCGCTCGAATAATCTTTGTCTCAAACTAATCGCTGGTTGCTCACTTCAATTTACTCATCGAGGGATAAAGCATCGCCCTTTGTGGCTCTTGCCTGACAACCATTTCATAAAATAGTGGTGCAGAACCTGTGGTCCTCCGGGCTCCATCATCCACAGTCAGCATGGCCAGTAGGCAGGGATGATGGGAGCTGTAGTCACGCGACATCCAAAGAGACAGGTTTAAGCATCTTTGCCATTAATGGAAAGAGGAAGGGGTGAGGAAATGAGCGCAAGTGACCTTGTCTCCCCGTTGTGATGATATTATTTGCCACTCTCTTGCTCTGCAATAATCAAATCCCCTCGTGATGAAGTGATCTGCCTCCAGCCATGTAAGTTTATCCACTCCACAATTGCATTACAGTCTCATAAAGCAGAAGGGCAATAATATTACTGCTTAATTAAAAAGATCATCCTTCAGGCGCAATTGCCTTGCCTGGAGAGCAGAGGGATGGCGACGCTTCTAGCAAGTCACCGTCCCTGTTTTGTCCCATTTTTAAGAGAGATGTTGGGGGGCTCCCTTAAAAAAAAAAAAAAGTAGTGGGAGCTACTTGAGTTGACTTTTCCACAGTTTCCACCCACAGGCTTGATGTTTTCATTGAGCTATCTACAACGACCCCAAGGTCCCATTCTTGCTCAGGCCAGTTCACCTAAGCATCTCTAAAATCCTGATTCCCCCCTGTGACATACAATTCTTACTATTCAAAAAATGAACTCCTATTCAAGTGGAGGAAGCCTAAAAAGACATTAACTGTTAATAATGCATTCTCGAATTGACCCCCTTAAAAATCAGATTGCCCCCCTGTGCGGCATGTGCCCCACGTTGGGAACCACGGATCTAGACATATAGTGGAGGCTGGTCCATTAGGGTGAATGGGAAAATGCAGTGGCGGAGGAAGCCTCTTCGCCGCCCGGGGGGGGGCGGAATTGAGGCACCCCCCCGGGGGCGGGGCATCATGACGCATGTCTGATGCACTGCGCACACCTGGAATTTCTGGGCATACGTAGTGCATCTGGGCAGGCGCTGCTGCTCCCACGGCGAGCCGGCGAGTGAGCGGTTGCTTGTGGGGCTGCCCCATCTGTCTGTAAAGAAGCACGGACGGGGTGCCGGGCGGTGGGGGAGAGGCAGGAGGGGCCGGGGATTGTCACCCCCCCTCCCCTGGAACCTGGGGCGCCCTGCCCCCTACGCCCCTCCCTTGCTATGCCGCTGGGAAAATGCCATACCCAACCTCAGTGATCCCTCAGCCAACCGCCACTTGCCTGCCTTCTTACAATCAGGCCAATGAATACTGTTGGCTACCAACTTCCTTCTCCTTAGTGTTCCCCTGATAGAACTCAGCAGGGAGAAGGAAGATTGGGGGGGGGGACTAGACTTAGTTGGTTCTACCTGTCCTTGGCTCTGGCTCCCCCGCCCCCTCCATTTGGGCTCTCTGCCTTCCACCCCACCGATCTAAATTGAATTAGCCTATGCAAATGTTATGTAAATATGTGTCATAGGTCTTCACTCTCCGCCTTTTAAGTACTTGGCCACTAATGCTTGCTTGCTTTCCTTTTCCTTTTTCTCTTTAATAGCCCAAGTGTCTCCTAAAACCTTAAACCCGGTTGCCTCCGTATTCTCTGTGCGCAATCTTTGGCAGCCTGGTATTTGCATTTATCTGATTAGCAACCAGCACATTCTGATCTTCTCATCTCATCAGCTACCCCTCTATGAACAAATGAGTTTTAAAATATTGCTCTGTATTAATTCCACCCGATGTAATCCCTGGGTTTAAAATAGTGCCGTAATAAAAGAGGGGGAAGAGAGAAGGAGAGGCATGTAGCAATTTGCCTGAACATGCACAACAGTGTGAATAATTCACAGCACCGATGCATGATTGTTCTTTTGTACCTATTTAGTATGGGAAGGCCGAGATCAATTTTTAAACACCCTCCAGCCCTGCTGTTTGTTGGCACTGCCCCCCACATCTTGTGCCAACCTACAAAGGGTCAAATCATTCAGGAGCCCTTTAACCACCTTGATGTAAATGCCAAAGGACTGCACTAAAATAATAACAGCATTTCCCAATCTGGTGCCCTTGAGGTATTTTGAAGTGCAGCTCCCTGCAGCTTCCATGCTGGCCAGGGCTGATGGAAGTCAGAGTCCAGAAATCCTGAGAGCACCATGCTATGAAAGGGTCCTTCTTCCAAGCTCCAGGCAAGTGGCAGGAAGCAAGGTGCAAGGCATGTGAGTCCCATGAAACTAAGGTCCCATCCACACCCCACATTTGAAGGACCTTTAAAGCACAGGGCTACCTGGGAACTGTAGCTTGTGAAGGATGTTGGTAACTGTAGCTGTGTAAAGGGTAAACTACAGTTCCCGGGATTGTTTGGGAGAAGCCATGTGTTTAAATGGGCAGTGTGGATGGGACCCTTCCAAACCTAATCACATAACTGTGAGAAGACCAGTTCTGAGAAGGACACTGACTCCTCACTGGCCCATTTGAAATGGCCTCCTGCCATCAAAGGCCTTTCACCTTCTTAGCAAATGCTCCGTGCTAGACAAGGGGGCCCTTGAAACCCTTGGAAGCATTGATGGTGACACAGTCAAGGCATGTGGAAGCATCCATATTACAAGCAAGAGGAAGCATGCCATTCTGTATAAGCTTCTGTTTGCTTCCAATGTGCATTAAATGAAATTTCTAACATAGATCACGGTGTGGTGTTTGGGCCAAATTCGGTCCCCTCTGACAGAGGCTGGCGATAGGTGATGGAGTTGGGGGGCCAACATCATCTGGAGGGGCATAGGTTCCCCCTAATACCTGGTTTAAAGAGATGAGACAGGAGCTATGGTAATGTGGGGGGGGGGGCTTGCTGGCTGGAGATTAGGCAGCTCACAGGTGGCTTTGAAATAGCTCAGAAACGCACTGGGGTATTCTCCTGATTTTCGTGGCAATAACTCGGCTGATTTCTGAGCCAAGCCAACAGGAGCTGGGGAAGAGCAGCGGGAGCTCTCTCATCTCTTATTAAACCATTCCTGAAGCACATTCTTTTATGCAGTTTTGGGAAATTTTTATCTTTGAAAAGTACTTTTCCTTACCACCTGCTTAAAAAAAAACCTCCTCACCATATTATTACTGGGGCTGCAAGGTTTAAATTAATGAACTGATGCAATTAGTCAACTAGAGTTTTAATAGCACATTAAAATCCACCCACCCCACCCCTGACGGAGTTTGCAATAGAGAACTTTCCAGATGATCAGTTTCCAGCAGAATAAATGGGTAGGTATTACTCATCAGTAGCACAAGGATGCCTTCCTTCAAGGTAGCACTTAGGCTGTGGGTGGAGCTCATTTCCCCCCACTCCAACCACAGGTTCCAGTTGCTTGGAAAATGCCAGTCTGCCAACATCCAGGACTAGGCAAGAGCAGATCTCTGTTCTGTGGGTTTGATGTGCCCTCCCTGTGACTCCTCTTGCATCCCAGTTAAAGTAACTTTTCTAAAATTAATTCCAGAGCTGAAGCAGGGGCAGATTTGAGTCTTTCCGATTTCAGTGGCATCCTCTGTGAAGCCATAATGCAGCATCCATCCCCCTTCACCTCTTGCTTTCTGTTCTGCGCATGCGTTGTGTCATAGCAGCACCCTCTCAGCTCAGCACCCAGTGCAGGAAAACCGCCCACACTGCCCTAATTCCACCTCTGGCCGAAGCAGCAGTCTGCTGTAGCTCTTCATCATTTGTGTGATGCCATGAGATTTTAATAACAAAACAAAAAAATTCCTTCCAGTAGCACCTTAGACTTAGAGACCAACAAAGTTTGTTCTTGGTATGAGCTTTCATGTGCATGCACACCTCAAGAAGTGTGCATGCACATGAAAGCTCATACCAAGAACAAACTTAGTTGGTCTCCAAGGTGCTACTGGAAGGATTTTTTTATTTTTTATTTTGTTTTGACTGTGGCAGACCAACACGGCTACCTACCTGTAAATGACATTTTCAGGATGCTTCAAACTACATCCAGTGCCAAAGCAGGTACATGACTGCAGCGTAGTACATCTTTATTTTGAGGTGGGTAAAGATATGTAAGCACACAATTGCAGCCATGGTCACATGCAGGAGTGGCTTGTGTCCGTTAGGACTGGTAGGCTGGAAATCAGGGAGGCCAACAGTCAATGGAACCAGAGCCAATGACAGGAAAAGCCACCCCCTGATTGGCCATAAGCATAGGTGCCAACTCTAGGGGGCCAGATTCCCATGGCCCCCCAATAATCTTCTGGGGGGCTTAGTCCCCTCAATATTTTCTTCCCACCCCATCTCCACTGGGAAGGAGAGAGGCCAAGAGGTGAGTCAGTCTGGTGAAGAGTTGTGGGTGTCTGCCCCTCCTACTGCAACAAGCTCTCCTCCCCATTTGTCTCCCAGAACCAGAAAAGGCATGAAAGGGGCAAAGGGAGAGGTTGGCTTCACACAGGCACAGTCTCTGATTACTTGGGGGGACCCTGGAGAGGAGGGGACTTAGGTGGCTGTGGGGAGGCAAGAGTCAGTCTCAGCAACTGATCCATGGGGCAAGATCTACCAGGGATGAGCTGCTGGACTCATTAGGCCTGACACTCCGCCAAGTCTGTGCAGATCACGTTCTTGCTAATAAAGAGTTAACTCCAACTTGCACAGTGTGATTTACTGCCAGCTCGCTTCTGACACTTGGTGGCCTTGGGCTGATTACTGCCTAACCGACTTCACCGGGTTGCTGTGGGGATTAGTGAAGAGGGGGAGAACCATGTGCCCCTTGGAGAAATGGTGGGATATAAATGCAATAAACAAACATTGCATTATTGCTCCTTCCCGAGAGAGAGGAGGAAAACACTGAGGAGCATGAAGAGTTACTTTACATGCTCAGTTTGAATAGGACTGATGGCAATAAAACTAATTAGGGTAGTGCCAAGCTGACTGTGGCTGCCCTCCACTCCTAATCTATCATTAAGAAGCTCATTTTTCAAAGGAACCCAGTGGGAGGAACAAAACAATATAGTGTGGGGGGGGGAGCAGGAGGGCTTGAACAAACACCAACCGTGTTGTGGAATGAAATGTATAAGTTAATAAAGGGGCTACCAGTACCTAGCGGGCATCCCTTATTGATCGGTGGTGCATTGTAGAATACACAGAGCCATTACGCTCCATCCATCAATGTGGCCTTCCGGGACCAAGAAACTCTACTAAAGAGAGAAAATACCGACGAATGTGCTTTTGCAGCTCTGATTATGCCCCATAACACTGTCTGGCTTCTTTGAGCAGCTGCAACTCCATCTTCTCTCACACTTTCTCTCTACCTGATCAGGGATGGGGAACCTTTTTCAGTCCAGGGGCCACATTCCTTTCTGGGCAACCTACTGAGAGCCTCATGCCAGTGATGGGCGGAGCCAGAGGTGGGTGGAGCAAGAAATGCAAATTTTACCTTTGTACAGTAGCCACACACACACACACACACACACCACTATCCTCCATCCAGATAAGGAAGAGGCATGGTCAGGTCTGCAGTAGTAGCTGGTTTCCTATGTTGGCGGGGCATTGGACTAGATCAGGCATGGCCAAACTCCAGATGTTCTGGGAGTATAATTCCCATCATCCCTGACCACTGGTCCTGTTAGCTAGGGATGATGGGAATTGTAGTCCCAAAACATCTGGAGGGCCAAGTTTGGCCATGGCTGGACTAGATGATCGTTGAAGTCCCTTCTGACTCAATGATGTTATCCCCCATGAAACCCCTAAGACAGCCAGCCCCCAGATGTGGTGGAGGTTGCTGCTCTCTCACCAATGTTGAAGTAAGATCCATATGCCAGTCTAGACATGAATAAGCAAAGGAACTCAGGAAGCTGCCTTATTCTGTATCACACCACTGGCCCACCCAGTTGAGGATTCTCTACACTGATTGGCAGTGATTTCAGGCAGACGACCCCTCCCAGCCCAAAGATGTTAGTTGATTGAACCTGGGAATTTCTGCATGCTGAGCTATGGCCCTTTCCCAAGTATAATTCCCCACAGTTGGATTCTATATGTGGGATGGAGGCAGAAAAAGGTCTTGGACCGACCCAACCTTGAGAGCCAGCCTCTTTGGGCACATGCCAGCTTAGAATGATTATGCTGCTCTGCGGCCCACAATTTGTGGCTGAGCTATTAATGCAATCCTGGGGGGATCCATTTGTTTACTTATCAAAGCTCTGTTACCTGATGACCGTAAGCCAAATGGCATAAGAGGAAGGGCCATGGCTGAGTGGCAGAGCATCTGCTTTGAATGCAAAAGGTCCTAGCTTTAGTCCAGCATTTCCAGGCAGGGCTAGGAGAAGCCCCAGGTTGAAATCTTGGACAGCTTCTGCCAGGCAGTGTAGACAATATTGAGGTAGATGGAGCAATTTTCTGGCTCTGAATAATAGCTTCTTATATTCCTATGTGTTGAAAATACATTAACAGCATCCGAATTGCTCCTGTGCTGCTGATAAAGGAGATTTCATTTGGCATCTTAGATGACTTGTAGTCAGTGAGTTAACAAAAGCAGAGGGGGGGGAGGCCACCCTAGGATCCAGTCAATTAAAAAGAACTTAATAATGGCCTTTGGACTGTATAGAAAATTATCTTCTTTTAATTATTTAATTAGCCTGGGGGATACTTAATGAGCGTTGCAAATGCTCCTTTGTAATGTGCCACTTACAGCAAGCCCAGGACACAGGTGAATGAGCATAATGTACACAACATTCCGGCTTCATTATTAATGCTTCCCAATATGTTTTGCTGCCAAGCTTGTGCTGCCGCCTAATGATGTGGCTGTTTGACTGTTGGGGTCTGCAAACGGCAAAGGGAGATTTGATGAAATGGTGAGCAGAAGACAGGAGAAATGGGAAGGTGCGGAGGCAAAAAGATGTTAGTTTTGAGGGTGGCTGTGCCATTTGTTCATTCAGTTGTTCATTCATTTATCAAAGTATTTCTATGCTGGCATATCATAAGATTGCAGGGCAGTCTACAACATCAAAACATAAAACACCAATTTTAAAAAAGAACCTGACACTAACACAAAAACCTTCCACAAACACTATGCAATGACTAGAACAAAAGATCATTATCCCCCCCCCCAATCTCTTCCCCTCTCCCCTCTCTTTTCCTCCAACTGCACAATGGTCTATGACAACAGTGTCTCATGCCAAGTGTAAACGAAGTGTGAAAAAGACTCAATGAATTGTAATTGGAGACGCTATATGTACTTTTCCTTGTTTATTTGTTTGTTTTGTAACACACAAAAATCTTTAATAAAAACAAATCTAAAAATAAAAAGACAGATAGTCATTATGGCGAGTGACTCATGAAAAAATCAAAATTAAAGGGCGGCAGAGAAAGTTTTCAAAAGATGCTTGAAAGTCAAAAGTGAGGCTGCCTGCCGCATCTCTGCTTGAATAGTATTCCATGGCACGGGACCAGCAACACTAAATGCCCAACTTCTGACTGAAGCCTGTTGGGCCTTGGTAACACAGGGGACCAATGACAGCACTTCTTCAGATGGTCTCAGTGATCAAAATGCGATGTAAGGGATCAGGCAGTCCTTGTCAACAACTTGAACCTAGTCTAGTAACATCATTCAAATGCCCGCATAAGGATGTTGTGCCCCTGTCAAGAGAACTTCCAGGCAACAAAACTGGCACCTTCCCATGAGACCTCCATTGACTCAATCTGTTCTTCTCCAGCAAGAGTGCAGCACCAAGCTCAGCAGCAGAGCTGGTGTGGCGTAGTGGTTAGAGTTTTGGGCTAGGACCTGGGAACCAGGTGTTCAAATCCCCACTCTGCCAAGGACCTCACTGAGAGATCTTGGGCCAGTCGCTGTCTCCCAGCCTAAACTACCTTGCAAGGATAAAATGGGAAGAGCTAGATCCGAGTGGACCATCTTGAACTCCTAGGAGGAAAGCTGAGGGGAATATCATCAAGAACATTTCATAGATAAAGAAGGAACATAACACCCCCATCTTACCCAGGCCTACACCCTAAGCTCCCCATCACAGCCTCTCTTTCATGTGGCTGGAATCTGCTTTATGTTAGGGGTATTGAGATGAACCATCTCCCTTCTCATTGAATGTATGTAGGACAATTCTGAAATAAAAGGTTCCTGGCCATAACAACAAACATCTCCTTTGCTCAAAAGGCAGATGTGTCATCTAACGAAACAAGGTGATCTTGGCAGCTGAAGGACAATTGTGCATTTGACACCCTCTTGGCTGGCAAGCAGGTGTTAACCACAGGAGCCCCTGTCATTTGTTTCAAGAACATCTCTTTGGCTGTTCTCACCAAGCACATTTTTTCCCTTCCTCTAATCCAATATAAACCATCTTGTTCCAGACCGTGACTCTCCCCTTCTCCCTTGTTGGCTTGTAAATCAGATGTTCAGCTCCTCCGGATCATTAAATACTCTAATACACTGTGTCTTTTGAGGCCGTGTTTGCTTTAGCACATTGTTTTCTTCTCCAGCATATGCCGGCAATATCCCCTCCTTGCTTCTACATTGTTCGTTGCATTACAAATGTTCAAACTTTCTTGCTTTCCATTTTTTAAGAGCATATATCCTTCCCTTCCCTTCCTTCCTGCCTTCAAATTCCGAGAATGTTACATGCACCACTGTCAAGGACCAATACTCATTTCTAATCGAATCCAGTGGGTTCAGGCCATTCTTTTATTCAAATACAACATTCAAAGTGACACTGTGGTGTAGTGGTTAGAGTCAGTGGTGGTTGGTGCCTGGTGGGTCTGGTGGGGCAGAAGGCAAGGAGACCGGCAGTAAGTTGTGCCAGTGCCAATGACAGGCAGGACCACCCCCTGAACTGATTGTAAGTCAGAAGGAAGGCAGGTTCCGGTGGGGCAGTGTCCCATTTGCCCAAACAGACCAGCCTCTACTGGTTAGAGCATTGGACCAGGATCTGGGAGATCAGGGTTGAAATCCCCACTCAGCCATGAAGCTCACTGGGTCATTTTTCTACTCTTAAATTCAATGCTCCACATTTTGAAGCAATTTGTGATTACAGAGGCATTGTCAGGGACTGGGCAGAGAAGGAATGATGGAGACCGTCTCCCTACCCTGACCCTTCCAGCAAGGAGGAAGAGGAAGACAGTATAGATTTACAACAGGGGTTTGTGGGAGGTAGCAGCTCTGAGGCAGATGAGGGGAAAAGCTGGGAAATCATGGGAGGGCTGGAACAACACCCAGCTGACACATTGTCATTAGAAAGCATCCCAGACCCTCCATCTCCCAGAACCCGGCAAGCCCTAAAAGTAGGAGAGCAAAGAGCTCAAAGACAGAGGGCACATAGCAGCACCGGTAGAAGAGACGAATGAGGAACTGGGAGAGGTGGTGGGGTGGAACTTTACTCAGGACAATGCCATTATCCAAGAGGCTGGGTTCTAGAGCCTCTCTCTGTAAAGACTGAAATAAAAAAGGGCAGTAAGAAACTTTTCCTTGTCTTTATACTTTCCTGGGCAACCAGCAGGGAGCTGCTGACAGCATCCTGACATACATACATACACACACACACACACACCCTCATAGAGAATCATCAGCATTTTCATGCAAATTTAGCCTAATAAACACATTCTTATATGTAGTTTTGACTAATGTACACATATTTTGAAGCCTCTTCAGGAAGAAATTGTGTCACTGTAAAACAGGGCCTCCAAATCGCATCCCAGCAAGGTGGCCCAGAAGGTTGGTGGTGTTGAATAAATTTGAATGAATTTAGAATGTTAGGTGTGCTCTGGTTCACAGGTGATATTGTGTGTGTGTGTGTGTGTGTGTGTGTGTGTGTGTGTGTGTTTTAAAAAAAATACTTGCTTCAGTCATAAATCATTTTAGGACTTTCGGGGGGGGGGGGGGATGAAATCCTAAAACTAGCTGCTGCACAAAACATCCCTCTGACACCTCAGGCCGCCTCATGGTAGGGCTAGTTCTGAACAGATGAGCTTGATTTGGGAAAGTACATATCCAAAAGCAGACTACAAGATATAGATTCAGAAACCATTAAAAGCCCCAGAATTCTTGCCATGACTGAGAACATCTTCAGCATCAATACTGTTTGGAGAAATGCTTAAGCGATTAAATTTTCTTGCAAATGCAGCAGGCCTTTCCAGCTTTCCTTTCTTTCTTTAAACAAAGTCCCAAATGACGCCTGAAGGATGATACGCTAATGTAGAATATGGTCCCAGAAAGCACACCTGTGGCACACTGAATAAAAAACAGCCTCTTTCCCATTAGACAAATCTCCTGGAATTAAGCCGGATAAAGACTCTTGGACAGAGTTTCTGGCTGATCCAACTCACAAAAGATTTCCTATCTGTTAAATGGAACTGATTTACTCATTATGTGCCGGAAGCCAATTTTTACCGCCTCAGTTTGCAAAAAAACCCAAAAAAACAAAAAAAAACCTTCAAGCTGAATTTGCAAAGGGCAACATGACATCTGGGGAGAAGGACTCCTTGAGACGAGCGGTACTATTTGGAATGGAATTATTGTGCCTAGAATGGTACTGGATTGATGTATTTGTATTTAATATGCATTGCATTCAAAACAGTTAAGGTTTAAACAGTTTTTTGAAAAATGATTCATTTAATGATGGGTGTTCCCGATAGCTGAAGTAGCAAGAAAATAAGCATCTTGGGGAGCCTGGGTCCAAATCACTTTGGGGTGCCACCTCCACATGACCACAGTGGAGTATTTCTGATCCCCCACTGCCTTGGCCACTAAGCAGAAATGTTGGAATCTCAGTTCTAAGGAATGTATCTACTCTCACTAGAAAAAAAAAAAGATTTCACATTTACAGTGCCGCATAAAGGTATTATTGTTCCAGTACAGTTTGGGGCCAGAATGCGTAAAAGATCGCTTCTATTATCACAGTGTTCTGCAGGAAAGGCCATCCTGTCTGTTTCATCATGTGGGATGTAATATTACAAAAGCTGTCAAATACAACATTTCCTGTTTGCCCAGAGTGGACACATAGGGGAATGTTGCTCCAGCCAGGACTTCTTGTCACAACTGGTCTCACTGTAGTGTCCAAACTGTTTTCAAACATTGATGAAGTGAAGGGCCATGAGGGCCGATCAAAGGGCCAACTAGATTTGTTTTTAGGATTGAAGTTATTGAGCTTTTTATGATTTTGCCCCAAAGTTGTCGAGCTTTTTTTAGGGGTGAAGTTGTCAAGGTGTGTTTTTTTGGGGGGTTACCCCAGTAATTAAACTGCCCCAGGGACCGGATTACACCGACCAGCGGGCCGAGTTAGGCCCCCGAAATGGACTTTTTGACATGCCTGGCTCTGGAGCATCCTCCCCCTGTGTGTGACCAGGTAGACTGATCTGATTTGATTTCTATACCAATTTTGATTTCTATATCAATAACACATAAGACAATCTGAAGAAAGTCAACTATAGAGTATACAGTCAAAGCAACATAACACGAAACTAAAATTATCTTAAAAGATTTCAAAATAAAACATTACAAAGGAGGTCAACTACAGAATACACATTTAACGTAGTAGGGCTGGTGAGTGTGGGCCTCACCCCCTAGGCCTGGTGGAAAGGGCCTTGCGGGGAGTGGCCTTCACGCCCCACAGCCGGGCGATGTTCCTCCGGCCTCATGAGGAGCCTCTTCAGTGGGGCTGGTGAGTGTGGGCCCTGCCCCCTAGGCCAGCTGAAAAGGGCCTTGCGGGGAGTGGCCTTCACGCCCCACAGCAGGGCAATGTTCCTCAGTGGGGCTGGTGAGTGAAGGGCCTTGCAGGGAGCGGCCTTTACGCCCCACGGCCGGGGGATGTTCCTCCGGCCTCATGAGGAGCTTCTTCAGTGGGGCTGGTGAGTCTGAAAGGCGTGACCCTGTGAGACCCCATAAAAGGCCTGGTCACGCAGCCATCTCTCTCTTGATGCTCTTCCTCGTACTATCTTGATGGGGTTTTTTTGCTGTGCGCTGGGTCTCATCCAGCAGCACATGGGCTCATTCCTCACAAGAGGATGAAGCCACACTTTTCTCTGTATCTGTAACTACAAGCTAAAGCCTGCCTTCAGGATCACACTGTGGACTGGACGTGAGTAAACCTTATCATTACTTTAAAAGAAGATTACTGGGTCGTTATTATTTTAAAAGGGAACAAAGGGGGATTTACCAGGAACAAATCCAATCTGGAGAAGCCAGACTGGGTTGCTTAACTCAAGTGATTCTCGGGAATCCAGTCAACTAGCTTCCTGCTATGTATATGGCTCTGCTACGAGCTCACTAGCGTGAGTGAGAAAGGATAATATTAATCAATATGTCCTCCCCTATTGTCCTCAACATTCCCATACATCATCCCATCAGGACATCCATTGTGCACTGGGGCTGCATTCAGACAACACTTTCTTCCATTTCCCCAATGTTTCCTTACGTGATCATCTCCCCTTAGCACATATTGTGTCATGGCACTTTCCCCTAAATTAAGTGTTGCACAAGCCCTATTGTGATGAAAACCACCAGGTTAAAAACTGCAGCCCTACATGTAAAAAACATTTCCAGCAGCCATAGCCCTGTCTTACTGTATGCCAGACAGGCTCCTTCTCTCTTGCCTTTCTGACGCCTGCTAGAGAATTTCCTCTTGTTGGAAAATAAGCCTTCTAAAAATGTTATCCCATTTGGTATCTGCCTAGGATTTGAATGGATTTTTATGCATGTGTTGTTGCTGTTTTAAACTGATTTTTGAAAATTAGGTATTTATATTGTATTTGTGTACGGTACTGCTTTATGTATCGGTTGTATCCAGTGCTAGTCCTGCTAAGCGTAGACCCATTGAAATTAATGAACCTTCAATGGGTCTGTTTTGAGTAGGCCTACCATTGGATACAATCCCAAGCTTTTATATTGTAAGCTGCTTTGGGATGTCTTGTGGGAAGTAATTCCTAAAGGAAATAATAATAATAATAATAATAATAATAATAATAATAATAATAATAATAATGCCATGCCAAGTAAACTTATTCAGGGATCCATTTTATTCCCCGGCTCTCTGGTTTTCTGTTGTCCCCCCCACTCCCCCCACAAAAAAGTCATTCAGCACTGCATAATTCCCTGCTTCCTAAATATTTTTTGTACTTCTGCAAAGTTCAGGGCTCTTCCCCACCACAAGCCTACCAACACTTCACGGTTGTTTGTGAGTGGTGCGACACTGAGAGCCAGTGTGGTGTAGTGGTTAGAGTGTTGGACTAGGGCCTGGGAGGCCAGGGTTCAAATGCCCACTTGGCTACTGAAGCTCATTGGGTGATCTTGGGTAGTCACTGTCTAACAGCTCAATAATAATAATAATAATTTTATAATTTATACCCCACCCATCTGGCTGGGTTTTCCCAGCCACTCTGTGTGCTTCCAGCATATATAAAAACATAATAAGATGTCAGACATTTAAAACTTCCCAATACAGGGCTGCCTTCAGATGCCTAACATTCCTTTCGAGCTCCTTGGAAGAAAAGGTGGACTATGAATGCGATAAATAAAATATATATAAATAAATAGCTCCACATTCTATCTGCAGCATATTTTAAAGAATATTTATTCATTCCTTTGTTTATTTATTGCAAAATCCTTTCTGGAGCTCTCATTTGTGCACTGGCTAATAGGGTGGGGGGAACACACCCCGAAATCTGCATAATCGCTCTAGAGTTTTAGATGTTCTCCAGTGGAATGATACCTCATTAAGATTCTTGTTGGTGCCTTGCTGCATTTTTATTAAGGACTTTGGTATTTCAGCACTTAAGCACTTTAATATTTTTATGGCTACTCTACAGGAAGTATTGATTTGCTGCTTGGTAACCTTGGCTGGCTTTGCGATGTGCCTGGGCAAGCAGATCAACAAATGGGGCAAAGGAATGGGTGCCTCTGCAGAATCATTGAATAGCAGAGCTGAAAGGGACCACGAGGGTCATCTAGTCCAACCCCCAACAAGTGGGTGGTGTGCACAGGAGATAATGAGCTTGAGCTTCTCGGGGCCAAGGGAATCTCCAGATCTACCATTTAACGTTTGCCCACATGTCTTATTTCTAAAACAGAAATATTCTATTGTTACACTGGTCCTTATTCTCTAAATGCATAAATTTCAGGTGGGCAGTGCTCTCTCAGCTTGGTTTCCTTTGGAATGAGGTCACTGGAGCCTTCTGACATTTTACAAAATTTGTATTTATTTACAAATCGACACAGGAACATCGGAAGCCGCCTCAAACTGAGTCTGACTCTTTGGTCCGTCAAGCTCAGTATTGTCTACATTGACGGGACATTCCCATTCCTGCCTGGAGATGCCTGGAATTGAACCTTATTCCTGCAAAGCAAGTGCTCTGCCCCTGAGCCACAGCCCTTTTTTAGTGGCAGACCTTGGGGTCTCAAATTTCAGTGGTGCCCTTGCAGCATCTACATTTGGCACGGCTCCACCTCTTGTGATCCATTCTAAATCACAGTTGTGAAGCCCCCAGTGGCACCCGCAAGGCTTTGCAACCCATGCAACAGAACTGGCTGTGCTTCCCTAAATCCACCTCTGACAGCAGACAGCCCTGAACTCTTACCAGCTCCAGCTTTCTGATCCTTAGCCTGCACCAGTCTCAAACTACAGGCTGCTTGCATTTTTGCCAAGGACATCTTGGGCACATTTCTCCACTGGGAGGATGGCAAAGCCTTGGTTCCCAAACACAGAGAGAGAAAAGCCCCCCCCCCCTCCACAAAGGGTTCCCTAATATAAAGCCATCTCGCTTGAAATATTTTCCCACACTGTTGATTGGCTCTCTCTTTGGAAACACTCCTGAATGCTTTCAGTCCTCTGCTCCACCCATTCTGTATGGGAATAATAAATACCATACTGACCTACGCAGGGCTGTTGTAAGGATTTCTGAGATAATGTATGTGAAAGGTCTATGAATGCATTTCATTTTTTCTGACACTTGCTTGACACTGAGGATTTGGGGATGGCACAAGTATTTGTCTTTAAAATGGAGAAATGTTGGCAGAGTGACCATGGCACAGGCATATTATTATTATTATTATTATTATTATTATTATTATTATTATTTGGTTGCTTGGTGCAAGGGCTAGAATTTTGCATGCTAGGCTCGGATGACTGCTTTTGAACTGTATATTATAACACAATGTTTTTTCCAACTCTAGATTTTTTTTTTATAAGTTCATATATCTTTTGGAGATAAAGGTCCCGTTGGGGAAGGTTCTCGGGCATGGTGGAAGGAGGAAGAATTTGCCCATTTGAAGACCACCAGGTGGAAACTCTCACACATATGGTTCTTAAATGCAAACTGTATGTATATCTCTGCCAGCAACTCCTTGATCAACTTTGCGTTCCCAAATGGAAACCAGAGTTGGAGGTCATACATTATTCTATTATTGGGGAATGATCAGGAGCTCACCAAGCTAGTGGCTAAATATCTTCATCTAGTTTTCTGTTGTCGAAATACATTGCAGATGTCTGTTCTTCCTGGAGACCCAGAGACGTGACAATAGACTGCTGTGCCCTCATCTTCTGGTAAATGTCTTGTGCCACTGGGGAGGTGGTAACTCTGTATTGATTTGTTATGGATGTTTGTATGTGATGCCAATAAAAGGTTTGATGATGTTGATGACTAAAATCTGTCTCTTCCAGCACTTCGTAGAATTTATTTTTCATTTCCATCCGTTCCATCACCTGTTGATGGACACTCATATAGTAGCTATGTCTGGGATGGCTGCTGTTGGGTTGAGTGAAAGGAGGCGTATCTGAACCCAGAAAGTAGATGATGAATGTGTGTTGGGGTGGTTGCCCCCCCCCCTGCGGCAGGATGACGATTGGATTGTGTACCCTCTCTTAAAAAAGGTCAACAACTCTGGGGAACGAGGGGAGGGGGCAGAGGGATCTTTACACCACGGTGCCGGATATGCTTAAGACGGCACTGTCAGGTGCCAAAATGTCTTGGGCTGGCCGTGTTCCAAAGTGTTACTAATTCCAATTGTGAAGGCAAAGAATTGCAACCATGGCTAGTAGCCATTGTTTGCCTTCTCCTTCATTGTCTGATCCTCCTTTAAAGCTATCCAAGTTGTTAATATACTGCGGTGTCCAGACCGGACTAGGACCCAGGTGTCCACAGTTCAAGGCCCCCCCTGGCTGTGAAGCTCCCTGGGTAACCTTGGACCGGGTTTTGGGCTCTCAGCCTAGCCTACCTCACAGGGTTACTGTGAGGATAATTTGGAGAGAGAATTGCATCTTGTACACCACTTTGTGTTCCTCAGAGAAAAGATGGAGTTTTCATGTAATAATACAATAAAACACCAAGAAAGGCCTCTAGCTGCACAAACATGTAATAATAATAATAATAATAATAATAATAATAATATGCCTGTGCCATGATGCCTAGAGGTGGCGAATGTGGGTGAGCACCCAGGCAGAGAGAGAAGGTGGCTCCATAATACAATGAAGCCCCCCCCCAAAAAAAATTAAAATGATTCAACCCACTGGAACTTATAATGCAGTGTGACCAAATGATGGACCACTAGCCAGCCAACACCTGGGCAAACAGGTGAGTTTTAAGGAGGTGCCAGAAACTGGACCACAGTCATGGCCTGCCTTATTTCCTTCAGTTCTTCAGAGGGATGCAAATCTGGGAGGATTTGGGTGGAACTCTTAAGGAGAGCCTAGATGCAGCTGCCTGAGCCTTCTGCTTGGGGGTAAATGCAGGGCTGGGCCAGACGCTTGGCAGCTTCCTGAAGTTGCCCAGTGGTGACATGGGCCTGGCAGAGAGAGCGTTCCTGGAGCCCAGAGCCCATTGGCTCCAGTCCTTGGCCAGGCTCTGACCTCACAACCAGCTGTGGAATCCTGCAGAATGTTTTGTTTCCTAGGAGGCCAGATGAGTTCCTTGGAAGGATCCCTGGGTCAGTTGAAAGCCAGTTGGATCAGTTAGCAGCCCATAAAGCAGCGATCCTTCTTTTGTGGACTTAAAAGCTGTTTGACTTTCTCGGCCTTTTTGGTTCTGGAGATCTTTAGCATTATGTGCCGCTGGTGGCGTACAAGGTAAAGTCATGGGAAAGAGGGGAGGCACAGTGGCAGAGGAAGGGGATGCGGGGGGAGGGCGCCCCGGGTGTCATCACTGCGGGGTGGTGACAAAATGATATTATTATTTTTTTAAATGGGCTCACGAAACTTTTTAGGAGTGACGTGGTGGCTTAGGCACCTGCAGGTTCTGCACTGCCTGAAACAGCAGCGTGGGACTTGTGCCTCCCTACTGCCCCCCAACCAGGCACCTGAGTAGCTAGCTATGCCACTGGGGAGGCATCCTGAAGATTCGTGCCCCCACCACATGCCTAGTTTTTAAAGCTGCTCCTTAGTTATTTGACCTTTCTAACTCCCATGCTGTGTGTGACGTGAGCCAGCAATTTTCCCTGGGAGTTTTCTGATGAATTTTCTGAGTTTCCTTTTTGGTCACCATCCAAATTGCAACAGAATTTCAACAGTTGGAGTCCCGTAGCAACATCTGGAGGGAACCAGGTTTGGGGAGGCTTGATGGAGAAAACATCAGGGGGTAATTTAGCATCATAACACTGGGTGACTGGCCAGGGGTTTATCCTGGCTCTGATCAGGAGTAGCCAGAATCAGCCACTCGCAGTCCAATGTGGAAAGTGGAGCAGAGGACCTTGTTAGTCATCTGCAGGAGAGCAGCCCGAGGGATCAGCCGCCCAGATTGGCTAAGGAAACTCAGCCAGATGGACAGGGTACAAATAAATTATTATTATTATTATTATTATTATTATTATTATTATTATTATTATTCCCAAGAGAAAGGCTTCTGGTTTTCTTACAAATGTTATCTTAAACATCTTTTCAATTCATTATATATCATTTCCCAGTAAGCTTTGACCTTATTACAAGACCACTGCATGTGGGGGGGACGGACCTTCTTTCTCTTTACACTTCCAACATTTATTTGCTTTTGATTCATACATTTTTGTCAGTCTACTAGGTGTTAAATACCATCTATATAACATTTTTCATATAATTTTCTCTCATACCATAGCAAGTTGTAAATTTTATATCCGTATTCCACAGTCGTTCATGCTTCCATTTCTATGTTATGACCAATATCTATTGCCCAACGTATTGTTGAAGATTTCACTTGTTCATTCTTTGTTTCCCATTCCAATAACATCTTATGCATTTTAGTCATCACTTTGACATTACAGTCTTAACAGATCTTTGCTTCTCCCTTCTCCCACAGAACAGCCAGAGTCTCAGATGGGAGAGCCAAGGCGGACCCTTCCCTCCCTTCTGAGCTGGAAGAGGTCTTCCAGTATGATGGGAGCGAATGGAAGGAGACTGCTGGCCGGAACATCGCCAGTTCTCTTCCAGCACGGGAGGTCCTCCGGCAGGAAGCCATCCATGGTAAGGAGGGTCTTTCTGTGGCTCTTACCTCAGGTTTCCCTCAGAAATATTGGGCAAGGGAGTCCAGGGGGATCTTCACTTTCATAAAGCATGGGGAGGGAGGGAGTGCCTGGGAGATCTGCTGGGAAGTGGGTCCTTCTCCCTCCCAAGGGTAGCTAGCCTGGAACTTTTGAGTGCTGGAAAATGGCCAGGAGATCATTTTTCTCCAAACAAGACCCAGAATGGCAGTGGTGGACTTTGGGCTCTCAAATTCCAGTGCCACCCTGTGCAATTTCCCCCCCCCCCCAACAAGGCCCACTGCTGCCTCTGTTCCAAAGCATTGTTTTGGCACCCCCTGCAGTGTGGCACCGAATGCAGCCACACCGTGGGGGCGGTATGCCCCGGGTGACAGGGGAGGGTGGGGTGACAAGCAGCGGCCCCTCCCGCCACTCCCATGCACCGCCGCTCCCTCCGTCACCCCGGGAGCAACAGCGCACGGCCGAGCGAGCACCCCATCCGTGCAGCACTGCTGCTCCCGGCGTGACCGGCAGCGTGGGGAGTGGCCGCCGCTTGTCACCCCCACGCGCCGCCGCTCGCTCCATCGCCCCGGGAGCAGCAGCGCACGGTGTGTGCGGTGCTGCTGCTCCCGGGGCAACGGAGCAAACGGCGGCGCGTGGGGGTGACAAGCGGCAGCCCCTCCCACCATTCCCATGCGCTGCCGCTCCCTCCGTCACCCTGGGAGCGGCAGCGCACGGCCCGACGACAGAGTGCGCCTGCGCGACATTTCGCGCAGGCGCACTCTGTCGTCAGACTGCCGCTTCCACGGCCTCCTTTTGAGCCGCAGAATGAAAAGGCGGCTCGTGGGGCTGCTGTGCGCGATTGGCGGGGAGCCGCCGATCGCGCTCGGCAGCCCCACAAGCCACCTTTTCGCTCTGCGGCTTAAAAGGGGGCTGCGGAAGTGGCAGCGGCACTCCGTCATGACGTCACAATGTGACATCACGACGCCCCGCACCCGGGGCATTTCCTTTTGCCACCACGGGTAGCACGGAGCCTTCCTCCGCCACTGGGCCACACCAGTCACGCTGCCCTAAAAGCGCCAGAGCCATGGGGTGCTTCCTGGTGCCCAGGCTGGCAAATGGCCATAGCTTGCCTTGCCTGCATGAGCCTCAAGTGCAGTGGCATCTCCAGGAAGGCCTGGGAAGGAGAGACCCTTGCCTGAGGCGCTGGAGAGCCCCCTGCCAGTCAGTGTGGAGGTCACTTTGGACCAGGACAATCAACGGTCTGACTGGAAAAGGCGCCCCACCAGTGGCCACTCTTTGGGCTTTTCTCCCAGTTCAGGAGGAGAGCAGGATCCATCTCTCCTTGTAAGGCAGAGCCTGTCTTTTTAGAAAGAACAGCCCGTTTTAGCTGCCTCTTTTCCAGACCCTTCTGGGATTCAGCCTCTACCTGACGTTCTTCCCGTTCTGTCCTCTGTTTATGACAGAGGCCTCCCATCTGAGCTCCCTGCACATTCTGACTGTGCTGTTTTACCAGCCAATATATAAAAACAAACTCCTGTCGCAGGAGGAGCTGGCCCTCATTTTCCCCGACCTACGAGAACTCCTCAAGATCCATAGTAAGTCTGCTTCCCCTCCAGACGGGTCCCCATTCTGTGGCTGGCCCAGGCCTCCGCTTCTTCCTGGGTAGGTCAGGAGCAGAGGGAGAAGGGACAAAAAGAAAAGCACAGCATCCAAAGAGCTCTGCAGCAGGATCAGGCCCAAGGGGCCCAGCCAGACCTGCAGCCTGTTTTCAGGGGGCCCCACAAGCAGCAGGGCAGGAGCACAAGTGCAATCCCCACCCCCCGGAGCAGGGATTGTTCACAAGCATCCACTGCCTTGGGCAGGGGAGGATGGAGGTGGCAGCCAGTTGCTGCCTCTAAGCCTAGCCTACCTCACAGGATTGTTGTGAGAATTAAATGAGGAGGGAATCCATGGACACCCTCTTAAGCTCTTTGGAGGGTAAGGTGGGGTGTAAGTGACATAAACAAATGAGACGCCTTGTCTCTCCACCACTGAGAAAGTGGTATTAAAAAAAGAGCAGACCGCCTCCGTCCCCCTCCTGTCCCTGCTGGGGTTATTCAAAGTGCCCATATCATGTCCGAAATGCTGTCTTCCATCCATCACTCTCACAGCTGCATCCATCACTCTCACCATGGCTGCTGGTGCCAAACAGACATGGCCCACGCAGCCCGGGGCACCAAAGCTGATTGTCCTCTGGGACCAACTGATGTGTGGATCATGGGCCTCCAACCACTCCAGGCCCAACACAATGGGGAAATGGAGTGCAGAAGCCAAATAGAACTCCGCCTCCTCACTATGAGTCCCCACCTGCAAGCACAGCTTGTCCGCTGCCCCAGTCACCGGTCCCAAGGCCAAAAGCAGGCCATCAACCACAAGAGGTGGCTGAATGAGATCTCTGTGGATTCCCTGCCAGGTACATGCCCATGAAGTTGGCCCATAGCCCCTGAATCTATCATGACCCAGGTCTGTAGGGCTGGTCTCCCTGGAGCTGTCAGGACAATGGACACCACCAGGTGCTTGGAGGGTGTGGGGCGAGGCATACTAGTATAGTACAGGCCAGACCCCGGCTTAGTAGCCCACCTAAGTCAGGGGGATTCCACTTCCCCGGCAGGGAGCAGACCCCCTCTCTGATGGGCATGTGGCTGCCATATGTCCCCAACTTCCACAGTAGACACACAGTCCCTCTCTGCGTCTCCTTTCGTTCTCAGCCGGTGTCAGATAAGGGCAATTTCCCCCTATTTGCAGTGGCTCCTCAGTGGGAGGCCCTTCTGGAGCGGGTTGGAGCATGGAACCCCCTGGTGAAGGTGCCACCAGACGGGTCCTGCCCTGGGCTTTGCGCTGTTGTAGGCGTCCATCAATCCTGAGGCACAGGTGAATCAGGTTTTGCAGGTCTGCCGTGCACTCTGTGTAGGCTAGTTCATTCAGAACCGGGTCTGAAAGCCCTTCTTGAAACTGGTCCACTAGAGCTGCTTAATTCCAGGCCAATTCCTGTGCCAGCAGCTGAAATTCACTGGCATACTTCCCCACCAACCGATTTCCATGTTTCAGCTCCCGGATCAGGCGGTTGGCAGTCTGGGTCCTCACAGGGTCCGTGTACATGGCTTGGAGCTGTTGGCTGAAGGTGTCAAAATCGGCCAGCAGTGGACTCTCTTGTTGCAGCAAGACCCCGTCTTTGATGGGCATGTGGTTGCCATATCTTCCTGGCCTCCACAGTGGAGACACAGTCCCTCTTTGCGTCTCCTTTCGTTCTCAGCCAGTGTCAGTGTGGCGATCACACAGAGCCCCCGGTCGTTCCACAGACTATTGTCCCTGTGCCACCACTAATCCACTGCCACCAACGAGGTTCTCCCCGGTAATATATTCAGACTTGGTCAGGTTGTAACGTATTAACAAAGAATCTAGTTTATTAACGCAAACAGGTTTTAAATATTTTGAAATATTGTAGTCCGATTCACTCTCTCTCTGATTGTCTCCCCCCCCTCTCTAACTCACTCTGACTCCTATGCCTTCCACCCACAAGAACCCAACCGAACCAACTGTCTCCCTATTCCCAACCGAACTAACTGCCAAAACACCTGTTCTGAGGACTTAAACACAGTTAGACTCCGCCCCTGGGCTTTCTTATTGGTCAGCCTATTAACCCTTTCTCTCTATCCTCCAGTACGACATCCCCATAATGAGTGGGCAAACGCCACAGTCAGATGAGGGCATATTCCCCCATTTGCATTGGCTCCTCAGCAGGAGGTGCTTCCGGAGCAGGTTGGGGCATTCTGGGATATATAAGTATATTTGCCCATATTTATAGATAATCCTATTTTGTGAGGATCTGTCTGTGGTGTGAATATTGTCATCATCTACTTATTTCGTCATTACCCCCCCCTCCCCATTCTCGCATTCAAACACCCACATAATGAAACCCCTGCTGTTGGGAATGTTTCCTCAATACATTGTAGCGCTTGTTCCAGATCCTGCCAGACTTGTTTTGCATAATGGCTTATGTGTTTAGGAGGGGTATATACATTTAAGCAGATACATGAATTCATTTTAGGGAGGTTTACTAATACTGTCTGGATAGAACCATTATTTGTTAATTTCAGCTCCTTTATATCCATTTGTGTGTCGCAAGAGAGAGGACAGCCACACCGCCACTTCCACATCTGTATTTACCTGTTTTAACCGCTGGGCGGGACACTATTTTAAAGCCTTGTAAATGGATGCTGGTGGTATCTGTTAGCCGAGTTTCTTGTAGGCACAGTAAATCAAATGATTGCCTATAAGTAATAAATTCAGGATCAACAAATTTGTTCATCCACCCTGCCATGTTCCATGACAAGATACGTAGTGAACGCTCAGAGTGCTTTACTTCTAATCTAGCGGATCTAAACAACCTGTGGTGCCCCAAAAAACGCTGCTATTGCGAAATTGGGCAGTTCACATCTTCTCCTGCTCTTCAGCATCCGTGTCTTGTGCTGATTCCAATGGGCTACTGAGTTTGTGTGGTTGTAGACATCTGTGGGCTAGTCATTCCTTGCCAGAGCAAGGATATTTATTCTGTGTCTAGCAGGGATATTTTCAACCTCTGCATCAACAGTGATCTTAGAATCAGTTTTCACATTGTCACAAAGGGATTTCATTGCATCTGTTCCTTCAAGATTGGGCTGGGTACATGTTCGTAGATGTCTCAATTTAAATGGTAGCATGTCTAATTTGTCCATAATCCTGAGTTGTTCTTCATAATTAACGTTATTAATTATATGAGGGTGGGGGTGGGTTAGTGGTTTATTTTTTGTTCATGTTCCTCTCATGCATTTTGTGCTTTTATATTGCATTTTTATGTTATCATTGCCCTGTGGTCTGTGGATTAAGGGCAGTATATACCTTTAATAAATACATTTAATAACAACAACTTCCACAAGGTGTGTGTCTCTGCTTTGGACCCTGCTGTTTGATGGCTGAGGTGTGGACAAGCCCTTTTGCAGAGCCCGACCTGCTACTTATGCCGTTTTTCCTATAGAGACCGCTGTTTCCTAAGGGGATTTAAAATTCAAAGGGCAACTGCCATTTTTCTGTAGTGCATTCTTTCAGGGTATGGGACTGTGTTTGTGCTTCTGTATACTTGTAAGCATGCACTTATCCCCATGCATTATATTCATGACAAGAGGATGACACAGCCCTCTACAAAGGGTTAATGCATGCCTGTCTTTAATCCTTCTATGGCTTGGATTGCTGTAAACAGCTTCCATGAATGAATATGTGTGTGAGAGAGAGACAAAGCAGTACAGAAATAATGTCATGAATGAATGGAGTCTCTCTCTTTTTCTCTCCCTTTCAACCCAGAGGGTGCCTGGAAGACCCTGAGGGCAAGCAGCTCCTCCCGACTCCCTCCTCTCCTAAGTCCCCCCCCCCATGAGAAGGGGGCAGCTTCCCCCAGGAGCACCCCCCAACAGGAGCAGCACTCATGTCACCCCCAATAGAAAGGGCAGCCCCCAAACCCTCCTCATACCAAGAGAAGGAGCAGCCTGCTGCCCAGTCCCCCCAACCCAAGATAGGGGGCAGCCCCCACCCTCCCAAACCCCCCTTGTCCCAAGAGTGGCGCAGCAGCAGCCCAGCCACCACTGGACTAAGTGAGCACTTAGAAAAGAATGCTATGATTCCTAAGAGCCAGTATGGGTTTCTCAAAGACAAGTCATGCCAGACAAGAAGTATGCATGCACACGAAAGCTCATACCAAGAACAAACTTAGTTGGTCTCTAAGGTGCTGCTGCAAGGAATTTTTTATTTTATTTTGTTTTGACTATGGCAGATCAACACGGCTACCTACCTGTAACTCATTTCTTTTGTTGTACAAGCTTGGTGGATCAGGGGAATGCTGTGGACACAGTGTATCTTGATTTCAGGGCCTTGAGCACTGGGGAGTATTCCTTCACATTAACTTCAGACAGATGAAGTTTTCCTCACCATTTATATACATGACGGAGAAAGCTTCATCAGTTCCAAATTTCCGTACACCAAAAGCAGGACTTCTAGAAAAGAGAGTCCACCCACCCAAAAAACACAACTCACATTCTCTTCGTTGACACAAAAGAACTGCAATCTCTCCAGGACATTTAATCCATTTTACTTTTGGAAGCACAACATTTTTTTAAATAAAAATGGTGCTTGGACTCGTCACATCTCTTTCTTTACAAAAAACAGCCACAGGAGCCCCAACCCAAATCAGGGTTGAGGTGCAGCAGATGGGTTGAACTCTTTTTGCTCTGTGCTGCTCTCCCAATTTAGATCACAGCAGCCTTTTGGTAAATGGAAATATGTGGCCAGTTTGTGTTTCTGAATCATGTGCTTAAAGTCACATCTAATTTGACACAACATGTGCATCCTCAAAGAGATGTATCGTGCTGAAGACGATAATTACAACGTTTTAACAGGTTATAACCAGTCTCAGTAAGAACGCTTTCCTGGCCATGGTTGACAAGTCCCCCTGCAACGCAGGAATCTTTTTGCCTCTCTGAAATGTAGCCTAGTGTACAAAGGTAAGAGACACTTCTGCCTCTGGCCCCATGCACCACTGGGATGTGGCCCCTGAAAAGTTCCCCTTGCGGCCCTCAATATGAACAAGGTTCTCTACCCCTAAATTATACATGATCCCACATCATCCATAATTGGTGACATTTTCTGGGGAGGGGAGTCATGTTGGTGGGAATACGCAAAAGGTTTTGGAAATGAATTCAAGATAGCAAAGCTTGCCCAAGAGCTTTTCCTTCCCCGATTGAATTTGCCTCAGCTCTAGTTTGAATTCTCTCATCCAACAGATGAGCTGATTCTGCCACCTGCCTGTCAGCAGGCCCTGCTTGCTGTGCATGAGAGGCCCAGACAGAGCCTGGGTGCTCTTGCAAAAATGGCCTCATTCAGATTGTTTGCGATGGTGGGCATTCAAAATAAACCACCCCGTGCAACTTTAATGTTGAATTTCAAGTCCTCGAGCAGGCAAGAATACATTACCCCCACCCCAAAAATATAAAACACCCAATTACGAAAAAATTGTAATGAACAGTACCCCATAATCTTTTTACCTGCTCAAACTGAGAAATCTCGTACTCCTTAGTTAAGAAAATGGCATGCAGTGGCACCACGTGGGTTGCCAGTGCCCAGAGCTGCACAGAGGGGGGTAATGGGAGGCCCATATGGGACCAGCATGGGTGGCCGGGCCTGGTGAACATTTAATATTACTTACCCCTATGGTTGTGATTCATGGACTCCCGCTTAATTTTATTCTGATTTTAAATGTGATTTTGAATTGTATTTTAACCAATTGTTTGATTTTGTGTTTTTAATGTATCATATATTTGGTGTTAGCCGCCCTGAGCCCGGTCTTGGCCGGGGAGGGCAGGGTATAAATTATTATTATTATTATTATTATTATTATTATTATTATTATTATTATGATGTCTGCACTGGTTGTTGAAATTTTGCACCCTTAACAATTCTGCGCCTGGGGCAACAGATGCCCCTGGTGGTATGAGTGGTGGATGTTTTGTGTTGAAACTGCATCACCATCCATGGTTACAAATCTTCCTGTTATGAGAGCACTTGCTGAAACGACGACAGCCTCTTCTTAGGAATGAGGGCCGACTGTACCTGCCTCTGATGGTAAGGATCAGACCTGCCTTCAGATCATGCACTCGTTGAGGCCAAGAGGATGGGCAAGAACCCCACAGAAATATTTGGACAGGAAAATCATTGACCCCCCCTCCCCAACCTTTTCAGATACAGTGGTACCTCGGGTTACGAACTTAATTCGTTCCGGAGGTCCATTCTTAACCTGAGGTAACACTTTAGCTAATGGAGCCTCCCGCTGCTGCTGCTGTGCCTCTGGCACATGATTTCTGTTCTCACCCTGAGGTAAAGTTCTTAACCCGAGGTACTACTTTCGGGTTTGCGGAGTCTGTAACCCGAAGTGTTTGTAACCCGAGGTACCACTGTATCTCACACCTCTATCATGCACAAAGGAAACATTCCCCCCAAAGAACCAAATGTTTATTAGATCTCTCCAGAGGCAATAAGGACTCCAAATTCTAACATTTTAAATAGCTAATTAATTTAAAAAGTTCAAATGTGTTTTATTTAAAAAAAAACACACACACAGCAAGTTCCTAAGCCCTTTTGAGTGAGAGAGAGAAAATCCCCAGAAAATATTAGACCTAGAAAGCAAGAAGTGTGAGATTGATGCATCTTGCGGTCCACAGTTCAACAGAGACTGCACACCCTCCCTGCCTCAGCCTCTATCCCAAACTTTCTAATACCTACTCTACTTCTGAAGTGTTCAGTGTCTCCTAGCTGTACTCAACTTCTTTGGTCAGCGGTAAGCAACACGGTGCCTTCTAGGTGTTGCCATGCTACAACTCCCATCATTCTTGAACGCACTGGCTGGAGCCAATGGGAACTGTAGTTCCAAACACTTGGAAAGCACCATGGCAGCTACCCTGGCTTTGGGGGGTTGGGATAAAAAGGGAGAATGCAACCCTGCCCTCCCCAATAAACCAGATCTCTGCAGATTTGCAAATAACATGCTAAATAGTGTAGACTATGTTGGGTGGAAATCTAATCAGAAATGCAATAAAGCCAAGTTTACTCTTTGGTTCAGCTTATGGGGTGGAGGGGAGCCATCTGACCAGCAGATTCCCCCTCGCTAGTACCATGACTAGCCATCCATTTTCAGTCCAGTATTTTTATATATTAAAAAAAAACACCAAAGAGACAGAACTGAATGTTCTCTTTTAGCCTCTCTTGAAAAAAAAAAACAAAGAAATTTAACTCCAGTGAACCAGGCGGTTAACTGGGAGGAAAGCACAAGGCAAAATAAGGCTACCCTGGTGCCTACAAAACGCCATACCCTGTTGTGTTGCAATGCTCAAACCAAAAGCGGAATCTTAAAACATGGCTGCAAAGTCTTCCATTGTCAACAGTGACTGGAAATTGTCTCTCTCTCAAAAGAGGAAGAGGCAGCAGCCCAATTGCTGGGCCAAAGCAGTTGCTCTGCCATATAGTTTTCCCCTTGTTTGCCTCTACAGTCATACCTCTAGATACTATCACTGTGGGTTACGAACGCGCTGAAACCGGAAGTACTGGGATGGGTTAATTCCGGGTTCAGCGGTTCGCGCGTGCGCAGAAGTGCCAAATCGTGACCCGCACGTGCTCAGAAGCAGCGCTGCGGGTTTCGGACTGCTCATGATGCGAACAGGATTCCAGAACGGATCCCGTTCGCATCCAGAGGCACCACTGTAATATTACAAGATCCCTGCAAATTCCACTCACCCCCCAGAGTTATGGATTTGCTCCCAGACATGGCAAACAGCAGCTGGAGGTTGCAGTGGGCTCTAAAATCATATGAGCACCTTCAGGAACCTCACAATATGCCGTTTTGCCCCAGGCACAGGAAACATTAACGGAACAGAAACATGCTCAATTCTGAAACATTTCTGTTCCACAGAATAAAGGCTTTGGGTTTGAGTTGAGAGGTGTAAAGGGGAGATGATTTCTGAAACGCTATGCGGACTTGGCTGAGAGTAAGCCCCATTCAGCAAGTGGGGCCGTTGTTTGAGTAAAGGCACTTTCCTATTTCAGCTCAGGAAAGAGGCTACCCATTTTGCCTGTGATTGTTTTCCAGCTGTGGAAGGAAGGGTGATAGGGAGAAGAAACCGACACCTGAAGGCGAGCTTCACAAAGATAATACTAGAAACTCAAGGCCATCATTCAGCTAATATTGGAAAATTCAGGACAGGCAAAAGGAGTGACTTTGACACAGAACACTATGGAATTTGTTGCCACGAGACAAAAGGGTGGCCACCAACCTGGAAGGCTTTAAGAGACAATTGGATAAATTCATGGAGAAGCCTCTCAAGGGCCTCTGGCTGCAACTGCTATGCTTCTACCTGCAGTGCCACAAGGACTTAGCCTCTGAGAAACAACTGCTGAGGCTCACATGTGGGGAGAGTGCTGTGGTTGCCCTGCTTCCCACAGGCCTTTGAGGTGGGCCCATGGCTTCATCCAGCAGGACTTAGTGCTGAATCTTATCCCCTTCTTCCAAGAGACCTCAAAGAGCAATTCACCTTACATGGTTTTTCTTTTCAAAAAAAACATAATGCCTTCTCGTGCATCTCTTTGTTATGCTCAGTTAGGAAAATAGGAGGTTCTCCCACATTGAGTCAGATTATTGGTCCACCCGGCCCAGCACTGCTGATTCCAAGGATCCAAATCTCTCCAGGATCTACAGCAGAGATCTTCCCTAGCAGTGCTTCCTGACAACACTCGTCTAGGTGGAGCCATCAAAGATTGCGACTTTGACTTATGCCGTTAGGTTAAAAAGCAGGGTTAGGGAACTTCAGGCTTGGGAGCTGAATGTGGCCCTGCAGTCATTTTTATTTGGCCCCCAGGACTCTCCACGTTACACCCCTAGTGTCCTTGCTTCACATCTAACTGGTGTGTTTTCTCCTGGGTGAAATGTGCCCTGGAACTCTCTGGCAGTGCCTCTTCCTTCTCTGGATGAAGGCCAGGGAGGTGCATGTGAAACTAGCCGAGAAAGTTACATTTTACATTCATTGCCCTTCCCACTTTTGCTCCTAGCCCTATCCAGCAGGGCCATGCGGACCCTGAATGAATGGAATGCGGCCCTCAGGTTGAAAGGGGCTCCCTGCCCATTATAAAGATACTGATGTAGTCAATGGTCATTTCCCACCCTCCAGCAAACATAAGAGAGAACACAACACAAGCCAGTCGTGCTGATCTAAAATTGGTCAGGTGGCATGCCTACAAGCAAATCCAACTGAAAACTGACCCTCAAAACAGCTTTGAGTGCCACGATCTCCTCTGTTAGAGTGGCAAGTTGATCTGTGAGTTCTCCCCTTTTCTTTACAGTACACGTGGTTTGTCCAAAATTACTCTCATTCAAGCAGGATCATTGGTGGTTGAACTCTTGGGAGCATCCCAGTAAGGCTATGGAATGGGAACTCAGAGCATCCCAGTCTTGGGAGGCTGGCGGTGGGTGGATGTCATCAGTAAGCGACAATCTGCTTCTAATGGGAAGAAGAGAGTCTCACGGGGACAGGGGACAGGGTTGTAGCTTTGTGGAGAAGTGGCGGGGGGGGGGGAGAAGGCAATTGGTCATGGCCAAAAAATCAGCAAACTGCAGCAGGCACCAGGTGAAAGGTCTCTGTGCATGCTGCATCTGTCACATTTTCGCCGGTCCACTGATGGAAGATCAGGATCAGGATCAGGATCACAGCTTGCCAATGTGAGCCTTGTGGTAGCACAACTGCATTTCCCTTCCAATTCTGGTCAGTCAATTTCTTCTCCAATGTCTGGAAAGAAAAGGAGGGGAGTAAATGAAACCACACCGAAAATGGGTGATTGACCAAACTGAAAAAAGAGGGGAGGTGTATACATTTTCTCCTGCAGGCCAATTACAAGGTGAAGCAGTTATGGGGCCATGTTCAGAAGCCCATTGCTGATGCGTTATGTAGTGATGAGAGAAGAGGAGGAGGAGGAGGAGTTTGGATTTGATATCCCGCTTTATCACTACCCAAAGGAGTCTCAAAGTGGCTCACATTCTCCTTTCCCTTCCTCCCCCACGACAAACACTCTGTGAGGTGAGTGGGGCTGAGAGACTTCAAAGAAGTGTGACCAGCCCAAGGTCACCCAGCAGCTGCAAGTGGAGGAGTGGAGATGCGAACCTGGTTCACCAGATTACAAGTCTACCGCTCTTAACCACTACACCACACTGGCTCTAAACATTTGGACTAGGTAGATGAGAGAGAGATCAGGGGAGGAATGAGGGGAGGGGGAAGGTTCCACCCAACTTCACTGCTGCATTTGCAGGTTTCAGACAGCCCCTCATCACACACACAAAGTCGGTTCTGCAGCAGGGCTCCACCGTGTGGGCACTTTTTCTCTTTTTACCCAAAATATGTTCTCACGCTGAGTTGGCTTTGCAATGAAAACTGAAGCCAATTCAGACAGACGGCAATGCTTCCTGCCCTCACTCTGGCATCAAGTGGGGCAGAGAAGGCAATCACTACTGCCATCAGGAGGTGGCAAAGAAGGAGGTCAAAGATTTGGGGGTTATTAGCTCTGCCAGGGTGCACTTATCACGCTGGACCTGTGGAAGTGACAATCTGCACATTGACTGCAAAGTGCTGCTTTTCACTTCAAAGCAGCTCAACACACGGGTAGCAACCACTAAGAGGAGACTTTCCTTTACCTTCTTTGTTTTCCGTGTTCTTCAGAGGCTGCAAAGCTGTCAGGGGGAAGAGAAAGAGAGAGCACGGCACATGAGATTATTAGGCCCTAGGGCGTAACACTGAGCAAATGTACTGAACAGAGTAGCATGAATCGTGGAGAATATGACTTTCTGTCTACAACTCTCGCGGAGCCCAAACGTGTGTGCCGTACCCCACTCCAGAGAGACAGCAGACTCCCTCCCTCCCCAGACCCAACTCAGAAAGGCTGCTTCAGAGATGGGAAAGGTTCAGAAAAGTGCAGGATACAGGGGCACAAAACTATCTGTGGGGTGGAGAAAGTGGAAAGGGGGTCTCCTGACTAGGCTGCACCGGTTCAGTCTGCATGGCATTGGAAGACACAGATGACATCATAGAATCATAGAGGGCCATCCAGTCCAACTCCCTGCCAAGCAGGAAACACCATCAAAGCATTCCTGACAGATGGCTGTCAAGCCTCCGCTTAAAGAGCTCCAAAGAAGGAGACTCCACCACACTCCTTGGCAGCAAATTCCACTCCCGAACAGCTCTCACTGTCAGGAAGTTCTTCCTAATGTTTAGGTGCAATCTTCTTTCATGTAGTTTGAATCCATTGCCCCGTGTCCGCTTCTCTGGAGCAGCAGAAAACAACCTTTCACACTCCTCTATATGACATCCTTTTATATATTTGAACATGGCTATCATATCACCCCTTAACCTTGTCTTCTCCAGGCTAAACATACCCAGCTCCCTAAGCCGTTCTTCATAAGGCATTGTTTCCAGGCCTTTGACCATTTTGGTTGCCCTCCTCTGGACACGTTCCAGCTTGTCAGTATCCTTCTTGAACTGTGGTGTCCAGAACTGGACACAATACTCCAGGTGAGGTCTGACCAGAGCGGAATAGAGTGGTACTATTACTTCCCTTGATCTAGACGCTATACTCCTATTGATGCAGCCCAGAATTGCATTGGCTTTTTTAGCTGCTGCATCACACTGTTGACTCATGTCAAGTTTGTGGTCTACCAAGACTCCTAAATCCTTTTCACATGTACTGCTCTCAAGCCAGGTGTCACCCATCCTGTATTTGGGCCTTTCTTTCTTTTTTTGCCCAAGTGTAGTACTTTACATTTCTCCCTGTTAAAATTCATCTTGTTTGCTTTGGCCCAGTTCTCTAATCTGTTAAGGTCATTTTGAAGTGTGATCCTGTCCTCTGGGGTATTAGCCACCCCTCCCAATTTGGTGTCATCTGCAAACTTGATCAGGATGCCCTCAAGCCCATCATGTGACATCACGCACACATCACATACACGGATGACATCACACACACGCCGCCCCCCTCCCCCCAATCTTGGGGGCAATGCAGCGCCTGTGATTCAAGGTAATGAATTACGGTATGTGGTGCACAGGAGCAGAATGAGAAGCTAAGGTTTCAAAATGGAATCTGGTAGGAACACAGAAAACTGCCTCCCACAAGGGCAGACTATTTGCTCCTTTGGCCCACTGCTTCCTGCTCTGGCTGGCAGCAGCTCCCAGACAGAGGTCTTTCCCACCACTTGCTACCTGAAGATCCTTCGAACCGGAGAATTTACCTGTGTGCTCCGCCACAGAGCTATGGACCCTCAATTTGCATCCTTGTGGGTGTGAAGCACGACAGGAGTACTTCTCAAAAGGAGGGGGACAAATCTGCAAACCTCACTGCCTGCTTCCCTCCCCCCTCCGAATACCGCAGTCACACAGGTAGAAAACGATGCCTGAAGCCTCCACACTCTCAAGGAAAGATTAGAAACCAGCAACGTGTCTATTGCTGTGCTCAGAAGCAGATAAAGGGAATCACCAGGCTTATAATTAATCCATTTGATTACAGCCGAGTGCAGCTATCACAGTTTATTAAAATGATAATCCAGTTTATCAGAGGCCTGCGTGGCTGAGATCTTTCTGCAGCATATCAGGGAATTCTCTGCTCCAAGTCAATATCGGTGGGTGGGAGGGACATAAAGAAACTGACTTGGACAGAGTCAGACCCCTGGTCCATCTAGCTGACAGAAGCTCTCCAGGGTTCCGACACAGTTCCCACCACTCAAGCTTATTTATTGTGCAATTTATAGGATTTCTAAGTTTTCCTTCACAAGGGTGGGTTACAATCACATAAAGAGACCCTATTAAAATCTGTTAAATTTACATCAGAAGAATAGAGTGCGTCCTAATATAGGCCCCATCTGCGCCACACATTTAAAGCATTATCATCACACTCAAAACACAGCCCTGGTTCCCCCCCACAAAGACTCCTGGGAACTGTAGTTTGCAAAAGGTGTTGAGCGTTGTTACGAAACCCCTATTGTGCAGATGAGGTCGTATATATCTCAGCAGTCGAAGGCAAAATAAAGAGGTGCACTTGGAGATGCTGGGGATAGAACCTGGGACCTCCTGCATGCAAAGCCTGAGCTCTACCACTGATTTAGGCAAGCATCCATGGTGGTGATGCTCTCAAAGCACTCCGTGTTGGAAGAAAGCAATATGTGTCGTACCATTCCGACTACATATGCAACAGCAGCCCTAGCCTAAACACTGAAGATAGAAGGAAAAATATGGGCTGATCCAGCTTCAAATTCAACAGAACTCCTAGCCTGAACAACAGGAATAATATTGACCCAATCTAGTACTCTGCTACTACCATGGTACCTTGGTTCTCAAACTTAATCCATTCCGGAAGTCCATTCCAAAACCAAAGCGTTCCAAAACCAAGGCGCGCTTTCCCATAGAAAGTAATGCAAAATGGATTGACCCGTTTCAGACTTTTCAAAACAGCCCCTAAAACAGCAATTTAACATGAATTTTACTACCCGACGAGACCGTTCATCCATAAAATGAAAGCAATAACCCATGTGCTGCAGCCACACAATCCATCGATCAATCAGTAGCTGAACAGGTTTCCGCACAGTCACAAAAACAAAACAAAAAAAAGCCGCAAAAACAAAAACGCAACATAAATAGCAAAAACAAGACAGCGTGACACTCAAAAAGGAAGTGTGGCACTCAAATCGGAAGCGTAACACTCAAAACAGAGCACATTCGGCTTCCGAAAAATGTTCGCAAACTGGAACGCTTCCGGGTTTGCAGTGTTTGGGTTCCAAACTGTTTGAGTACCAAGGCGTTTGAGAAACAAGATACCACTGTTTTATTTTTTAGACTTTTCAGCCCAGAACATACAATCAGAGACCGGCTGCTCCCCCCCCCCCCATGCGCAGTTTCACATTGGCCGGGATCCGTAAACTGGCAAGCTATAGTTGTTAGCACACGACACACCCCAGAGTTCTTGCCAGAAAGATACGAAATCCGACTAACCTGTCTTGGATCCTTCTCCTTCATCCTGTTCCTCTCTTGCTGGGGGGAAAAAGTGCAAAAAAGGAAGGTTAAAAAATAAAAACCAAACACTGCCATCCAGTGGTTAAATATCCCCATTATCAGGCCAGGCGGAGCTGTGTAGTACTGGACTCACTGATACTATGAAGATACACATCAAGGAGGGAGAACATATGGTCTTCCTGCTGTTGTGGGACTCAAACTCCCATCAGCCCCTGCCAATGGGCAGGGCTTTTTTTCCAGCCGGAAATTGCCAGAACACAATTCTGCCACCTCTCAGGTGGGTGTCATTGCCATTATAAAGGAACAAGGGAAGCTTTCATTGTGAGTTCCGGCACCTCTTTTTTCCTAGAAAAATAGCACTGGAGTTGTAGTCTAGTAACACCATGCAGGAGAAAGCTGGTCCACACTACAGAAGGGGTTGTTTTTTTAACAAGCAAACAAGCCACTTTTAGCAACGAGAAATAGCAAAAAATGGGTACAACTCAGAAACTAACACCAAGAAGCTAACACAACAGAGCCTTTCCAAACTCCCTTCTCGCTGTACTAAAAACTTGCTTTAAATTGCCACTTTCCTCCTCAATTTCATCCCAAGGTAAAGGTAAAGGTAAAGGGACCCCTGACCATTAGGTCCAGTCGTGTCCGACTCTGGGGTTGCGGCGCTCATCTGGCGTTACTGGCCGAGGGAGCCGGCGTACAGCTTCCGGGTCATGTGGCCAGCATGACCAAGCCACTTCTGGCGAACCAGAGCAGTGCATGGAAATGGGTGTTTACCTTCCCGCCAGAGCGGTACCTATTTATCTACTTGCACTTTCATGCTTTCGAACTGCTAGGTGGGCAGGAGCAGGGACCGAGCAACAGGAGCTCACCCCGTCGTGGGGATTCAAACCTTCTGATCAGCAAGCCCTAGGCTCTGTGGTTTAACCCACAGCGCCACCCACGTCCCCTTAATTTCATACCCTGCTCACTCTTATTAAACATCTGCCACTTTTAAAAATCACAATTTCCCCCTCTCGGTGTCCTTCCATCCCTGCTTTACTCAAACATCTGCTGTTGTTTAAAACATCCTCTCTTTTTTTTCTCCTTTCAGCATCTTTCCCAACTTGCTGTACTCAGACTTCTGCATCTTCCATTCCTCGGCTGTCTCATGAGTGGGAGATAAAGGATGTGGCATCCTCAAATATCCCATAGTACTTTACTCAATCCTCTGCCATTGTTTTAAACCAAAATTTCAGTGTCTCGTCCTTCTTGGTCCCATGCCACACTGTCCCTTGTGCTCCCCTCCCCTGCCATGACTTCATGCAAACCCAGGTTTGTGATGCAACGCTGCAAACCCTCCAATGGGGACTTGCACAAAGACATTCTTTCACTTTGATTATATTTATGTATACCAGCTCTCTCCCTCTCTTCTTTGCAGCTCTGACGAATTTTCTTCTGGCACACATACGCCAGGGCAACCAGTAGGACGACGAGGCAGATGGCCAGTCCTACTGTCACCCAGAGAGCCACAGCAGGAAACAGGAGGTGTTGACCTGGAAAGGAGAAAACAGGGAGAAGATGGTAAAGTCTCTGTCAGTGCCACTGATGGAAAGCAAAGGAGGGAAATGTCTCTGAAGGGAAACAGGTAAATCCACTGGGGTACCACAAGGTCATCTGCACACATACCAGATCTCACTTTAGACAAGGAGATCCTAACAGACGTCCCATTTAAGATGTATGAAAATATTCCCGCAGAATTTGTGCAAGATGTTCTGCTTTGCTACTCTATCCATCCATCTATCTATCTATCTATAATTTTTATTAAATTTTCTGTTTTACAATTTAGAATATTCATTTAAACAACTTTAAAATATCCATGACTTCCCTTCTTCTCTTTCCATGGTTCATTTTGCATAACATAAATCCCTGCATATTTTATATAAACTATATAATTCAGTATTCCATTATTGCATCCATAAAAACTTATTTACACTGTTGAATTTATCTTAATACTGCCAACGTTTTCAAGTGTACACAACTTTCCCCCAAATATTCAATAAACATTTTCCAATCTTCTTTAAACGAAGGTTCTTCTTGTTCTCTTATTCCATAAGTTAGATCCGCAAGTTGTACATATTCCATCAGTTTAAGCTGCCATTCTTCTTTAGTTGGGACCTCACTCATTTTCCACTTTGGAGCTAACAAAACACAGGCCGCTGTAGTGGCATACACAAATAACCCTTTTTGACACCTAGGAATTTCCATCCGAATTATCCCCAACAAAAAGGACTCTGTTTGTTGTTTTGAAAAGTGATTTTTTTTCAAAACAAAATAAACAAATTCCTTCCAGTAACACCTTTTTAAAAAATTCATTATAAATTATTTCCCAATACCCTTTTACCATTTTACAGGTCCACCACATATGAAAGAACGTTCCCTCAACCTCCTTGCAACTCCAACACTTATCTGATTCTGTCTTAAACCCCTCCCCACTCCCTCACTGTATTTAAGGGTTTGGTGACTTCCGTCTCAGTGTATCTGAAGAAGTGTGCATGCACACGAAAGCTCATACCAAAAACAAACTTAGTTGGTCTCTAAGGTGCTACTGGAAGGATTTATTTGTTTTGTTTTGTTTCAACTGAGCAAGTTGAAGACTATAGAGGTCACTGTCCTGCCTGACAACTCTGGTGTCACTCTGGTGTAGGTCAGAGTAGCAAGCGTTTGGAGAATTGGGGGAGGAGGATATTGCAGGCCCCACCCCCTTGTGATCTATTTTTCTCACTTGGCCAATTCATCCCCAGGTAGTGGGGTGGCGGGCGCTGTCCAGCCTGCAATCACCCCACACTTAACAATGATATTTGCATCAGGCCCTGGGACCTGGGAAACATCCTTGCCTGTTGTAGTAAAGGTAAAGGTAAAGGGACCCCTGACCATCAGGTCCAGTCGTGTCCGACTCTGGGGTTGCGGCGCTCATCTCGCTTTATAGGCCAAGGGAGCCGGCGTTTGTCCGCAGACAGTTTTTCTGGGTCATGTGGCCAGCATGACAAAGCCGCTTCTGGTGAACCAGAGCAGCGCACAGAAACGCCGTTTACCTTCCTGCTGGAGCGGTCCCTATTTATCTACTTGCACTTTGATGTGCTTTCGAACTGCTAGGTGGGCAGGAGCTGGGACCGAGCAACGGGAGCTCACCCCATGGCAGGGATTCGAACCGCCGACCTTCTGATCAGCAAGCCCTAGACTCTGTGGTTTAACCCACAGCGCCACCTGTTGTAGTATTGGGTCATAAAACCTTTGACCCAAGTGGTGCTGCTGACCGGCACTGCAATCAATCACATTTACAATCTTCTCTGACATCAATGGTGCCCAGGCACACTTCTCGCTGCGCTCTGAGCGTTCTTCAGTAGCAGAGTAAAATGCAGGACAGGATGGCTTGCTGAGGTCTGCTTCTTCGTGGTGTCTTGAAATAACTCGACAGACACCAGTGCTACTAAACTAACGTAGCTTTATTTAGTAGCACACACAGAAGTCCTACAGACTCGAGCTGCATGTCTGCAGCAAAGCAAACACATTCAGCAGTAAGCACACTGGACAAAGCACACTAAGCACTAAGGGGAAAGTGAAACCAAACCTCCCCTTTTCTAGACAAAGGAAAAGTGCCCGTATTACAGTGGGCAAGGCTCCCAGGATCAGAACGCCTCTTGCATCATTAACTCTAAGATGCCCAGAAAACCTGACATTGCCCAACCATCAAAATTCACCATGGGCCAGTGACTCTCTCTCCCAGCAGCCTACCTTACAGGGTTGTTGAGAGGGGTGGTTGGGAAAGAACTATACCTGTCACCTTGAAGTTCTTGGAAGAAAGGTAGGGGTAGAATCATAGAATCGTAGAGGAAGGAACCCCAAGGGTCATCTCATCCAAACCCCTGTAATGTAGGAAACTCAGCTATAGCATCCATGACAGATGGCCATCCAACCTCTGCTTTAAAACCTCCAGGGAAGGAGAGTCCACAACCTCCTGACAGAGACCATTCCACGGTCGAACAGCTCTTACTGCCAAAAAGTTCTCCCTGGTGTTTAGGCAGAATCTCCTTCCTTGTAACTTAAAGCCAATGGTTTTGAGTCCTACCCTCCAGAGCAGGAGAAATCAAGCAAATTCAAATTGTACAAATGGGATGGATAAGCCTTGCACACAGACGGCGATGTCCAGAATTTTGATGAATGTGCTTCTTAAGTTTCGTTAAAGGGCTTCTGGGGTGGAAGAAGCAGAATCAGCTGGAGAAGTGGAGAATAAGGGGACACTCCCTGCAAAACTGGAGTCAATCGTGTACTTTTGCACGTTCAGGAGCCAAAATTCCCCCGCCCAATAAGAGCTGGTGGAAAGACAATGGTTCGCTCAGACTTTGGGAGTCAGGGGTCAAATGGATGCATCCAATCGCTGCCTTTCTACAGGGCCAGCGGATACACCAGGGAAGGCAAGGAAACAGCAGGTTGAAATTACCCTGTAAAACACTTCATTAACCTTTAAATAATTATGCTAATAAATTCAAATAGATGCTGATTGTCACACTTTGCTAGAGAAGGGAGTCTCGGCTAAAGGCACTTTAAAACAGGACCAATCTCCTGCATAGGCAGCAATTCCATGTACGCCAAGAAGAGGGCAAGGGAAGAAGGATTGGAACTGTGCAAACTCATATGCACCAATATTTCCAACGAGCGCAGCCATCTGTATCAGGCCTTCCAGACTCTCCCCAGGCTAAACCGCTCACCAGCCCTGCTTTGCATCCTCCTGGAATGTTTTTGCCTGGCTGGAACATGTCCTGGAACTCTGATATTGCGTCTTGCTTGTCAGGATGGGGAGACACAGAGAGCAGTGCGCAAGTAGAAGCCAGCCTGTTTTAGAGATGTTGAATTTAGATGCATGTCTCTGTCCACTTTTGCCTCTCACACCACTGGCACACTCAGAAGGGAACGTGGCCTTCAGGCTAAAATAAGTAAATAAAAGGTTTGCCACCTCTCTCCTATTCAAAAGTGCAGATTAGCCCTACCCACTGGCGTCCACAAATAAGGGGTGGGTGCTAGGGGCAAGGCTAGTGAGCACATCTGGTGTTCAGGACATGGCTACTCATTGGTCTTACACCAAGCATTGGTCTTGCACCAAGCTATGGCTTTCAAATAGGGCTGAAGATTTCTGGTGTCCATTGATAGATACAAGGACAAAATACAATCCGTCCATCTCACGTGCACATATATTGTTCTGAGAGTATCCTGGTGTTTTGTGTGTTTGCCAAGATTTACTTGGCACTTTTGTAAAATAAAAGTAAAGGCGAAAAAGAAGAAGGAAATGCCTTTATATATGTAATATGTGCAGAGTGCTATTCCTGGGCACCACAGTTCAAGCGCCACAGTTCTGGGCACCACAGTTCAAGAAGGATACTGACAAGCTGGAAGGTGTCCAGAGGAGGGCAACCAAAATGGTCAAAGGCCTGGAAACGATGCCTTATGAGGAATGGCTTAGGGAGCTGGGTATGTTTAGCGTGGAGAAGAGAAGGTTAAGGGGTGATATGATAGCCATGTTCAAATATATAAAAGGATGTCATATAGAGGAGGGAGAAAGGTTGTTTTCTGCTGCTCCAGAGAAGCGGACACGGAGCAATGGATTCAAACTACAAGAAAGAAGATTCCACCTAAACATTAGGAAGAACTTCCTGACAGTAAGAGCTGTTCGGCAGTGGAATTTGCTGCCAAGGAGTGTGGTGGAGTCTCCTTCTTTGGAGGTCTTTAAGCAGAGGCTTGACAGCCATCTATCAGGAATGCTTTGATGGTGTTTCCTGCCTGGCAGGGGGTTGGACTGGATGGCCCTTGTGGTCTCTTCCAACTCTATGATTTTATGATTCCTTTCTCACCAGCAGCCCCTAGGGCAGGCCGTGGGTTCAGCCCAACCATCTCCTGGTTCAGATATTTAAAAGGCAGCTAAACTAAAAACCACAGTAAAACTATTTTTTAAAAACCAAACCAAACCACAGAGATTAAACAATCTGTGATGCTGCTAAGTTTACGTAAAATGTATTCCCATCGCAGAATTTGAGTTTTCAGGTTGCAGAAAGTGAGAGGTGCAGAATTCCATATAGAGTTCCAGGAGAAATGCAAACACACGCATACACATACACCACACAATTGCACCTTTGCGATACAGGGCTACCATAAGCATCTCTTTAACAGCCGTGGCTGCCATACTGTTTAGGCTGCACCCAAGAAAGGGTGTTTTGCCAGGTGTAGCGAGGCCCAGCCATTCTCCATCGCCATTCAAGTGGCGCCATGCATTTAGCCAAAAGGTTTATGTTCCTTGAGGGACCCTCCTTCACAAGCCAGCAATTGCTGTGCCAAGGATAATTAAACACTAATTAATGTTACCTGCAAGTGAACAAGGTTACAAAGAGCTTCAGGGTGTCTATAAAAGTTGAGATGGCGTGACGACAACCGGAAGCCACACGGAAGAACCGGGGGAAGTCATGTGAACAGGATTTCACAGGGAGATCGAACTTCCATCAAAGATCAATGGCTGCACTCCTATATACGCCTACCAAGGAGTAAATCCCACCGATCCGTGTTTTCTACTGCAAAAACTGCAATCCTAAACATATTTACCTGGAAAACTGTATGACTCCAACTCCCATGTATGGCCAATAGTCAAGGATGATGGGAGTTGTTGTCAAAAGTTGGAGGAAGGCTGTTCTAAGCAAACATAGGCAGGACTGAACTGCCATATTGATCCTAACCTGAAACCCAATAAGGTTTAAAAGGTAAAAGGATCCCTGACCATTAGGTCCAGTCGTGGACGACTCTGGGATTGTGGCGCTCATCTCGCTTTATTGGCCGAGGGAGCCGGCGTACAACTTCTGGGTCATGTGGCCAGCATGACTAAGCCACTTCTGGTGAACCAGAGCAGCACACGGAAACGCCGTTTACCTTCCCGCTGGAGTGGTACCTATTTATCTACTTGCACTTTCGTGCTTTCAAACTGCTAGGTTGGCAGGAGCAGGGACCGAGCAACGGGAGCTCGCCCTGTTGCGGGGATTCGAACTGCTGACCTTCTGATCGGCAAGCCCCAGGCTCTGTGGTTTAACCCACAGCGCCACCCACGTCCCTAAGCTTTAGCACAGGGCAATATTATAAAGCAGACCCTTTTTAAAAGAGAAGACAAGCACAGGCATGCTTGACCTCTGGAAAGTTTTATAAAAGGTAGACAACATCCGTCTAAAATCCAAGACGCTATACTAAGCAGTCGGCTGTGATCTGAGCCAAGGAAAGATCTCCCACCAGAGGTTGTGGAATCTACTTCCCTTGAGGTTTTAAAGCAGAGGTTGGATGGTGATCCTGTCATGGATGCTTTAGCTGAGATTGCTGCATTGTAGGGGGTTGGACTAGATGACCCTAAGGGTCCCTTCAAATGCTACAATTCTATGATTCTATCACTTATAGAAGGCAGGCTCTCCCAAGCTGGCACCATCTGGATACTGTTGGAGTTCAACTCCCATCAGCCCCAACCGGCATGGACAACAGTCAGGCAAGATGGGAGGTTGTAGCTCAGTTAACATATGGAAGGCACTAGGTTAGGGAATAGAGAGGGCATCAATGCACAGAATGCTCAGCATAAGCAAAAGAGACAGGCCCCCGTCTCTCAGAACTTACGAGTTATATTTGTCAAGGGAGGGGAAGAATGGAGCGAGTCTCAGCGGCGATTGCAGCTAGATTCAGGAATCATCCTCAGGCTGGTGCATAATTCCTCCATATGGTGTGCTAATAGGACCAGAGGGGAAAGCCTCTGTTTTGGAAGTTCTGAACTCCTGGGATAATTCCATGCTGGCTTCTAATCCATTTCAGGATCACAATACCTCAAGGACCACTTCTCCTCATATGAACCTACTAGGACCCTACAATCGTCATCTGAGGCTCTTCTTCATGTGCCTCCTCCACGAGAGGTCCAGAGGGTGGCAACATGAGAACGGGCCTTTTCTGCAGTGGCTCCGTTTGTGGAATGCTCTCCCCAGGGAGGCTTGCCTGGCGCCCTCTTTATACAGTCGTACCTCATGTTGTGTTCGCTGCGGGTTACGAACGCGCCGAACCCGGAAGTACCGGAACGGGTTACTTCCGGGTTTGGTGGTTAGCGCAAGCGCAGGTGCGTCAAATGACGTCATGCACATGTGCAGAAGCGCAGAATCGCGACCCGCGTGTGCACAGAAGTGGCGCTGCAGGTTGCGGACTGCTCATGATTCGAACGGGGCTCCGGAACAGGGATTCGAACCACCAACCTTCTAATCAGCAAGCCCTAGGATCTGTGGTTTAACCCACAGTGCCACCTGGGTCCCTCAGCATCAATATATCAACAGCGAAGAAGAAGAAGAAGAAGAAGAAGAAGAAGAAGAAGAAGAAGAAGAAGAAGAAGAGGAGGAGGAGGAGGAGGAGGAGGAGTTTGGATTTGATATCCCGCTTTATCACTACCCGAAGGAAGAAGTGTGACTAGCCCAAGGTCACCCAGCAGCTGCATGTGGAGGAGTGGAGATGCGAACCCGGTTCACCAGATTATAAGTCTACCACTCTTAACCACTACACCACACTGGCTCTAAATACTGTGATATGCTAATACGTTGCGATGTCTGCGATGTATCTCGGCTTCTTCTTCCACCCCACCTTAGGGGAGGAAGAAGCAGCCAAGATACATCGCCCAGCCCTGCTGAGCAAGCCCCCATACCTCCCTGGATCGCACCTCTCCCTGCCTGCCTGTGCCTTTGCCGTCTGCTGGGAATACATCACGGCACCCCAGCCACCACGATGCACTTCCAGCTCAAAATGTCTGAAACTGGTATCGTAACATGAACACCATACCAGTTTCAGACAATTTACCAGCATATCGCCCAGGTCTACAGACGGATTCCAACTTCTGTCAGCCCCAGCCAGCAAAGCCAAGGATCAGGGATGAGAAGAATGGAAAGTGGAACAACAGATGACCCCACTCCTTCCATACGCACCCGGATGACAAGTGTTTGGTCCAGAACTATGAGCTCCCTGTGCCCAGCCCTTTCTCCTCTCCACTTTCTCCCACCCTCAAACCATCCCTTTCACTGCACAAGTTCTAGGAGCCTCCCTCCACACTAAGGCTGTCTGGAATAAACAGCACTGAAAACTCTTACATAGAATCAAGACATTAATGGCCAGAGAAGCAGCCCTGCCGAAGGAACGTCCTGTACAATAAACAGCGCTTCATAAAGTGCCCCTGCTGCCGTTATTTATGAGTTGTTTCGGCATCTGCCTCTCCCGTGCTCTTATTCCTGGAGCTTGTCACCAGGCAGTAGCAGCATCCCAGAGCCCTGCAAGAGCCATCAAACATCCGCTCCCGAGTGCCTGCCGACAGCCAGCCAGGGCATTTCGAGCACTGAGTTAACCACAGCCCAAATAATGCAGATCAATGAGGGCTTGGATGAGGCAACAGGGCTGGGACCTGTTCAGAAATTCTGTCCCGGATCATGGGAGGGAACACAAAAGACTCTGGTCGGCTTCCAACAAAATATTGAAATACAATAATCCATCAAACATTAAAAGCTTCCCTGAACAGGGCTGCCTTCAGATGTCTTCTATAAGTCTGGTAGTTGTTGTTCTCTTTGACATCTGGTGGGAGGGCGTTCCACAGGGCGGGTGCCACTACCAAGAAGGCCCTCTGCCTGGTTCCCTGTAACTTGGCTTCTCGCAGTGAGGGAACTGCCAGAAGGCCGTCGCCGCTGGACCTCAGTATCCAGGCTGGACGATGGGGGTGGAGACGCTCCTTCAGGTATACTGGACCGAGACCGAGTGGAAGGAAGGGAGTCAGGGAGAGAGGTTACCTCTTCAGCTTTCAAATCAAAGGCAGGGTGAAAGTTGGGGTGGGAAAACCTTTTCAGTGCAGGGGCCACACTATCTTCCAGATAACCTTCCAGCGGCCACAAGCAGGCAGTAGATACGAGCAGAGACAGAACTATGCAGAGCAATTGTTATAAATTCTATGTTTGCAGATTTGGCAAGTTTCTCTACAAACACCTGTTGTCAGGGAACTGTCCCCGGTGCAGCGCAAGGTGGTGGAAGGGCTCTCGGGATGCTACAGAGAGCCCCGGCCCCACCTGACCAGCAGCACCTCCTCTGGCAGCAGAGGAAGCAGCGAGGCTTCCAGGGAGGAGTGGTATGCATTTCAGGGTATGGAGGGAAGAGGCTCTGAGGATGCTGGAGAGACCCTGCACTCCACTAGTTCAAGGGGCAATGAAGGAGACGCACAGCTTCTGGCACCCCAAAGGCGTCGAGGGGTGAAACGAAAGGATGGGAGGCGGGGTTTCCGTATACTGAAACTCTTTTGTTGGGGTCAGAACCAGAAGGGGCCATTCCCAGATTCTGACAATGCTTGATACAGACATGAACTTATTAGCTCTGCACTGTACATAGTTTGCACAATAAAGCAAGAAGATCAAACCTATCCATTCTCAAGGAAATCGGCCCTGAGTGCTCACTAGAAGGACAGATCCTGAAGTTGAGGCTCCAGTACTTTGGCCACCTCATGAGAAGAGAAGACTCCCTGGAAAAGACCCTGATGTTGGGAAAGATGGAGGGCACAAGGAGAAGGGGACGACAGAGGATGAGGTGGTTGGACAGTGTTCTCGAAGCTACTAACATGAGTTTGGCCAAACTGCGGGAGGCAGTGAAGGATAGGCGTGCCTGGCGTGCTCTGGTCCATGGGGTCACGAAGAGTCGGACATGACTGAACGACTGAACAACAACATGAGCAAGTAACCGAGGACTTTACACCTGTCTATCCAAACAGGGCGCTGGACTAGATGGGCCACTAGCCGACAAAACATTAGGAAGAACTTTCTGACAATAAGAGTTGTCCAACAGTGGAACCGACCACCTGGGAAGCTGGCGGGCTGTCCTTCATTGAAGGTTTTGAAGCTCATTCATTGGAGGTTTCTAAAGAAGTCCCAACGAAAGAAGAATGAATGGGTTTTAAAGTGAAAGATAATAGACTCTGCAGAGATGGCGAAGCTGGCGGCAGAAATAAGAGATCAAAAAGATGAGAACTCTGCTGGAGGTTCTTTTCAGACTATGCAAGGGGGGAAAAGAGATACTCAAATGTAATCACAAGCAGGATTTGAATAATAGGAAGGAGAACAAAGAAACGGCTGTGACATGTGTTATAATACAATAAATGGCAGCTGTGGCAGCTGATAAAGGAAAACAACTGGGACATCATGGATCTAAGGATGGGAAGTAAATTGTAAAAAATAATAATAATATTGAAAGTGAATTGAAGAAGATTGGAAAACGTTTATTGGATACTAGCTGACCCAGCCACGCGTTGCTGTGGCTGATTTGGTGAAACATAAAATGAAGGGACAGTATAAAAGAGAAAGCGTATGTTTCCCCACACCTTTTCTCGGTGAAGTTCAGCCTGCCTGCTCTCCTCTCCCCCCCCCCCCCGTTTTCGGCTTCCTCCACACACAACTTATTATTACTGGTATTCGAGTTTCTGAGTTGTTTTTCCACGGCCCGGCTTTATGGTCTCGTGACCCTCCCCGATCTTAGCACTACGGCACCTGATTTTCTGCATCCCATGTGCTCTCTTTGGCTGGGGAATCCTCCTTCCCTCCAGGGCTCCATATGTGTCTTTTTGAGGCTAGGGACCCTCCCAACCACACACACACACCCACACACCCATGTTACGGACCGGGGGGAGGCGTTTCACTCCCCTCCCCCCAGCAATCCCCCCGTACTCCAGTTGTCTCCATGCCCGGCTTTACAGTCTTGCGACCCTCCTGGATCCTAGCACCACCACACCTGGCCTTCTGCCTCCCATGTGCTCTATTTGGCTGGGGAATCGTCTGCAGGGCTCCGTATGTGTCTTGGTGAGTCTGGGGACCCTCCCAACCAACCCAACCCATGTCCCCGGGGGGGAGGCGTTTTGCTCCCCTCCCCCCAGCAACCCCCACACACCCCACCGCCATTGCCGTCTACCCCTCCCCCCACTTCTCCGGTGGTTTGGAGGAGGAGGAGGTGTAGGGGGAGGGTGGTGGTGATGATGTAGGGGGAGCAGGAGGAGGGGCCAGAGGCGGGTGGGGTGTGGAGGTGAAATGAGATGACTGCTGTGCTCTTTGATGTCCACTGGAGGGCGCTAGATTTGCTTGCACAAATTCACATTTTTACCCGGGAATGGTGTGGTATTTGTACAATGTAAGTACATATGATCCCTCCTATATGGCCATGGAACGTTGTGTCCAAATTTGAACAGAACTGGCTAAGCGGTTACGGAGAAAGGCGAGAATAAACAAACATGCAGCTTGAAGGATTTTATATATACAGATATGGGAAATAATTGTGTACAGCTGAAAACGCTGGCAGCATTAAGATAAATTAAACAATGTAAATAAGTTTTGATGGATGCAGTAATGGAATACTGATGGGTATGGGTTTTTTGTAAAATATGCAGGGATTTATGATATGTAAAATGAACCATGGAAAGAGAAGAAGGGAAGTCATTGATATCTTAAGGAGGTAAAATGAGTATTTTAAATTGTAAAACAGAACATTTAATTTTATATATAGGGATTCCTGAGCTGCGATTCCTGCATTGCAGAGGGTTGGCAAGAGGCATCCCTTCCCCCACCTCTTGTCTTGATCCTATGGCAGGGGTCAGCAAACTTTTTCAGCAGGGGGCCGGTCCACTGTCCCTCGGACGCTGTGGGGGGCCGGACAATATGTTGCCACGATTATGACCCGCATTTTTTGCAAAACCCCTTTTTGGGACCAACCCCAACGTTGCCCAAATGTGATGGGGGGTGGTGGTTCCCTGATACACCCACGACGCTTCCTTTGTGTTTTACGCACTGACGGTTATTAATTATCTCGTAAGGTGGGGAGGGGGGCTGAGGTAAGTGCGCCATTCCTGTCAGCCCTGGAGAGCGTGTGCGCATGCGTGGGTGAAGGGAAAAGCTTCCTCTCGACCATTGGCCACGCTAAGTCAAGCCGGCGCCACTCAATCAAAAACGTTCTTTTCCCCGCGTGAGGGAAGGCGAGGCGGCGGCGGCTATTTACCTCTCCATGTCTCGCACCGTGCAACTAACAAGCGGCCTCCCCAGCAAAGCGCAGAACTGATTTGGAGTGCAGCTCCCCGCTTCCTCTGGCGGGGAGCACTGCTGCCACAAACACCAGCAGGCGCCTCCGAGCCCCTGCCACCGCAGGTCAGTCACCAGCAGCTCCATGGTGGAAATCCAAACTGTGGCTCCTTTTCCCTCTTCCCCACCCCGGAAGAAAAGATTGCTGCGCACACGCAACAGACGGAGAAGGGGCTTGTCTCGACAGCCACCCACCTCACTTTTGACCCCCCAGCCTGGCCGAGTCGCAAAAACCATTGTGTTCGTGCGCTATGCCAACTGCCTGGATTCCCGGACCGTCTGCGGGCCGGATTTAGAAGGCAATTGGGCCTTATCCGGCTCGCGGGCGTTAGTTTGCCAACCCATGTCCGATGGCTTTCCCGAGCAACAGCCAGACCTTTCTCACGCAGAGACCCCCAGCCGCATGCCAGCCCCCAGCCATTCTCCCCTCCCTGCTCCCACCCCACCCGGCTGCCAGAGCTGACCTGTGATGGTGACAGAGGCGTGGGTCTCCTGCCGCAGCAAAGGGTTCCTCACTAAGCAACTGTAGGTGCTGTTGGGCTCCAGCACCACCCGCAGGATGCTCCGCACGTCGAAGAGGCCCTGCTCGTTGGCCACCTGGGAGGTGGTGATGTTCTCCGTTATGTTGTTGCCGCGGCCATCTTGCCACAGCACCGTCGCCTCAGGGTAGCCGGAAGAGGTGTGGCATATCACAGTGGCCAGGTCTCCCGGCTTCAGGTTCTTGTTGGGCTCCAGGTTCAAGTTGGGCTTGGAGTAGAAAGCTGGAAGATGAGGAGGTGGGATGCTGTTCAGCCCGCAAATTTAATAAGTACATCCCTATCGTATATTAACAAAGGTAACATTAAAAACTCACATTATACCAAATGCATTATATTGCTTGCAATAAATTGCATACATTAGCAAAGAAATTTCACTGGAATGCTAAGGAATCCTTGTGATCTTTTTCCTGTTTAAAGAATTGCAAACTGATGGAGAAATGTAAGGGACTAAATGCAAGATTGGGGAGGGGGACCAAGACTCAGCCTGTAGCAATGGTTCTCAAAGTGCGTGATGTAGCTGTCAGGATGCTGTCAGCAGCTCCCGGCTGGTTGCCCGGGAAAGTATAAAGACAAGGAAAAGTTTCTTACCGTCCTTTTTTATTTCAGTATTTACAGAGAGAGGCTCCAGAACCCAGCCTCTTGGATAATGGCGTTGTCCCGAGTGAATCTCCACCCCTATCTCTCCCACTTCTTCATTCATCACTTCTACGGGTGCTGCTACGTGCCCTCTGCCTTTGAGCTCTTTGCTCTCCTACTTTTAAGGCTTGCCGGGTTCTGGGAGATGGAGGGTCTGGAATTCTTTCTAATGGTGTTTCAGCTGGGTGTTGTTCCGGCTCTCCCATGATTTCCCAGCTTTGACCCTCATCTGCCTCTGAGCTGTGTCCTTCCTCAACCCCCTGTTGTAAATCTATCCTGTCTTCCTCTTCCTCCTCCCAGGAAGGGCTAGGATGGGGAGGCGGTCTCCACCATTCCTCCTCTGCTCTGGTGTGGCAGGAGAGGGTGGCAAGTGTGGCAGGAAGATTCCAGGACAATCAACACTTAAATATTTTAGTGTGGTATAGCATAATAATAATAGTAATAATTTATTATTTATACCCTGCCCATCTGGCTGGGTTTCCCCAGTCACTCAGGGCAGCTCCCAACAGAATATTGAAAACACGATAAAACATCAAACATTAAAAACTTCCCTAAACAGGGCTGCCTTCAGATGTCTTCTAAAAGTCAGATATTTCCTTGACATCTGATGGGAGGGTGTTCCACAATGTGGGTGCCACTACCAAGAAGGCCCTGTAACCTCACTTCTCCCAGTGAGGGAGCAGCCAGAAGGTCCTCATAGGAGGTCCTCAGTGTCGGGGCTGAACGATGGGGGTGGAGATGCTCCTTCAGGTATACTGGGCATAAAACAGATATAGTATCAAAATATTGTTATTTTTTATTTGCAGAATATGTAGCTGCATGGTTTTATACTTTCTAGGTGTCCCGTGATCTATATATATAAAATGCAAGTGTCTCTGCGTCCAGTCCGTGTGTCTCTGGGTTTGCGCTACTGCGCATGTGCCCCAGGGACACAGGGATTGGATGGAGAGACATGGATGGGAGCAGCAGCGACAGTTGAAGCGGGGCGGTTCATTTAGAACGCTGGCTCTCCAGTGGCCCGGGGAGGCCGAGAAAGGAGGCCACGCTGCTGCTCCTGCCGCGACGAGAGCCTGTTGCTGCTGACCCCCTCCTGCCCCATTGGCCTGCATGGCGCTGCTGCTGCTGCCGCTGGCTCTGAGGGGGTTGGCAGCAGGGGGGGCGAGCCTGGCGGAGAGCGAGGGGGATGGGGAAGAGTTGAGGCCTGCTCTGCCCGCGGAAGCCCCGGGCTCCCCTGCTCCCTCCGCCCACACGAGCCCACTGTCATGGAGACATGGCCGGCGGAGAGGCGAGGCCAGGCAGCAGGAGCACCGGCAGCAAGTCAGCAGCCCCGCAGCGGAGGCGCCTCTTGCGCCGGGGATCCCAGACGGAGGGCAAGGCGCGCACGCGCGCAGAGGGTGGCTGGCTCCGGATTTGTCCACCCCCCCACCTCCCGCTAAAGCAGGCTTTGGCGGGGGGCGGGGCGGGCAAGCAGGGCTTCTCCGTTAAAGCGGAGAAAGCACTGTTTGCCTCCTCCACCCCCGACCTCCCGCTAAAGCAGGCTTTGGCGGGGGGTGGGGGGCCAGCCCCCTCCACAAATGTTCTAGCGCCCGTTATTGTAACGGGCTTAAACCACTAGTCATATTATAAAGTAGTTGCATTCTGTGTTACAAATCGAGCACTGCTAGGGGCTGTTTCTGCCTGTTTTACAATGCATTTCTTATCGACAGAAATGTTGGTACATCATGAGCAAATTTTTATTCTGAAAGGGTGTCCCCGGGGGGGGGGGGAGCTTGAGAACCGCTGGCCTATGGACTCTCTGAGGGAGGGGAGCCCTGGTGCCCTCCCTCTCACCTGCCACCTGCAGCGTGACGGCCGCGCTGCTGTAGCCCTGGACTTTGACGAAGCACGTGAAGCTTCCCTCGTCCGCAATCCGGACACGGCGCAGCAGCAGAGAGACGTTGCCCCTGGGCAGCTGGTCGTAGAAGAGAGCCGTGCGGTTGGTATAGCTCCTCCCTTGGTTGGCCAGCTGGTCCTGACCTCCCGCAAAGCTGTGCACCAGCCTCTTGGTGTCTGTAAGCTGCCAGATGAGACTGAGCTCGTCCAGGCTGAAGTCGGCGTCCGGGGAGAAGGAGCAACACAAAGTCGCGTCGCGGCCAAAGAGAGTGACCACGGGATCGTCGGGGACCACGATTTCTACAGCTCCTGGTTGCAAGGGGGGAGGCGGGGAGAGAGAAGGCACACAGAAGTGAGATTTCGGCAGCAAAAGGGAAGGTCACACAAACACCAAGCCCTGGAACGAGCCTCGTGCTCTCGTTCACGGCCTCCTCACTCGGCAACTGAATTGCCTGTATTAGCTACATCCTGGTTTGTGCAAACCAGAGTTTGCTGTTCGGTGCCAGCGACAGCTTGCACTCACTCAGCAAGCCAAGGTTGGGAAGCAAGGCAGCTATCCTCGCTTGGCGGGGTGGGGGGCAAAGGAGCTCAGACGTGCTCCTTCTGGGGTGGTTTGTCCACCTTTGGTCCCCACCCTGCACTCAGCTCTTGCCTGTGGCTTCCAGAAGCTGTCAGCATGTGACCGCGGCCACACCCAGGAAATGACTTCGACTGGGTGGCAAAGCTCGGTAAGGATAGCTGATGGGTCTCAAATCTTTGGCGGGTTGCGGGATTCTGCTGCAGGTGAAGGCATGCCCTGGTGGATGGAGCAGATGAGATCAACAGTGAATACAACAGTCAAGAAGGCAGGTTCTGTGATATATTCCAGAACCTACAGGGTTAAACTGTTAAACTGCTCTGGTCACATGACGTGCTGTAATCTGGGTGTGCCTATAAATGGGTTTCTGTTGCTTCCTGGAGTTGGAGTTTGGGGCGTGGTTTTTTCCTTTCTCTTATGTTCTGCAGTACTGGGAGCAAGCATGCCGTTGCCCTCTCCCAGGAGTTGTAATGTTTCTGTAAATAAACGCTTCTAACAGAGATAAGAAAGAAGACGGCTGCAGAGAGATTTATTGCGAATGCCTTACACAACAGACCTGCTTCTTGCTGCATGAGTAGACTCTTTGAAGTCATTCTCTGCTAACAGCCCAGGAAACTGGGGGGAAGAAAGTGGCACAGCTGAAGCGTGCTGGACTTTTTGCTAGTTCAAAGTGGACTACCCAGTTTGCTGGACAGGTTCTCCCCTTCCTGTAGAGGAAAGTGAAGGGCAGATGGGGCTAGTCAACCTGGGAAGGGAGCCCAACGAGAAGGAAACCTCTGGTCCTAAACTTACGCTGCCTCGTGGATTATCTTCAGGAGAAGAAAAGGCTATGGAGGAAAACCTACACAAATCCAGTGGAGTTTGCCCTGCAAACCTCCTTCCAGCAACTCCTGCAGCCAAGCTGGTGTCTGATGTATTGCTCTGCTTTCCTTTAGAGAAAGGGGTCTTGTCGTCTGGGCAGCCCAGGGCCTGCTTGCATTGATACTGAACTACGTGGTCCTCAAGGCTAACCTGAACGACGACACCACCTACACAGTGCAGCATCCCTCCGCATGGGAATCGATCCAGAGGAAAGGAATCAAAGGGGAAATGCATGGCATTAGCAAGCGGTGTGACCCTTTCAGCTCCAGAACACAGCACTGGGACCAAAAGGAGACAGGAGCCATGGCAGAGCACTGCTACCCCCTGCTGCCCAGCAGGAGGTGTTTCAACTTTTTCCTGATTAAAAGACAAACGAAAGAAGCATGGGGACTAGACACTGACAATAGCATTAGCTGCAGGTGCAAAGCCCACAGCCACCTTCCATCAATCAAGTACGGGTGACAGCAACAAGCAAAAGGCTCGAGGTTTCTTTTGCAGGGTGTATCTGCCCTCTCTTTTCTGTACCAGATGGAGGGGAAGCCTTAAAAAAAGGAGAGTGTCAGACAAAAACTAACAAAGAACATGCAGCTGTCCCATATGGGGATCAAACCTGCTGTAAGGACGTTCAGTGGTTGCTCATGAAGAATCAGCCAAACGCAGAACTTCTAAGCTAAGTTATTTATTGTGCACCTTATTTACAGCGGAGCAAAAGTTTCAACGTCCATCTCCTCACTCTGCAGAGTCCAGGAATGACCTCTTCCGGTTCTTTCGCCAGCAAAAAAGGAGAGGGATCCTGAACCCCCGCCTGCCCCTGCCACGTCCTTCCTGCCTCCCCCTTAGGAGCGTGGGAACCTGACCCCGTTCCCCGCTATCCCTGCGATGCTGAGGCTCTGCGATCCTGTCAGAGCCCTTGCACCGCCTTCCTGCCTCCGACTCCCCCTCCCCACTGGAGGAATGGTAGCTTCCGGAGGAGGAGGGGGGAGGAACTGCTAGTGAAATGCACAGGGGGTTCCCTATATTGCAGACCCTCCCGCGATCCCACCGAGCGCGGGGAGGGGGGGTTTCCTGACACCTGCAATCTTGGCGTTATCAGCACCATGCTGTAACCAACTGAGCTATCCTCTGGGAATTCATCTAATCGTGTCATCTGAGTAAGAGCACTGCAGCAGAGGCGAAGAACCTTTTTCAGGACAAGGGACACATTTCTTTCTGGGCAAACTTTTGGGGCAACATGCTGGGGGTGGGCAGGGCTAGAGGCGAAAGTGGGTGGAGCAAGGGATGTATACTTTACCTGTCAACCAGGATTACCTAGTCAATGGGCGATGGTTTTAATTTCCATAGCAAAGGTGTCAATGGATGTTGTTATGGAATATTAGATATTAAAACCAATATTAGATATTGTTGATCGTGGGAAATTAACTGACGCGATGAACAGGATGATGTGAAGGGAAGGCCGCCCAGAGCATTCTAGGGGGCTCCTTTTATTGAAAACTCACAGCTAGGTTAACCATTAACATACACAGAGAACTCCAAAGACCAAATAAGGAAAGGTGTGCCTTCTGATACCAAATATGGAAAGCCCCTCCTAATAACACACCTTTTCCTCCCTTCATCCAGTACGTGACCTGATGCATGCTTACAGCTCTATCACTCACCCCCTCCTCTAAACACCTCATGATCTCCAGTACTTTTCCACCTATTCCTTTGTTCTCCTGCTCTGCCTAAACATGTGTTTCCCAACTTGGTGCCCACAGAGCCAAATGGTATGCCAAATGAAGCTCTGTAGCTTACCTAATTTAGTGTGGTATGCCAACACTGTATATTAATTATTCTAATTACTCTATCTAGACAAGAGCGGCGTGGTATGCCAACGCCTGGCTAAACTATAATTCCCACAAATGGACATTAAATTACAACTTATACAACAAAAAACATTTTTTAGAATTTATTGGACTCCAATACGTTTGTATAGAACAGGACTGTCTAGAACAGCATTTTATTGGAGATGTAATAAGGATAATGGGACGCAGGTGGCGCTGTGGTCTAAACCACAGAGCCTAGGGCTTGCCAATCAGAAGGTTGGTGGTTTGAATCCCCGCGACAGGGAGAGATCCCTTTGCTCGGTCCCTGCTCCTGCCCACCTAGCAGTATGAAAGACGTCAAAGTGCAAGTAGATAAATAGGTACCACTCCGGAGGTAAGGTAAACGGTGTTTCCATGCACTGTTCTGGTTCGCCAGAAGTGGCTTAGACAAACACCTGCTCCCTCGTCCTATAGAGCGAGATGAGCGCTGCAACCCCAGAGTTGTCCGAGACTGGACCTAATGGTCAGGGGTGCCTTTACCTTTAATAAGTATAATGCTTCTTTAAAACAGGTTTTTACAATGTCCTGCACTTACTAAGTCTTGGGAGAACGTAGTGGATTATATAAACATGACTGTGCGAAAAAGCTAACATTTTCAGAGGATATTCTTATTTTAAACTATATACCCACTATATGGGATTTGACAACTGGACAACGTAAATGGATTCTCTGTGCCCTTACTACGGCCAAAAGACCAATATTGCTGCATTTTTAAACAGAAATGAACCTTGAGATAATTAATTCCATTGTTTAATCATGCACTGTGTGACCCAAAGCAGAGGCATGTTCTCCAGCAAAACTGTGGTAAGTTCAGGAGCAACTGCCTATGCAAATACACCCAAATACAGAAATATTTCTCCAAGAAACAGTGATTGTTTAATCTGAAATTACAGGGAACGCTTTCCTTCCCCTGGTGAGCAGGTCGAGAGTAAGGAAGCGTCTGACTACCCATAGTGCATATTACTAAACAGGCTAGTTATTGTTTCTAAGCAATTCCCAAGTTTGACTTCGCCTCAGTCGCCTTATTATGTAGCGGGGAGAGACGGTGACTGGAAGTTCCTCCATTTGCACACTAGATGTCACCCTTGCTCTGCTTTTATGAACCAAGTCGTGGCAAAAGGAACCTGAGTGGTGCGTTGTCTATCAGCGTTGAGCATCATCCAAGAAAATCATGGGGAACAGTTCTCTATCTGAGGGCTGGACATCACTGCAGAGTACGACTACTCCCGTGTGTGTGTATCCCGGACAGATCCCAAATTTACATAAAAACCCAGTCATACAGCTAACTGAACATCAGAAGCTGCCTTCTGCTGACTCAGACCAATGGTCCACCTAGTTCAGTGCTGCCTGCACTGACTGGCAGCATCTCTCCAGGGTTTCGGGAAGGCTGTCTCCCCCAGCCCTTCCTGGAGATGCCAGGGGTTGGACCTGGGGCTTTCTGCATGCAAAGCAGATGCTCTACCCCTGAGTGTCAGGGCTGGATCATCAGCAGGTCAGAACGGAGACTTGGAGACTCAAACTGAAGCCAGATTTTTATTCAAGAATATAGCATACAAGCTGAGAGCATGCAGGGGACGTTGCAAAGACTAGCTCTCGGCCCCTCCTGCTTCCGCCTAAATCTCCTCCTCCAGATGTTCTCCCAAGCCAACGTAAACTCCAGAGAGGAGGGCTCCCAATTGGGTTTTCTGAGTTTTCTATTCAGCTACATGCAAAACCCTGTGTAATATTCCTTTCCAACCTGGAAAGGGAGGAGAGTTGCAGAAGGCCGCAAACCACACTTAGTGCCTTTGCCTGGAGTTCCTCAGTCCTGAGTTAATGTACAGGTGACACTTGAAAAATTAGAATATCGTGGAAAAGTCCATTTATGTAAGCAATTGTTTTCATTAGCTACTGGAGTTTAATATATGAGATAGACTCAAGACATGCAAAGCAAGATATGTCAAGCCTTTGCTTGTTATAATTGTGATGATTATGGCAAACAGCTGATGAAAACCCCAAAGTTGAAATTGTTAATTTGGGGTTCTCATCAGCTGTATGTCATAATCATCACAATTATAACAAATAAAGGCTTGACATAACTCACTTTGCATGTCATGAGTCTATCTCACATATTAGTTTCACCTTTTAAGTTGAATTACTGAAAGAAATGAACCTTTCCATGATATTCTAATTTTTCGAGTTTCACCTGTATGAAACTATTTTGCACTGAACCAGGCTCATGAGCCACCTAACCCAGTACAGTGGTAGCTCAGTTCTCAAACTTAATCCGTTCCAGAAGTCCGTTCCAAAACCAAAGCGTTCCAAAACCAAGGCACACTTTCCCACAGAAAGTAATGCAAAGTGGATTAATCCATTCCAGGCTTTTAAAAACAACCCCTTTAACAATTTAACATGAATTTTTACTATCTAATGAGACCAATGATCCATAAAATGAAAGCAATAATCAATGTACTGCACTATAAAATAATTAAGAGAGTATTGCAGATGATAAAAATTTTAATTTAAATTTTTTCTTACCTGCACTGATGATGGTCATTGTTTGGATGAGGGGCTTTTATCCATTTCCTCAGTCACACAATCAATCAATCAATCAATCAGTAGCTGAACTGCGTTCCGCACAGGCACAAAAAACAAATTAACCGAAAAAGCCTCAAAAACAAAAACGCAAAATAAATAGCAAAAAAAAAAAAAATGCCAAACTTATTCTGTTCTGGAAGTCCGTTTAACTTCCAAAATGTTGGAAACCAAGGCGATTGCTGCAGGCGCCCCGGAAACAATAGCCAACAGCCACATCGGACGTTCGGCTTCCGAAAAACGTTCAAAAACTGGAACACTTACTTCCAGGTTTTCAGCGTTTGAGAACCAAGGTACCACTGTATTGCTTACTCTGACTGGCAGCCATTGTCCAGGGTCTCAGATAGGAGACTCTCTCATCCCTGGCCACCTGTGAACCGGAGGACAAACCGAAGGCTCAAGAGAGCAGGGCATGGTCAGACAGCCTCAGTTTCCCCTCTCTTCCAGCCTGCAAAATCCTGGAAACGTTTTGAAATATGTGTGAAGGTCTGGGTCTCACTCCTGAAAATCAGAGCCCCCCCCCCCGAATCCAGGACAGAATCTTGCAGAGGCACAACCCACAAGCATCCCTACCCCTTACCAGCCAGAGCTGACAGCAGAAGACCAGCGATCCACAACTGGAAGCACATCTTTCTGGCAATGTTTGTTCCCTTAGGGACAGAGCGCTGGGATGCAATTTTAGTGAGTGCAAATCTTCACACCTTCCTAGGAGGAAAAAAAAGGGGGGAAGGACCATGAATGCAGACTCCTCAAAAGACGATTCCATCTCTGGATTACTCAGCTCTTTTTGATAACCCTCGGGGACTTCTAGAGAAGATGGGGCAAAGCACACCTGGGGAACCTGTCGCTCTGTGATGCAGCTGGACTCCAACTCCCCAGGGTCCCAGTCAGCAGGCCCAATGGTCAGGGATGAGATTAGCTGTAGTCCAACAGCATATGGAGGGTCGCAGCGTCACCACTCCTGAAATAATCACACATCCTGCCTCTGCTTATCCCTCGGCAGCCCCCTGACCCTTTCGGATTTTAGATTGGAATCTCTTTGGGGCAGGGAGCTTCTCTCTATAGAGCAGGGCTGGGAAACCGGTGGGCCTCCAGATACTGTCAGGCTCTAACTCACATCAGCTACAGCCAGCAGGGCCAATGGTCAGGGGTAGTGGAAGATGTGGTCCTGTGCTATCCCCAGCCCCATTGATGGTGCCATGTCAGCATTTCTATACAAAACAAGGACACAGAAACGAAACAAAGTCTCTTTCTGCAAGACCCGTTGGCTGTGTCAGAGATTGCCAAAGGACCAGTAAGGCACACATGATTGTTATTAATGGAATTTCTATCCTGCTTAATGCCAAAAGAGGTTTCTGAGCACAATTCAAAGTGTTGGTGCTGACCTTTAAAGCCCTAAAGCCAGTGTGGTGTAGTGGTTAAGAGCGGTAGACTCGTAATCTGGTGAACCGGGTTCGCGTCTCCGCTCCTCCACATGCAGCTGCTGGGTGACCTTGGGCTAGTCACACTTCTCTGAAGTCTCTCAGCCCCACTCACCTCACAGAGTGTTTGTTGTGGGGGAGGAAGGGAAAGGAGATTGTTAGCCGCTTTGAAACTCCTTCGGGTAGTGAAAAGTGGGATATCAAATCCAAACTCTTCTTCTCTTCTTCTTCTAAACGGCCTTGGTCCAGTATATCTGAAGGAACATCTCCACCCCCTTCGATCTAACCGGACACTGAGGTCCGGTGCCAAGGGCCTTCTGGCGGTTCCCTCATTACGAGAAGCCAAGCTACAGGGAACCAGACAGAGGGCCTTCTCGGTAGTGGCACCCACCCTGTGGAATACCCTCCCACCAGATGTCAAAGAGAACTACCAGACTTTTAGAAGACATCTGAAGGCAGCCCTGTTTAGGGAAGCTTTTAATGTTTGATGGATTATTGTATTTTAATATTTTGTTGGAAGCCGACCAGAGTGACTGGGGGAACCCAGCCAGATGGGTGGGGGTATAAATAAATAAATTATTATTATTATTATTATTATTATTATTATTATTATTATTTACGGAGTATAAGAATGATAGAATCATAGAACTGCAGCGTTGGAAGGGATCCCAGGGGTCATCTAGTCCAACCCCCTGCAAAGCAGGAATCACAACTAAGGATTCCCTGACAGATGGCCATCCAACCTTCCGAATAAGAGGCCACCGCCTTCTGATATGGTCTCCTAAGATCTAAATAACATACATTTTCCCCCTCCCCTGCACTACAACCCTGCCTACTTTTTGGAAACAGACTACTTTCTTTGGTGTGCATGTTTTCTTCATTCAATTTCAGAATCTGTAAGCATGCGTGCTATTTCCTGAATTTCCGAGGTAAAAGGAAAGAATGATTCATTCTCTTGTCCATGTTCCCACTTACATCTTGTATTTGCATTATGTTGTTAAGTTATAAGGAATTGTTTACAATGCTTGAGAATTCAACTCCATCATTGGGGGGGGGGGACTGTTAACTAACTTGGGCTTTTAAAAGCCCCAAAGTCATTCTCCCTCCCTCCCCCCCCCTCTCTTTGTTCTACTAAAATAGTCCTTTAAATACCTGGCCATTATTTGGCAGGCCTTGATGGGTCTAAGACCCAGTTGTGGGCTGCAAATGCTTTTTGAAAACAGCTGCAGGCATCCTATTCCTGGGGGCTCTGGAGACAGAAAAGGATGGAAGGGGCTACCAGCTCAGGAAGTAGCTGCAGCTGGGTTGCTCTTCCTCCCATTTGCTGTGGAGGTTTTTTCAAGGGGGGGGGGCGGGGAGGATATTGTGGCTGCGGAGGAAACATCCAAACAGTGAGGAGATTCATTTGTCTCACACTAAGTTGTGTGCCAGGCTTCCGCTAGCTGCAACTCAGCTGGGTATGTTCCCCCAGTCCTGTGCACATATTTTTTTGCTGTCCAATTCATTCGGCAGCTCGGTCCAAATTTTTGTTTCCACTTTTGAAGAAAACCCACGATGGAACCCAGGATGCTAAATTAATTTATTTATTAAATGACGAGGAACCAAATAGAACCCATACGGTCGCTAGGTTTTTGATTAATGTGCTATCTACAAAGAAGAGGAATGGTTCTCTGCTCATTTATGACAATGCAGAAAATAACTAAGAGCTATTATGGGGCGATAAAATAGGTGATAAATTAATTTTAATGGTTTTTTTAAAAAAAATAGTTCAGTTCAGTTGGACTACTCAGATTTCGGTTTGACTTAGATGGAAGGGTGTAAATGGGTTACTTTAAAATTGGTTTTGTACTGTATTGTGTAAATTTGTTAAATTGTTTTATTTTGCGTGTATTATGATGAATGTGTTTTTGCTATGTGATATGGGCCAAATGGCCAAAATAAACTACCTACCTACCAGTTCTGTGCAATTTGCAAAGGACACTCAGTGTGGCTGACCAAAGGGACTGTTTTAATGTGCATTTTCTTATCCATTTATTTGTGGCATTTATAGCCCACCTTTTTTTTTTCTCCAAGGTGCTCAAGGTGTCGCACCTGGTTCCCCCCCCCTTCCTCATGTAATCCCCACAACAAACCTGTGAGGTAGGTTAGGCTGAGAGGCAGTGTGATGGCCTGGGAGTCAGACTCTGATGCTGAACCTGAGGGATCCCAGCCTGCACAGGATTCCCCGCCTCCAGAAGCAGCTGAGCCGGGGCCAGGGCTTGAGCCTGAAGGATCCCCACCTGTGCTGGATCCCCAGGTGCAGGCATCAGCAGAGTCTGCTCTGGCTCCTGATGGGAGGGAGGACCCATTGCCTGCAGGTGCTCCACTCCCAGCCTCTTCAGAGGAAGCTGAGGCATCCCCTGGGTCCAGTAACCCACCAGCCTCTCCTGAGCTGCAGAGGCTCAGGACAGAGAGGCGAAGGGAGCTAAGTGCTTTCAGGAGGAGTGCTCGCCTCCAGGCCCGGAGAAGAGGCGAGTCTCCGGAGGATCGGGGCCGCCCTAAGCATAGGGCCAGATAAAAGCCAGCCAGACTCAACCCAAGTTGCGTGAGCAACTTAGTTGCAAGCGTGTGCTCAACCTGCAACCTTGTGCCTGCACCTGCCTTGGACCTTGACCTGCTTCCTGCCTCGCTCCCCACCGGACTGACCTCCTTTGGACCCCTAGACCCAGGACTGGACTTGGACCTCGCTTCACGGACAAACCCTTGGGGCCAGCACAGGCAGTGACTAGCCCAAGGACCCCCAGTGAGCTTCATAACTGAGTGGGGATCTGAACCCTGGTCTCCCAGGTCCCAGTCTGACACTTCAATAACCATTCTATTGCACTGGCTCTATGGATATTTAGGTTGTAATGCTTTTTTTGTAACACACTAATCAAATTTGTGGATGGCACCAAACTAGGAGAGGTACCGATAGTTAATGCCTCAGAAAATAGAATCGGGATTCAAGTCCACCTTAACAGAATGGAGAACTGGGCCCAAACTAACAAAATGAATTTCAGTCGGGACAAAGGTTGTATCAGGCATAGGCAAAATCGGCCCTCCAGATGCTTTGGGACTACAACTCCCATGATCCCTAGCTAACAGGACCAGTGGTCAGGGATGATGGGAATTGTAGTCCCAAAAAATCTGGAGGGCCGAGTTTGCCTATGCCTGTGTTATATACTTACAAAGGAAAAATCAGATGCACAAATATAGGGTGAGGAAACCCTGGCTTGACAGTAGTGCATGTGAAAAGGTTCTAGGAGTCTAATCAACAGATGTCTAGTATCCAGATCAAGAGAATTACATAGTACCTATCTATTCCATCTTGGTCAGACCACACCTGGAGTCCTGTGTCCAGTTCTGGGTGCCACAATCTAAGAAGATTGTTGACAAGCCAGAACATTTACATGGGAGGATGGCCAGGGTTATCAAGGGTCTGGAAACCAAGCCTTATGAGAAATTGGTTGAGGAAGTTGGGTATGTTTACCCTGGAAAAAAGAAGACTAAGAGGAGATCGGATAGCCAAATATCTAAAGGGCTGTCACATGGAAAAGCAAGCTCGTTTTCTCCTGCTTTGGAGGCTGGGACCTGAAGCAATGGACTCAAATGACAAGAAAGGAGATTCTGGCTAAACATCGGGAAGAACTTTTCTGACAGTAAGAGCTGTTGGACAGTAGAACCGTCTCCCTTGGGAGGTGGTGGACTCTCCTTCCTTGGGGGTTTTAAACTGAGGTTGTATGGCCATCTGTCAGGGACTCTTTAGTTGGGATTCCTCTTGGGGTCGTTCCAACTCTAGAATTCTGTGATTCTGTGACTCAACCACAGACCAGTCAGGGTGGTCAGCAGCCACACAAATCCTACCATCACACAAGATGACAGTTTCTTTTTTTCCTGTAATGTCTCAGAGCGCTCCCATATCTGAAAACGCACAGTTAAGCATGAATGCCCTTCCCAGTATTGTAAAAGAGACAAGGTCAACCTGGGCCGAAGAAGGCTTCACCAAGACCCAGAAGAAGGGCGACAAGAAACGCAAGAAGAGCAGGAAGGAAAGCTACTCCATCTACAGTGGTACCCCGCAAGACGAATGCCTCGCACAACGAAAAACTTGCAAAACGAAAGGGTTTTGCGAGTTTTTAGTTGACTCGCGAGACGAATTCGTCTATGGCTGTTTTTCGCAAGACGAATTCGTCTGGCGAGGTACCACTGTGAGCCGCCGGAGCCGCGTTTTAAGGCTGCAGTGAGCGCTGCAGCTTTAAAACGCGGCATCGCGCCATAGCTAAAAAGGCTTACCTTTTGGCTCCGGTGTGTGGGGGGGTGTTTTCCGCGTCGCGCCCGCCATTTTGGATTGACTGCGCATGTCTGAGTCGATCCAAAATGGCGGACGCGACGCAGAAAACACCCCCACCACCACCGGAGCCAAAAGGTAAGCCTTTTTAGCTGCGGCGCGACGCCGCGTTTTAAAGCTGCAGCCCTCGCCGGAGCCTTAAAACGCGGCGCCGTGCCGGTCGGGAGGGGCGCGGCTTACCTTTTGGCTCCGGTGGGGGGGTGTTTTCCGCGTCGCGTCCGCCATTTTGGATCGACTGCGCATGTCTGAGTCGATCCAAAATGGCGGACGCGACTCGGAAACCCCCCCCACCGGAGCCAAAAGGTAAGCCTTTTTAGCTACGGCGCATTTTAAAGCTGCAGCGGGCGAACAGTTCGCTCGCTGCAGCCTTAAAATGCGGCGCCGCGCGGCTCCGGTGCCGGCCGGCGCCCCTTCCGACCGGCGCTCCCTGACTTTTTCCCCATAGGAACGCATTAATTAAATTTTAATGCGTTCCTATGGGAAACGGTGCCTCGCAAGACGAAATTTCCGCAAGACGAAAAGTCTTGCGGAACGAATTAATTTCGTCTTGCGAGGTACCACTGTATATCTAAGAACTCCTTCGTCAGCGACATCTTCAAGCGCATCTGTGTCTACAAGGTGCTCAAGCAGGTCCACCCAGACAAGGGCATCTCATCGAAGTCCATGAGCATCATGCACTCCTTCGTCAGCAACATCTTCGAGCGCATCGCTGCTGAGTCTTTCCGCCTGGCCCATTACAACAAGCGACCCACTATCACTTCCCGGGAGATCCAGACTGTTGTGCTCCTGCTGCTGTGCACCAAGGCCGTCACCAAGTACACCAGCTACAAGTGAACTTGGAAAAGAACTACTCCACTTATTTTGTTTTTATGGGATGGCATCCAATTTCATTGCACTTGCACAATGACAATAAAGAAATCTTGTATCTTATATTATAGCAATTTGGTTTGAATTATTATTATTATTATTATTATTATTATTATTATTATTATTATTTGAATTTATATACTGCCCTATACCCAGAGGTCTTAGGGCTGTTCACAGAACAAAATCAAAATATAAAACCACAAAATATATAATCAACATAAGAACAACAACCCCTCCCAAAAAGACCCCACATTTTAAAAGGGCATAGGATGTCAATCAATTTGAGCTGCTTTAGCCCCGAACTACAACAAACAGAATAAAAATCGTAAACAGAATGTATACAGTAACAGAAATCTTAAAACATTTTTCTTTTTTAGATGTATTTCCAATACAGAAAATCCCAAGTTTATTCTCTGAGTTGATCCAGATGGCAAATCAAGAGTATGGCTTTCATTAAACATCTATGCCAGAAATTGTGGAAGCTGTTGCCTCAAATAGCATACTTGTTGTCATTCAACCAATAAATCATTAATTTACTTGCTAATACAAACCAGTAATCAGGGCTATGTAAACATGCACATTAACAGGACATAAAAAAGAAGAAGTAATGCATCAGACAAAATTTTCATCTTAAGCAGAGCCAGAGGTATGCAACTTTAAATTACAATGTACAGGGTGAGTCTTTTAAAAGAGGCCCTGTGGAACATGTGTATTCTGTATCCATGGGGCCTCTTTTAAAGGACTCACCCTGTATATTCTGGTATCTTTCCCCTCAAGAAATCTAGATGGTATTATGTTAAAACCTAAGAAAGGTGGTCAATGTTGCTTTCAGCCCAAGAGCCCATATTGCCAACTGGAAACAGAATTAACACAGCAGATCCTCATAAAACGTAATATAGCTACAATCTCCATGACTGCTCACCTCCATGGCAAGATCCGCCATGATGTTGACTTTGAGGCAAATTCCATTCAAAGGTCTCCTACACCATTAATTATAAGCTTCTTCCTTGAGATTATTCTGCCATGAAAGGTCCTCTGCACTATTAATTAGAAACTTCCTCCACTGGTTTATTCTGTCACTAACTGTATTCTCTTCAGAGCAGCAATGGTATTACCAATTAATTGCCTCTTAATTGGGCAGTTCTTATTCCCCTTGGAATACTGAGTTAATTACTGCCCTTAATTACTGAGTTCCTCTGATTTTATATCTAAACATTTCTCTGTGTGTGTTTTGAATAAACAGGAAAGCGGGGCTAATGCAAATGAAAGAGGCCATTAAAGACTCCACCCCAGAGAACAGGAAGTGACTTATTAAGAGACTTATTATTCACATAAGAAATGTGAAATATAAATGTGCTAAATAACCAAAGAGTGACCAAACAGATTCAATTCCAAGAGGTTTAACAATCAATACCTCTTTACAAGCAACTCTGGAATTATAGATCTCTGAGGAGGGTCTCTGAGGAGGGTCTCAGCACCCTTAACAAACTACAGCTCCCAGGATTCTTCAGGGGAAAGCCATGGTTCTTTAATGTATGTTTCCGAGCACAATTCAAAGTGTTGGTGCTGATGTTTAAAGCCCTAAACAGCCTCAGCCCTGTATACCTGAAGGAGTGTCTCCACCCCCGTCATTCAGCCCAGACACTGAGGTCCAGCACCGAGGGCCTTCTGGCAGTTCCCTCGCTGTGAGGTTACAGGGAAGCAGGCAGAGGGCCTTCTTAGTAGTGGCACCCACCTTATGGAACACCCTCCCATCAGATGTCGAGGACGTAACTATACAACCTTTAGAAGACATCTGAAAGCAGCCCTGTAGAGGGAAGCTTTAAATGTTTGATGCTTTGTTTTGTTCCTTTAGGGACGCGGGGGGCGCTGTGGTCTAAAGCACTGAGCCCTGGGCTTGCTGATCAGAAAGGTCAGCGGTTCGAATCCCCATGATGAGGTGAGCTCCCGTTGCTCGGTCCCAGTTTCTGCCAACCTAGCAGTTTGAAAGCATGCCAGTGCAAATAGATAAATAAGTACAGCTCCAGCGGGAAGGTAAATGGCGTTTCCTTGCGCTGCTCTGGTGTCAGTGTTTCATTGTGCCAGAAGCGGCTTAGTCATGCTGGCCACATGACCCGGAAAAACTGTCTACGGAACAAACGCCAGCTCCCTTGGCCAGTAAAGCGAGATCCCCAGAGTTGTTCGTGACTCGACTTAACTGTCAGGGGTCCCTTTACCTCTTTACCTTTGTTCCTTTATATTTTGTTGGAAGCTACCCATAGTGGCTGGGGTAGCCCAGCCAGATGGGCAGGTTATATATACAGGTGAAACTCGAAAAATTAGAATATCGTAGAAAAGTCCATTTATGTAAGCAATTGTTTACATTAGCTACTGGAGTTTAATATATGAGATAGACTCATGACATGCAAAGCGAGATATGTCAAGCCTTTGCTTGTTATTATTGTGATGATTATGGCACACAGCTGATGAAAACTCCAAAGTTGAAATTTTTAATTTGGGGTTCTCATCATCTGTACGCCATAATCATCACAATTATAACAAATAAAGGCTTGACATATCTCGCTTTGCATGTCATGAGTCTATCTCATATATTAGTTTCACCTTTTAAGTTGAATTACTGAAAGAAATGAACCTTTCCATGATATTCTAATTTTTCGAGTTTCACCTGTATATATAAATTGGTGGTGTTTAGTTAGTTTGGGGCAGCTTGTATGGAAAATCCTCGGCTGGTAAGTCAAAAACTTGGTCTAGGTGTCCCCATACTGCTTCAAACATGTCTGGGAAGATACCTAGGACATTCTACAAAACACAGACAACTATCAAAGACTTGCCTAATTCTAGCCACTGCCCTTTCCCCACAGATTCCTGGCACTCTAATTATGATTCTCATTGCAGCGGGTGTATTTATTTTTATATAAACCCTGGAACTATCTATTTATAAAAGCTTGTCTGTGTTTGTATTTTAAGCCATAGGATGATGCAGCCTCTTCCTCCAAGAGTTCTCCTGGTTTTGCCTTTCCTCGCCAACACACCACTGTAATTGTCAAGTCTGAGATGCTTGAGGGTTACTGGATGAAGTCATCTCCATGCCCCCAACACACTAGATACCGTATATACTTGAGTATAAGCCTAGTTTTTCAGCACACTTTTTGTGCTTTAAAAGCTGCCCTCGGCTTATACTCAAGTCAACCATTCCTTAAGAAGTGTACAAGAACGGTGGTTCTTTACTCTCCCCAGGCAGCTTGTTCCATTCCTGAACTGCTCACATAAATGCAAAATTTAGACCCCAGAAGGCAGAAAGCCTATCAGTTAAGGAAGTATTAAAACCCCACAGGTGCTCACTTTCCCTGGCTCCTGCTTAAACAGGACAGGATCCCAGCCTTCTCTGTATAACACAAGGGAACATTGCGCTGTGAGTTAAACCACAGAGCCCTAGGGCTTGCTGATCAGAAGAATGGCGGTTCGAAACCCTGCGACAGGGTGAGCTCTACAGCAGCAAAGGAGGAAGAGGAAGGAGCAGCCCGAAGGGCTGCTTTGGGCCGCTCGTTCCTCCTCTACCACAGCAGCAAAGGTGAACCGGCTTATACTTGAGTCAATAAGCTTTCCCACATTTTTGTAGGGAAATTAGATGCTTCGGCTTATATTTGGGTCGACTTATACTCGAGTATATACGGTAGGTTACTCTACAGACAACACAACAGGGTTGGCTAAGGAAAGGGCAGCAAGCTCTCCTAGAACTGGTCATAAAGCAGAGGGGTGTGAGGAATTCAATTCAACTATATAAAATTACAACACGGCGTATTACCTAACTCCAAGAGCTGGTCTTAGGTCTTTTTGGTTTTTTATATATTTTTTTATTTATTAAACAACAAAATCATACACACATACACAGAACTCGACAGAATACACAATAATTTCAAAGCACACATAAAGAAAAAGATACAACCCGCACATAATTTGACGGTATTTAAAAAGGAGAACTAATCCTAAAAGGGGGGGTCAGAGGACAAACGGAAAAAGGATAGAAAGGAAATAGAAAAAAGGGGGAGGGGAAGGAAAAATTGGGAAAAGGAAAAAAGAAAAAGAAAAAAAAGTAAAAAGTCTAGATTAAGGTTACAACTTACAACATTATTACAATACAATACGCAATTACATAAGCTTGACTTCCGTTTACACTCTTTGTTTCTTTATCTTAACCCTTTTTCTCACACAGGTCTTGTTACATCCAATTTGGTCTTCTATTACTTTCTAATAATATGTTGATATTCAATATGTACATAGATTTCACCTTCCTATTGCCAGGAAATTTTGATGTTATTGTACTGGTTTAAGTAGTCAATAAAACCTTTTAAAGGAGGAAGAAGTTATTGCTGGAGGCTTCTACTGAAAGCTACAAGGAGAGAACGAATCTGTGCGTGTGTGCTTCAGACCCTTCAGGCAAACAAACAGGGATGCAACCTGTTGGAAAAGTAACACATCGATTTTGCCTTGGAAATGTGAGAAAATGACAGGGCACAGAAACGGCTGAAGGAGAAGGCAATTGCTGGGCTCTTGAAGGGCATTAGCCCAAGGACCCGAATGATACCTACGTTGGTTGTGAGCAGTGGCGTAGGAAGGGCGGGGCGTAGGGGGCGGTTTGCCCTGGGTTCCAGGGGAGGAGGTGATACTCCCCAGCCCCTCCCGCCACTCACCCGGCAAAATTTCTCAGGGTGAAATGTGTATCCTAATCAGAGGTCCAGACAGAGAAGATGGGGGGGGCTGAATTTGGCCCTAATGTTCTTAAGCCACGGTGTGGAGTAGAGGTCTGACTTTGTATAAGGCATTTTATGAAAGCGGGAGGGGAGGGGAGACTGTTTCTAGAACATCTACAATTTAATGTTGACTTGCCCTGAGCATCAGTCATCCTGGAACACCACTACTCTGGCTGAAAGCCCAGGGCCACAATTAAAACTTCCCAGCACTGCTGCAACCACCTGCATCTTCCAGGCAACACTACACTCACGAGGCCCGATTCTCCAAAACACTAAAGCAATATGATGCTTCTAACAGTAATTGAATGGGGGCGGGAGGATGTTCATCACTGTAACCAAGTGAAGAGCTGGTTGGTCTCCTCTGTAGGCTGGGCTGGGGTGGTCCCAAACCGGCTCTTGTGGTTCCCAACAGTACAGCCTCTTGCATTAGTCAGCAACAGAGCGCTTAAATTGGCTGACATCTGAAACATCCCCCAAAGTCAGCCTTTCTCAACCTTGGGTCCCCAGGTGTTGTTGGACTACAACTCCCATCATCCCTGACCACTAGTCCTGCTACCTAGGGATGATGGGAGTTGTAGTCCAACAACATCTGGGGACCCAAGGTTGAGAAAGGCTGCCCAAAGTGGTACCCAGTTCTCGAGATCTGTCGCCTGCAGCACCATTCTCATCAATACACTTGCTAGCCCAGGTTTCCTCCTTCGGGTACCTTCAGATGTTTCCAACTGCAAATCCCATCATCCATGACCAGTGATCTTGTTGGCTGGGTCTGATGGAAGTCCAACAATACTTGCAAGGTACCAGAATGGGGAAGACTGACCGAGCCACTATGCAACACTGGCTCTGTTACAGATGTAGGAAGCACATTTATTCCTCTTCCACAGTGTTTCACGTCCATCTTTGAGTAGATGTCTCTTCAAATTCTCTCCGGCATTCTCTGTTGTTTGCTTGTTGCAAACAAGCGGCGCCTGCCCTGTGGAACGCCCTCCCATCAGATGCCAAGGAAATAAACAACTACAGTCATACCTCATGTTACGTAAGATGCAGGATGCGTACATTCGGGATACGCACCACGGCAACCCAGAAATAACAGAATGGGTTACTTCCAGGTTCGCCGCATTGCGCATGCGCAGAAGCATGCAGTGACGTCACACGCATGCACAGAAGCACCGAATCGCGTCACGCACATGCGCAGACGTGGCACTTCATGATACGAATGTCACAGGTTACGAACGGAGCTCCGGAATGGATCCCGTTCGTAACCAGAGGTACCACTGTATCTGACTTTTAGAGAAGACATCTGAAGGCAGCCCTGTTTAGGGAACTTTTTAATGACCGATGTTTTATTGTGCTTTAATTCTGTTGGGAGCCGCCCAGAGTGGCTGGGGAAACCCAACCAGAAGGGCAGGGTATAAATATATTATTATTATTATTATTATTATTATTATTATTATTATTATTCATCCACCCATTGCACAGGTGGTCACCCCCTTGGCCTTTTAAAATTGCAGGGTCTCCAAACTAGCATTTGATCCTTAATTTATTATCCTATATATGCCATGCTGTTCACGCAGCCCTGTATTGGTTAGCAACATCTTTTCCATCATTTTGGCCAAAGCAAGTCTTTCACAACACCTGGACTTTCTTCTTGGAATTGAGGAAACAGATTTAACCTAGGACTGCATGTGAAGTGGGTGCTTAAACACTGAGCTCAAAGTCCTTCCCTACACCTAAAATGGTAGCTGCCATTCTGCATGTCCGTAGCAGGAAGAAAAAATGGGAAGCTCACTCCACCAAGTAGGCTAGGGGGACCAATTCCAAGGGGGGCTTCCCTTCTCCCTGAACTGTTCCATCCAAGCTGGCTTTTTATAAGAACTGCCATGTAATAATTGCCACTGGAGTTTGTTCATCTTCCTCTTCCCTCCCCATCCCTTTTTTCTTTTGTGTCGTGGCTTTTAGACCGCTAACCTATGGGCAGGAAAAGCTTGTATGTTACTGATCTTCTGCAAGCCACTCTGGGAGCCTTTTCAGCTGAAGAGTGGGGTGATAATGCTCTATATATGCAAAAATAAATTACCGGTACTGAAATCAGCAGAAATTACTGAGACACAATTATATGTATGGCCGCAGCTTTTATTTGCATGCTTTGTCAGGGTTGCAAAAATAAGTGCACACAGTTGAGGGGCGTGCGTGGCTGTTGGGATTAATGTCAAAAAGGTTTTAAAAGCGGCGGTTTCCAAACTGTGGTCCATGAACCACCAAGTGGCCTGTGAGCTTCCTTCATGTGGTCCACAGCATTTCTGTGGATTTGTGACTGAATATTCATGCTGATTTTCAATTGTATTCTTATTGCTTCTTTGGTTTCCTATACTGTATTTTTATTGTGCTGTGATCCAAAATTCTGTGGGGTTCAAAATAGAAGAAGCAAACGCAATACAATTAGAAAATCCCACATCATCTAGCAGAGCACATTACAATTGCTACAACAGGCAGGAAAACCGTTAAGCAATTTTCAAGCGGCAACTGGAAAAATATAAGCTTGGGAACTACTGATGAGCAGTTGTTTAGTCATCCCCAAGAAGTGATGACATACTTGTTTCAGATCCTCAAACTGGGGATGGGGAAGAACTTGGCAAATGCCATACAGCAGGCACGTCCAACTTTCAAGAGACTGAGATCTACTCCCACTATAAAAAAAACAACTGGCAGTAATCTACCCATTGGGTTGACAAGAGTTGTTTTGGGGGGAAGCTTCATCCAAGTTGTTGTGCGATCGACCGGGATCAACCAGGGACACCCCACGATCGACCAGTAGATCGCGATCGACCGGTTGGACATCCCTGCCATACAGAAACAGATGGTGCCTGTTTCGAAAATCCAAAGAGCTACAGCAATGTTTCCCAAACTTGCGGCAGTTACGTATGGCTTTTGAAGGTTTAGTCTTACCTGCACACGCCTTCTCAAGCAAAGGTAATTTGGGGGTAGTTTTAATAATACTATTTTATCCAGACTAGGGCAAATACCCTGTACTATTTTAAACCCTTTTGCATACCCTTGGGGGCATCCGTACCACAATTTAGGAAACATTTGGACTACATGACTGCAGGGTCCCCACCCTACCAAAAAGAATAATATTCAGGTTGCACAATTAAAATTGATTTGGAGCTCTTGCACAACAAACCTTCTTCCATATATATATATCAGATTTTCTGTGATAAGGGAAGTGATGAGATGGGGGGGGATGCTCTGGGAAGCCTGAGATTACTATTGCATGATAGAATGTCGTCTAACTTCCCCATGAACAAAAATGAACAGTCAGCAAACATCTTGTCTGGAAGGACTCATAGTTCAAACACAAAACCACAAATCCATATTTTCACCAGCACTGCCACCATTTGTTTTCAGTCAATCCCTGTGTGCCACAGGTCCATTTTATTTTGTTAAAAAATAATTGACCAGAGCAGAGAGGTAGATCTTTCTTGTTCAAAGCGCCACTCACACACGTTGCTATTAGCCTTGCAAAGGGAGGGGTGGCTGAACAATACAGCTATAAACACACACACACCTTGCCTTGTAAGGCAATGCTGTGCTACTTTACTCAGAAGTAGACCTCACTGCATCCTACAGGGTTAACTTAAACAGGCATAGGAGTGCCCTCTGTATTGGCCATTCTCAACTGTTGGTCAGAAGATACAAAAAAAAAGTTGAGGCGGAACAGTCCTGTACAGTATTGTTATCAAGGCAGAAGCAGCAAAATAATTAAAGCCGTTTATTTAAAACATTGAGAGATCCTGCCTCAGATTTCTTTTTAAAGAGGTATCCTAAGCAGCTGGCAAATGGCATATGTAAAGTAATCTGGCTGGCATCCAATCTAAGACCTGCCTAAAGTAGACCTATTGAAATCAAGGAACCTAACTTTACCAGGTTCCTTCACTTCAATGGGTATGCTCTGGGTATGGGTAACATTGTACACACACACCCCTCTCTCTCAGCCAATTTCTAGCGGCCGATGTCCCTTTGCCCCCCCCCCATAAAATATTTTTTGCCTCCCCCCAATTTAATGGGCATTGCCATTCCAATGGGAGTGTGCGCTTTTAATCGATTACAGTATATAGGGCTGGGCTTATCTTCTCTCCCCCACCCCAATATTTTATTCAAGTTGGCACCCCTGTGGGTAACATTAGAGACAGATGATAAATAGATAGATAGATCTTTAAAAGCATTTAAAAAAGGCAACTCAGTGTAAGCGTGTGCGTGTCCAAGTGAAGACGCCCAGTAAAAACGAAAAGTTTTGCAGCAGCACCAAGAATCCATGATCCTTCTGGCAACGCTTTTGGAGGAAGGGAAGAGGGGCCGAAAGAAGGAAAGAAAGGCGGTTTGTCTGCTTCTTTTCGCCTGGGTGTCCCTCCCTCTCTTCCCCCGCTCCCACCCCCCATTCACACCAATAGCCAAGCAGGCACTTACTCGGCCAGAGTCCGTCCTGCCCGGGAGCGACTCCGCTTTTGGACAAAGGCGCGCCGTTTCTCCGGCTCGCCCTCCGCCCTCCGTTGTGCAGCGCCCGAGGCGCAGGGCGGGTCTCGCCGCCGGCCCGGGACCGTCTTCCCCGCTCGCTCGCTCGCCTACCCGTCGCCCCCCAGCTCCCTCCGGCGGACAGAGGTCGGTGCGCGGATCCCGGCCGGGGGAAGGAGGAGGAGGAGGAGACCGCGGGAGCGAGCCTGGGGAGCGAGAGGCGGGGAGAGGAGCGAGAGCCCCCCTGGCTTCCGGGTTGATTCGGGGCCGGAGCGCCATGTGGCCGCTGCCCTGCAAATGGAATCAGGGAATCCTAGAATCGGAAGGGGTCCGGGGGGTCATCTAGTCCAACCCGCTGCAAGGTGGAAGGTGCCACGGAGTGTCCAGTGCCGGATTTACGTATAAGCTAAACAAGCTATAGTTTAGGGACCCACTCTCTTGGGGGGCCCCCCCCAAAAAAATAAAGGAAAAAAATCCTGGATGTACATTTCCAAACTATAAGATACAAAAACAAATAAAATAGAACCTACATACAGCAACGGTGTTTTGTGTTGTGTAGGCTCCTATGATGTAACTAATGGGCCCCGCCTGCTAGCCTGCTCCCAAAAATATCACTGGTTTGCTCATTTCTATATATAGGGTGCCTACGTTCTGCATGTGCAAATGGCTTTAGATACCTGTTAGGTCCACAAATTACCATATAGCATATATTCAACACAAAAACCAGCGACAATTTATTGTTGACAAAGGACATCTGGACATATAAAGGGCCCCATTACCCTTCAGTAGCTTAGGGCCTCATCAAACCTAAATTCAGCCCTGGTAGTGCCCCGTGATAGGACAACTGGAATGTTGTCTTCTTCATCTTTGTATATAATTTTTATTAAGTTTTCTGTTTTACATTTAAAATGCTGTACTCATTTTTACATGCATATCCATGACTTCCCTTCTCTTTCCATGGTTCATTTTACATATCATAAATCCCTGCATATTTTATAGAAACTATACCATTCAGTATTCCATTATTACATCCATCAAAACTTATTTACACTGTTGAATTTATCTTAACGCTGCCAGCGTTTTCAGTTGCACACAGTTATTTCCCATATATTCAGTAAACGTTTTCCAATCTTCTCTAAACGTATGTTCTTCTTGTTGTCTTATTTTGTATGTTAAGTCTGCAAGCTGCGCGTATTCTGTCAACTTAAGTTGCCATTCTTCTTTGGCTGAGACCTCG